>NC_136655.1:12935309-13252809 GCF_949748355.1 Melanostigma gelatinosum
AGGATTATTGGAACAAGACAGCCGAGATGAAATGACCATTGTGCCACATTCCATTTCGCGGTGATATTCTTGTTTTGTCGATAGAAATGGAGCGTCCACTCGTCAGACCTCTCCCCGGTGCTGAGTCCTGAGGTGAAGGTAGCTCGCGGCTCCGTCTGTGAGCTGTACAGCACCCCTCGCCGCATCCTGGTGAGGTGGACTTAAGGCCCCCCCCCCCCCCCTGTGGGGAGTGACGGGGTCCTCTGCGACTGTCAACCGAGGCGGACTCTTGAGTTGTTGCCTTTTTAAGTTCCACTAAATGTATCATGTTTACAAAGTCCTGTTAAATGATCGTGATGTCAATTATGACCCAAAAGAAAATCGCACAGCTGTAGGTTGATGACAAACCTTCTTATTGAATGTCTTGTGTGTGTCAGATATCTCCATTAGTTCATGATGCTAGCAGGAGGGAAAGAAAAGAACCATCTTAACTGATTTCACTCTACACGGTCGCACTGTGCAGTGCAGCCCTTCTGTCTGGGTGAAAGACAGTCAAGTTGAGGAATTCTCTCAGATTCAATATCACTCCAGAACCTCATCAAAGACTTATATCGGCTTCATGTATCAGCACATCGATCTATCAGTTCGACGGTGATGCAGTATTCAGGGTGAGGGATGCTGGTGAGTCGTGTTTGTGCACCACGCCGAGGTTTTCTCTCTCTCTCTCCCCTAGTTCGATGCTGTCAGGTGCTCTGAAGACCTCCGTTCTCCTTGAGAGTAAATTGCCTGTCATGAAGCCCAGTGGCTGACTGGCAGCTCCTCTGCTCCTCCAAAAGTACATTCTGGAAAAGACTCTCGAGGAACATAACATAACAACCTTCATAACGACGTCCGCTGTCGATTTCCAGCCGTCCGACAGGCACCACGTGGGTTTTGACGGACCGGGGGAAAGTCGTCGCCGAACTTCTAAGGCTCCATTATCGACGCTGAACTTTTGATGGGAGGCCGACGGCTCCGACAGCCCGGTGAGGTTAATTCGCAAACAGGTCGTATGACGAAGAACAGGCCCGGAGCAGTTGCCGGTGCCGTGCGGGCACAATGTCGTAGAAATCATCCTCAATTATGCAGAAAAAAAGCAAAACAATCCAAAAACCATCAGGCCATCATTTTGACGGGAAAACCTGCATAATCATATCAAACCCAGGGTAAAGGGATGCCATACATTTCAGTCGTAGCAGTACTTCCCAGGCCTCTGTACAGGCTGTAATAAATTCTTCCCTTTACGGAGTCATTTACATTCTCAGCTGTCACTGTGATTAATGTGGGACTAATTTGAGAATAATTCCACGCTGAAAAGACAAAGAGCGGAGAAGAAAACGTCTTCTGAGATGGATCTTCGTCGTGTCTCACTTCATGAGAGGGTGGCGGGCGGGAAGGTGGGGTTCATTAACAGTATCTGAGTGACTGTCTGAAACAGTGCTAAAAATACTGAGAGGAAAACCAAGTCTTCAGCGGGTGCTGCGTTCGTATAATTGCTGGCTGACAAGTGCTAATTTAACTGGCAGAGGATTCATTTCCATTCAGTGCCTGAAGTAAGGTTGGCTGAAAGATTGAACACAGCAGGTGCACGGGCTTGTGTTTGTGTAATTCAGCCGTGTAATTGGCACGGCGCAGTGTCCTTCTCAGCAATATGTTTTGTGCTGGAACTACAGAGCCTGGGATTGTCCTCGTATGGACATTTTAAAGCGGCACTCTGCAACATTTTGAAGTGAGAATCCGCCCGTAAAATCAGCGAAGACGGACAGCAGGGACGCTGCAGATTCACCTTTTGCCCAAATTAAGCTTTAGGAGAAAACCTTCTGTATTCATTTGTCTGGCTCAACTGTTCATGAAAACCTGCGTCTGTTACAAACACACATACGAGGCATAAGGCACATTGAGTCAAAGCATCAGTCGCTGAATATTCACAGTCGAGTTGCACAAGAAAACTTTGCACCTTGACTTCCCCAAGTGGCAACGGGAGAACACTTTTGATGAGTTTTGCAGAAGCGACACAGGCACTGCTAATTCTGATTGTTGAAGGCAAGGCCAGATGAAAATGATATATATGTTCTACTTGGTTTACTCTCACTGCATCTCCCGACAGAACGCCACAGTTGCATTTCAGCCTGCATGCACGTTTTCTTGTCAGCCTAACACTGTTGAGACAGAGCAGCTGTTAATGGCAGCGAGAAGGAGTTTGTCCTGCCCTCGGCGAGTTGCAGAGATCAAATGAGAGGAAATAGGAGTAAATGAAGGCAAAACACGGCAAAAGGGGAAATTCATTTTCATTTCCCTTTGTAAAAATCCCAATGGCTTCTTGTTGGGTGCTAATTTCCACGTCGGCCGGAAAAATGCCTCCCGACAGCACTTTAACCCTGACACTCCCTTTACCGATGACTGGATAGAGAGACTTCATCAGATCTGTACAACTGAGGAACTGACTTGCTCCCTCAGTGATATACATTTACAAATATCTGGTCGCGGTAGATTGAGTTTGTTAGACCCTGAAGACGAGACATTACATGAAACGTATGCATAGATGCCATTCCTCTCAGACGTTTGTACATTCTACCTAACTACCATACTGTTTAATATGCCAGAAGAAGAAGAAATACAAGGGTTGCTCGACTATAGCTGGTCGCATTTTTTGCAGGATGTAAGCCAACATGCTTTTCCAGCTATTCTGACCCACAATCCTTTGCGCAGCAGATATATGAGCAAGAGGGTCAAAGTTCAGTGGAATATTTTCCACCACACATGTTATAATAATATGTCCCAATGAAATGCATACTGCATGCAACAGCACACAAGGCCAGCTGCTGTATGTACTAAACGTTTGGTTTTACTTCTTTAGAATTCCGTTAGAATGTAATAATAACCCGTGCTGTGAGTTGGGACCTTGTTGTGTTTTTCTTCTTCTTTCTTACCTCCCAGCATGTCTGTTGCAAAAGACACCGTTACTACCGGCTGCCACGTGGGGGCTGTAAACGTACAGATGTTAACGCTGCAGCTCAACCTCTTTGCACGTCGTAACTCACAGAAGAAACCCGAAAGCCTGCCGTGTTCCGGGACTTGTACTAGCCGGTCGCTGCTTTGCTGCCTCTGAATTCTCAGGGTGTTTCCAGTGAGCATGAATGCATTGATGACACAGAGCGATAGAGGTCAGTATAGCTGGAGGTTCCACAGGTTTATCTCGGGGCTGTTTTTCCTAAAAGCTCTGCAGAGGTGAAGAAGAAAGGCCGACCCCTCGCTGCTTCAAGCAGCCTGCAGAGAGATTTGAAAGTGAAGAAACGTGTTCCTCAAGCTGAGATCAAAGGTGTGCGAGATGAACCCGCTGGGTAACGCCGATGCTTTGAGCGCGTCCGTGTTGTTGTCTTTGTGGATCGTATACATCTCCTCTCGCTCTCTTCCCCGTCTCGGGTGTAGTTACACGACAGGAAAGCGTGCTTAATAATACCCTTTGCCTTGTCAGTTGTAATGAAAATGTGAGACGACGGCATACGCAGTAAATGGTGTGCAGGCCTTCTTTTTGTGCAGTGAAGTAAAAATGAGACACATTCATGATCCCTGTTGAGAATTCCTTTGGATTTTTCATCTGGAAGTTAGGACCACAAACATAAGAAAAACAAACGCGTAAAACCTTCAAGTATAAAACAGCTTTATTACCTGTGAAGCGTCTGACGTTACCAAAGCTGCTCTTTGTCCGCCGAAATCTTTCCAGGCCGTCCATGTAAAAGAAGACAAGAACAGAAAAGACATGTTTAACTTTCATTCTTTAGGCTCTCGTCAAGATCTGATAGTTACCAAAATCCATCTCCAGAAGACAGACAGGCTTGTCTCGGAACCCTGGACCACTAAAAGAAAAGAAATGATATCCATATAGTATATCCCATTTTGAGGTCCCGACAAGTCCCTGAATCAATAGCCCTCGGCTCCCGGCTCCAGGCAGGTGTGGTGCGGGCAGTTTAAATAATTAAGTACATGGAAGGGAGGCAGAAGCGAAGGCTACGGGTCGTCATAACACAGTGAAGGATACGGGCATTGTGTTACGACGTTAAAAGCAGGTAATTGGAGTGACTAATTGGCCAGTTTGGGTGCTGAAAGTGGCCTGAAAGTGCTAAGGAGACATGGCAGCCCATTGATTAAAAGGCCCCCGGGGGTCCAAGCTCAGAGTGCAAACATTAGCCGTTTTTTAGGTAAAGGCAGGGCACACGAGTGCTACAGAGGCCGCAGCCAGTTGACTTTGAGGAGTTGGGACGCGTGCGAGGTCAGATTCAACAGGTCGGAGTACGGTTTGGATCTGAAACTCACCTTAGTCGTTTTGATCTTGTTCCCGGTAGCACAGCTCCAGCCCTTCAGATCGGGGAGAACTTTGCATTCCTCTCCGTCAAGGCACGGATGCATCTGACACCACCACTTCTGCTCCACTATGGAGGCTGGCGGAGAGATGTAGAGGGCAAAGGGGAAATGGTCAGAGATGTCTTTGTTGGCCTGCTCTGTTGGCACCGGAAGCTATTTAGAAAATATTTGTTGACTTGTTTTTTTTTTTGTTCATATGATGAAAGTGAGATTCTATTTTTAACATTTAAATTAGTAGAAAATGTATCACAACTCACATATTTTATGATCTCTGTCAGTCAAACTGTTTCCTGCCGTGCCAAAGTTAATATATATGATTTTTCTATCATTATTTTGTGACATAATGCTGTGTTTGTATTTCAAGCTCACACCCATAAAACACCATGAGCCTGAAACGAAGCGTCTCCTCAAATACCATCACAGCCGTGTCACATTTCTGACAGCTGTCTCAGGTAAATGATGCAAGATTTGCTTTTTGACTGGCAACGCTCACTTTATCTATTCTGAGCAGTCAAGCGCACTCTGTCGAGAGCCTCGCACGTCGACGCGGTGGAGTCGGGGACTGGAACAAGAGCTCCAGCCGTCTGAGGGGGGGGGGGGGACCTTTTAGCTTCCATAAAGGAGCACATTAAGCTTCTGCTACTCCGTTTGTGCGAGACATCATTTCAATTTGGCATATTACAGAGGTCATTATCTCCGTTCACGCAGCAGCATTAGTGTCCTCTCCTAATGAAGAGCACCGCTATTGTAATCCACACACACATAACACCGGGGCCTCGCCGAGTTGCAGAGGATGGATGCTTTATGACACGAGGGAATCAATGCGCACCACACTGCCTTTGTCTACAGCAGCAGTGTGGTGCGGAGCGTGCGTCGGGTCAAGCTGCAAAGCAGATGGTGGTTGTGTAACAGCGGCTATTAAAAAGCCTCAGAGGTTTCCTCATGAAATGAAATGGGAGTATTGATAACCAGACGTGGGTACAGTGCATGGGATACGTTTCACTTAACGGTTAATGGCGCTTTGGGAACACGAGGGCAGCTTTGGGCTGAAAACATCTGGGAGCAGAAAATAGATTTGTGCCTTTTTATTTCATTTGATTTCCTTGATTGTAGCCTTTGGGAATGTTCCAAAAAATCTTTTGCTTTGACCTTGAGCACATATTCTTTGAGAATCAGCAATGTTTTCCTCATCTATTGATGAAAGTAAAGGTCTGAGCTGCCACACACACTGATATATCATCCGTTATACATATGTTTTTTCAAAAACTGTTGAAACATCAAGGAAGACGTTCAAATGCCTTAATTGCAATCATGTGCCAGGACTGAAGAGTTAAAGTTTGAGTATATTTGAGTGTCTTGCGCGTCTACCGTCCTTCGAAAAATAATTTGAATCAAACGAGAGATACAATGTGTTAAATATTGAGCTTTTCAAGTTACTGCTTGGTGGATTTTCAACTTTGGACAGAGCCAGGCTAGCTGTTTCCCCCTGCTTCCAGTCTTTATGCTAAGCTAAGCTAAACCGGATGCTTGCAGCAGCTTCATATTTACCATACATATACAAGTATCAATCTTCTCATCTAACTCAAGAAAGCAGATGTGTATTGTGCGTATTTTCCAAACTGTCAAACTCTTCCTCTTCCTCTTCACAAGTTATATTCTGTTGTCGTGGTCCCTTGAGAGATTTGCAAGGGACCTAAGGACTCATGATGCATGTTTTATGATACAATTTGCCTCTTTAGGTTTTCTTTACCATATCACAAAGCTTTGTCCAAAGTCATAATTCCATCAAGACACTTTTGTTTGGGGGAAACTTCACTCAGTTACGTCTGCAGGTATTTCCTGTGGCTGTCTCTCTGAATTATAGAATTACACATTCAAATCTATTCAAGTTTTCTCAGACATCCGGAGGTTCATTTGTGCTCGTATATATATCTAGAGAAGATTGTCTCACACAGAGCTGAGCTAAAGGTAATCCCCTGGTTGCAGAAGAAAGAATAATTAAAAGGTTAAGTGCTGAACATTTTTTCTTTTTTTTTCCTGAGATCACCCGTGGAGCTTTAAACGGAGGCCAGTGGCTCACAGTTTTAATTTGCAGAAAATGTCAATTCTAAAATGTCAAGGAATAGGTCATACACGATTGGGTCCAGAGTTTAGCCTGGAACCCGCGCCCTTCAGACCAGAGTGGAGCAGCCACTTCAGCTGAGTCGGGGGTAATTCCCTCTCTATTATCTGCTCTATATCGCTGCGAAAACGGCTCTCTTCAAACAACTGACTTTCTTTGAGTTTCTCGGCAAAAACTACATTTTACATGATGGCGTTCAAATGTACCTTTGCCCATCACTCTTTATCCCTACCATACTGCTTACTTAAGTCAACGTGACGTCCGTTAACGTTTAGCTCCGCGCTGTCGGCAGACGGGCCCGGTCACTGTGATTACTCTGAGCAGCATTATGGGAATAAAGTACAATATAATAAGTGTCTGATTAAGACAGTTGTCCCCAATCTTTTTAAGTTCCTCCACTTATTTTGGACTTGCATTGAGACAATTTGGGCATGAATGGTAAGTTTGATTTGAGCATTAATGTAATATATTTATCCTTCAAAATACGATGTTGTGAGGTACGAGCATATGAAGATTTTATTGTAAGATTTCCATATTTAAATCCATTGATACTTGATATAAATATGCAGTTATCACCAGTCCCGTTCTCATATTTCATAAGATCTGTGTCTGTAGTAATAAAAATCACTTTCCCTTTCAGGATTTGTTCTTAAGTAATTACCTAATTTTCCCACAACACACTGACATGTATGAATGATCTCTACACTACATGTTTCCCCCTGACAGCATCTTGTTGAAGTAATTTCACTTGCGTGAGTCAGCGTCTGCTAAAACACTTATCGATGGTCTCAGCAAAACTAATCCTCAAGATTTGTGGAAAGGAGTGTCAGCAAAAGAAAAAAGAGAGAAAGAAAAGAAGATGGCCCATGAAATATTCAGCCGGAGCGTACCATCGACACACGACGGGGCGGCTCTGGTGGTGCCGGCCACTTGCCCCGGAAAGCAGGAGCACTTCACAGTTTGTGACCGCTCCTCGATTTTGTTCTTGTTGCAGCAGCGATGCAACGCCACCACCTCGCAGGTGCCTGTTGGGACATGGTGAACTGCTGGAGAGACAACAGAGAGATGGAATAATCAGTGAGGCTTTGGTGCAATAGTTATTACCCGCATCTACACACACACACACACACATACAGACACACTCTGCTGGCCTTGGATTGAGTCCCGTAAGAACATCTCTCTTGGGTCTGTATTGTCTGCTCTGCATTCGTCTAATCTGTCTCAATAATGAAAAAATTACCAGGGAGAGCCGACTCCCAATTTCCTTTTATATGGGGCCTTTTATCACAGGAGGTTCCATTTTCCTCTCTTTATGTGCGTTATTCTTTTCTAAGTGTCATTTTGTGAGAGCGGCTTATAGCTTTCTGGGGGTGAATTGCTCATTTATTCACCTTATATAGGGCACTTCCACAAAATTGCCATATTGTTGTGTTCTTACTTCCGTGTTAGAGCGGTACTTCATTTACTTTGCTTACCGTGGCCAGGTTTAGCATCAGATTGCCAAAAAAATATTGATCAGTTTATCCAAATGAGGCTGATTTTGGATATTTACGGAGATGTTTTTGGAGTTGTGAGGAGGCTGTCAGCGGTCGGTATCCAAAATGCAAATGTTGACGGTGTTTTTGTAACTACTTGTGGACATTATTACAAGTTCTAAAAAAATAAGCATAATGAATTAAATCAAGAGCTAACAGCTTGGCGATAGCTTATAGACTGACAGATTGATTTGCTCTCTAGATGAACTAGAAGACCTTTCTTTCTTCTTTCTTCTACCCTTCTGGCAGTGAGAGTAATTCCAAAAACAATGTGCAGATGTACTGATATGGGAATGACTGCTGACTGCTGCATTATGGTAAGAAACGCTGAATGTAAATATGTTTCTATGAACTCCACTTTAAGCTCCTGAAGCTCATCGGGGTTATTGTGTCCGACTTTCGAGAGCTCCCCTCACAGGCCAAAGACAACTGCTTCACAAGCACAGCAGCGTCGTGGAGGTGACCAATCAGGAACTTCATCAGAAACATTTCCTGATCAGTGTTTTTGATTTTTTTTAACGGGTTCCTTTTAATAAATAATAACTCAAGTATGAGATGGTAATGATTGGAACTGATACCCTTCCAGATTTCCCACAACAGGCAGAAGCATTAAAACAAAATTTCAGACATGTGACGGGGAAAGTGCAGCGCTGCAGTATTTTGGAGCCAACTTCCAGATCACGCTCCATTGTCTGAATTATTTAGAGCCCGAGCTGCTCCATTCTCTTTTAATTGCATGTGACATTTTCTTGAGGTGTCCTTCTGCTAAGATGCTCACTGTTGCTGCAGTAAACAGTAAATCAGAAATGACTGCGTGACACTGGTCCGAGCTGCACTGTACTGTCCTGTCAACTAAAACCCACTGAAATACGTTTTCACTCCGCCGTGTTACGTTGGCGGACTAACAGGCAGCCACCGAGACTAACGCTGATGGAGTCAGCTGCTCTGCTGAGACCGAATCACATTAAATCTGACAAAGATGTTCTGCAACTGCAGCGCATCGCTACTCCTCAGAGAGTTATTTTTTTGTATTTGGGGGAAAAAAACTCCGAAAACAGTGGATTCAAATGAAGCGGGAGTCGAATATTCCTCGCGCCATATGTTTCCCTCCTCCTACGCCGCGTGGCTTACCTCCCGTGTCTAATTGCATTTCTCGTAGCCGCTGCTAGAATACATTGAAGCAAACCGTTGGTAGAAAAGTGCAATTGAAATGGAGAGACGGGAAAGTTTGATAGCACGTCTGCTCCAACAATCCCCCCTTACTCGTCCGTCCTAACACATCAAAAATAAAGCAGGAAGTAGCAGTCGCCCCCCAAAAAAGCAGCAAGGAGCTTACTCATGCTCTGGCCCGGACAAGAGAAGATATGAAAGACAAACGCACAGCAAGCCGAGCTGCTTTTAGATGTAAGAGAAGTGCTGCCGGTATCCCTCTCTAAAGGACGTGCTTCACACTGAGCGGCTGTGGTTTTTGTGGATTTGGAGTTTCCACTTGGATCCCCGCTCGGCTTCCCCCTGCCAGCAGATACAGAGAGAAGCAGTTCACCGGGGAGTCGGTCTGTCCTGCAAACCAGCTTTAAAGCTGCCGCGCCAGCCGCTGTGACAGAGAGGATCCCTCGGGCTCTGGACACGTTTCTGCTGCTGCTGAACTTGTGTTTTGTGGGTTTGTGTCTTTGAAAGTTGTATAAGACGAGCGCGATGCCATGGAATTGAAATGACAGGATTCAAGGATGTCCTGGTGGCCTGGCAGTTATAGGAGCCGTACCAGAATGGAGCCGCAGCAGCACCCAGCTTGATTCTGTTGCATGTTGTTCACTTCTCTCTCTCTATGTGAACTGCCTGCATCTCCAAAGGGAAAGAAATGCATAGAATACATTTGCATTGGTTTGTGTTATTGTGTGACTTTGGGATCTGAAACCAACGTGAAACTGGGAGCCGGCCGACCGCCATCTAAGTGACTGTAAGCGATACAAACTGACTATGGATAAGTACATTCTTATGTATATGTATTAGGGGTGTAACGGTACGCGTATACGTATTGAACCGTTCGGTACGAGGCTCACGGTTCGGTACGCATGACGAACCGAATACGTTTGAATAAAATAAAAAATACATTTTTTTTTTTAAACCTTTATTTAACCAGGTAGTCCCATTGAGATTAAAAATCTCTTTTGCAAGATGTAAGTAACAATACTACATAACATTAAGGAGCAGTTTTAGTTTTTTATGTTTATGTGTTGCTAAGAAGACACCCCAGAAGATGAGTCACTCAGGTATAGTTCCATCATTGTTCAAAGTCAAAGAATAACTTCATGATGTTAGTTGTAATGAATGAATATATTTTAAAATCAAGTACATTTCTCTGGCATTTATAGTTTTCTACTGTATCGAAACGTACCGAACCGTGGCTCCACTGTATCGTACCGAACCCAACCGTGAATTTTGTGAACCGTAACACCCCTAATATGTATGTGTGTGTATGTATGCGTGTATATGTAGCAACATCATCGTGTACAAACCCTCAACAGAGCATGTGAGAAAAAGTGTTTGGGAAAAAATAACATTGTGACGCTAAAACTTTGAATGTAGAAATTTGAATACATAAGTAAAAAAAACATAAAGTGCTTACTTTGACAGGTCTAGTGATACGATGTAGGAAAGGCCAACCGACACAATCTCCCAGGCTCTAACTGGCCACGCACAGCCCAGTCTCAGACCGAACAAGCACATGTTTATAGTGATCGCGTGGTAATTAAACAAAGCAGAAATTACTTTAAGTGCAATATTTTTTGCACAGAACGTTCAACAGGAAACATTAACTTTTAATCAGCCTATCTCACAAAAAAGTGTCTAAACTTTTTGTGGGCTCATTTTAGACTCCATCCAGAAACAGTTATGTTGTCTTTAAATAGATAATTACCACAATACGGTTTTGGCCATTTTCTTCCTGTTTTGGGTCTATTAAAATAGACAATTAGTAAGATTTGTTGACAGGGTGGACGTCAATATCAATGATTTCTTGACGGGTTGTTACGTTAAGTGACATGTCGCTCTCTCTCTCTCTCTCTCTCTCTCTCTCTCTCTGTCTCTCTCTCTCTGTGTCTCTCTCTCCAAAATGTTGTTTTTGAACAAAACCCTAATTTCAAGATGCCTGTATTAAAAGATGACGGAAAACACGAAGAACTGAATGTCTGAAATGAACCGAAGCATCACTTTGAACAAACGAAGGAGACATTTGGGATCTGCTGTCCTCTCCCTCATGAATGAGCCCCTCTACCACATCTTCCTCTTCTACCTGTTCTTTAAACATCCTTTTACATCTGTCGCTCGCTGTCGATATGTCGATATCGGCACTTTTTTTGCAACATAATCAGGATGTCACAAACAGGATGTCGATGAAGTCTGTTGTTTTCGGTATATTATAGGTGATGTAGTGTGTTTATATATCTGACATTTGTATGGCACACAATGAAATTCTGAAAGGACGAATACATATCTATCTCTAAGGCAGGAAATAACGCAGGTAAAAAAAATGAACCCGTTTGAATTTAAAGCAATAGTCAACATTTTGGGAAAACCCAGCTATCCATTCCCTCTCTCTTTAGCTTAGCATAAAGGCTGGAGAGAGGGGGAAAGGCCTGACTTTTCTTTGAATTAGCATGTTATATCTTGCTTGTTTGTACCGTACTAAAACCAAAATGGAAAAAAAGACCCATCGCTATGAGGTTGCCAGGCAACCAGCAGAGACTTCAGAAAGATACCGATCCCAAGGAATAGTCTGACCCCTTGTAAAACCGTAGCAGATTGTTGAACCCCAACAGCAGCTTGGAATTGTAAGATGAACTCCCAACACTTGATGCGGACTATCAGACGGTATTGTTGTTACCAGACTTTTGTTCCTTTCAGCGAATCCTTTGAAGCGAAGTTGCTTTCATGGGGACGTGATGGGCCATTTCTCTCTCACGACTCTGCTCGAGAAGCTTTTATACGTTGGTCTCCGGAGACGCTGGAGAAACTGCGACTGATGCACGCTTTGTATCAATAATGAAGCTGTTGTGAATGATAATGTAATCATTGCTTTGCTTTGCACACGATGCTGCGCGTGGCCAGAAATACCAGCTCTTACATCGAGAAATAATCTTGATGAGTTTAAATCCCTCTGTGCAAATCTACATAATGAGGTGTAGAAGTGTCGCGTTAATAGCGCATGAACAGATTTCCCCCTCAAGCTATTTGTTGCTTTGTCGGTAGCAGTTGAGAAGAGTGACGGATGAGGATCCATCTTTGAGCCACAATTACAAATCAGAGTCAGGGAGCCAAACTCAACGTAAAGTACTGAGCATGTGGATTGATTGCTGTGTTTAACATGGGGAGTGTCTCTGGCTGTTAGTTAGGGCTCCCTCAAGGGTGCGAACAGTGTTTTCCTTCCCTGGCAAGATGCTTCTTATTCATCACATGCGTCATTGTTATTGCAAAGTGCAGAGAGTCTAAGGTGCAGCGCAAGCAACAATCTCTGATGCGTAGAACACAAGAAGACTTGCAGTCCATCAGACGTGGAGGTCACACGTCGGTGAAACATTTACAACCAGTAAGGGAAGCAGCTCTAGAGACGTCCCGAACACTGAAAGTACCGCTGCACCGCCCGAGTGTACTACAGTACAACGGTCTAAAAGAAACGAGAGTGTGAACCGGTCCATTTCATTCCTCTCAGGTTCAAGCTCCCCTTAGCAACCCGCTTGCTTTCGTTCTTGCTAAGTGGTTTCCCATCGTGGACACTGAAATCTAAGGCTGCGGTGTGTGTCTGCAGGGATCGCGCTAGCACAATTTTGAAGGTCAGAATTTAAACTCTCGACACCCATTTGGGCAACCATAAAATCGGAAGGCGCTGTGCGTGCAGGGATGTGCTGCGGTGTTAAAGCCAGGTGGAGATGTATCGCCGCCATTTCCCTGATGATGTGAAGCAGATTCAAGCAACAGCTCACGACGGGCCGTTGATACGTCGCGTTCCTTTTATGCTTCATTTGTATGCCGTATTAGACAGCGGACAGCTGATGAGTTGAGGGGAGGCGATGGGAGTGACATGGTAGAATAGTGCTGTTATTGAGTGCGACAAACCCGTCTGTTGACACGTCCTGTTCGTGCCACACTGCTGCATGCACGCTGAAGTTTGCACGGACTCACTACAGCAGTTAGCACTACTTTGTGTGGCTCATTGTTTTGCAGGTTCATTTAATTGCTTTTATTGTCTCCAATCCTTCTTTATTTCCTGCTGCTGCCATGATACAGCGTACATATGTGATGGAACGCAAGTAGAATCAGCACAATTATCCCAGGAAGTGAAATCAAACACTGCCCAGCTTGAGCTTGAAGTACCCTTAATGTTGTTGATACGTTGCGTTTGGATGGTGGCACGTACAAGCTCAGGAAAGCGGGTAACTCAACGGATCCATTGCAATAGATGCCAATGAAGATAAATCAGAAGTCACCACAACTTCGGGAGCCGAGTGGGCCCGGCTGGGACTGACTCCTGTTGGACCTGATCCTCGCTCTGCTCCGCCTGCCTTCTGGTCAATAGAGGACACGCACACCAATGACACTTTTTAAAGTTTGTGTTGTAAACATCCACAGTAGCAGAGGATAAATCAGACCTTCTTTTCTCACATGCCAGAGAGGCAAATAAACTGAATTAACACAACTGTCAGAGAGTAGAAAGGCATGAATATGATCCCGTCTGTGCTCACAGATACCGGTTATTTAGGGAAGTGAAAGCTCATATGTGCATGAGAACATCAACACTAAATTGTCCCTGCTTGTCAGAGGGTAGGCTTAGTTCTCTTCTTCTTGTGTTCTCTGAGAAGAAATACATTTTCTCTACTTTGGACAATGTTCCGGGTTCATTTCATCCCCCCTGAATGATAACAGGTTTACAGCATCAGAAATAACACCCGGGGGAAATCAGGGCGCTCCGCCGGCCATCGGAGAGAAACTGAATGCGTGCGGGATTATTCCGATCCCCTTCCCGCTGAAATGATGAGCGCCTTGAGTGGGGGATCGCTGCCAATCAAAGCCACGCACATCAAAGCGCCGCGCTCCCATCTAATTGGTCGACAAAGAGAAGAGGGGTATGCCTGATTCTTTTCTTATTTCATTTTTGGTCACGCTCACATCCTGTCCGGCGCCGGCGCTGCCTGTACCAATTACCTGAGGCCGTGTGTTGTCAGTGGGACTCCCAGTGATGAAACATGTGGGTTGGCCTCTACTTGTAATGTTGCTGAGTTGTCATAATTGATCTCCCTGGGTTCACTACTGACGACTCGACAACACTTTTAATGAGGCAGTGGGAGACGGGTTTGAATCACACCTTTAAAATAGCCGTTCCAGTCCAATTACTCCCCCATTTACGACTGTGACATTTTATCTGGGGTCCTGCATGGGCGAGAAATCCCTTTCCAAACGCCTCGCATGACAAGCGGCGGCCGCTTCCTCCTGCGTCCCTTCCTCGCATCGGTGCAGCAGGGCGCTCTCGTTTTAGATGGAGAGCTGAGGCCTCACACTATAAGCAAATCAGAGACGCCTCCGACAATCCATTTGGTTTCTCCAGAGCCGAGTGAATAGACGGACGGAGACTCGACGAGCTTGTGGACGACAGAGGAAAGATGTTCTTGTCGAGACGTGGAGGACAACTTTGACCTGATTTGCTCATCTTTATTCAAAGACTGGAGCGATGGTTTCACTTTTTTTGGACCATTTGTAGAATGATGTAATCGGATGAAAAACACTGCCGCCAGCCAATTTTTCAATTATCTTTGGCGATCATCAGATTTCAGCTGCTTCCTTGTTTTCCTTGTTCTATGAACAGCAGGTCACCTGATGTGATCCCTGTCATTCAAAGCTTTCCAGCTCCCTATATATACTGGAATTAACATGTCAAAGTATCAGTTTCCGAGTCATCCAGAGTAAGACTCAGCAGGTGTCTTCTCTGTCTTCGTGCTGTCATGAGGGACAGCTGAGGCTGGGCTTGGAGACGATATTTCAACGGTAGAGTAGGCCTGCATTCAAAACTACATGTGGGGTTTGACAGATGTAAGCATTTACAAAAACACAAAGCATTACAACAACACTATACTTAGCTGCCATGACACAGTCCGTGCTGCCAAAGCGGTGCTGAATCCCATTATTCTTTTTTTATATAATGGGGGGAGTATGTAATGTACAATGTATGTTCGGGGGGCATGCATAATGCACACACTGCGGAAACGGCTTTCCCCTTTGGGCACATTAAGAATCTATTGAGTTGCGTTATGGGTAATGTAGGATGCAAGATTTTGGAGCTTTATAAATTACTAAAGCAATTACCGCTCGCAATTACACGTGTTGCGTTTAAAAACTCGTGGAAAAATGCCAGCCAATGCTGCTTTCATCGTTTTATTGAAATAAGTTGCTTGGGAGGTTGCTGTAACTAAGATTTCCAGCAGCGTAAATCCCTGAGTGTAGCTTTACTGCTCCATTTGTCATCTTCAGTATGGCTGACCTCTCAACCGGATGATGTCACCTCCTTGGACGGAAATCCTAAAGCAAGTAAAACAGTCAGTGGGTCTCCGGCCAGCGCTGCACTTAGACTAATAACTTCACAGAAGAAAGAAGAGATGCCAGCTGGTTGTTCCTTGTCACGTGACATTCTGTCCGTGCTGCAGCGTTCCAAAAGTGAAACTACTTTCATCTCCGGGCGCTTGTGAATGCTTGCGTGCCGCCTTCCCCGCGTTTGCATCAATGGAGTTGAGGAACGCAAAAGTGGTGTGATGCTGACAGACATTTAAGTTCGAATGAAGTTGGGGTTAGCACAAATTGCATGAAGACAGAAGCAGGTAGTGAGGGCTTCAACCTGTTTGCCAGCCTCATTGGAACGTGCATTTGTTAAAGTATATCTACAGCGATCAACTCCATTGGGACACTTGAGAGGTTGGAGTTAAACCAGCTGTAGATTGAGTTTGAACGTGCTCACCTTTAGCTCCTTCTGTTGGTACGGTCATCTCCCAGACACCGATCACGAGCACCATCACAAGTAGAGCCCCTTTACTTCCGATCTGCGTGTATCGCTCACTCATCCTGGGAAAAAGAAAAGAGAAACCACGAGAAGGTACGTTATTACAGCATTCCTGCCTTTAGAACCGCATTATATGTACAAGTACTGTATTTAACTCGAAGAGGGTGCTGCTCCACTCGGAGCAAAGGCTTTTATACTTCCTCTTGCTTCTCAAAACAAAGTACAGCTGTAAATGTGCCCTCGATCACCCTCTCCGAATCCTCCCTTTCTTCCCCTGCACCTCCTCCCCTCTCGACCTGCAACACGAGGCTCTTACAGCCGGAACACGAACAGAAGGTGAAGACCCTCCGCTGCCCCAGCAGGCTTCAAATAAGCCTGTCGGCGGAGTGGTAGAGAGCGAGCAGCTAATCCAGCCCTCCACAGTGCCCTTTTCCTCTGCACTCCCTCTCCCAAATGAAGTGGCGGAGCCGAGGCCGCACTCGCCATCTGGCATGCGGCGCGTTATCGTTGACAGACAGCGATCAGATTTCAAACGAAGGATGCAGGAGCGGTGCGGTAATTACTGGAAGAGGCGCGGTGTCGTGTGGCGCGAGCGGACAAAGTTACAAGCTGCGTTTACGCCTTATTTACCGCCTCTGATCTGCCTGCCTCATCGACGTATAGATCGGCGAGACCTCGTTGGGACTCTCGGATTATTCGTGGAATTAAGTTTATTTTGGCAAGCCCAGCGTGACCTTTTGCCCAGAATTTCGCAGAGCCACACAGGAGTTAGAATCATTAGTGATGTGTCAACACAGCGCAGACAGGACTCGCATGTCTAAAATTAGAAATATTACAAAAACACAAAGGAAACTATTTCTCAAACTGAATTCATGCAGATATAAAAACACCTTGCAAGCAATGTCATTTTTATCCTGAATCGTGAAGCACTTCAACATGAGCGCTGCGAAAAAAATCACTGATAATCCATGTGACGTTTAATCATAATAATTATTGACCACAATGATGGCTGACATGTGATGAAGTAGCGGTATGGACGCTATACAAGTAGTCACAGCCGTGCGTAATGACAGCTGCTCTGGTGCTGTTGGAGTGCCGGAGTGAGAACAAGTATCCAGATGGAAAACTGATGTTTAAGGGCTTTTCTGCTTCTATTTCTGGCAAACTGTGGGAGTGGAAATGAGGCTCGTGCATGTGCGTCCGGCTCCACATGTGATTGAGATTTACAGAAGAGAATCAGGTGTTTGTGCGGGCTTGTATGCATATGTTCTGTCTCTGTGCGTACACACACTTTTAGTCGTGAAAACTTGGCCAAAGGTGAAGAAAGACATGTTTTTTGCCGGACTGGCTTGTGTCTCTGAATCATTCATTTCACTTGGGGAATTGTTGAAATGTCTCTCTACTAATGTCTCCTCACTTTAAAGAAAATGTCGCCATTTAGGGGCATCCTGGACTAAGCCTGGCCAAGTTAGAGCCTGCAACTTTCCGTTAGCGATGCACCGATCCGACTTGTTTGAGTCAGGATATCGATACCTGGGCTTTGGGTACGACCGACTATTTTTACTTATACGCTTAATGCCTCACTGTGTGGAAGGGACTGGGATCATTACTTTCTGCGAAACAACTGCGTTGTTGATATATCGGCCCCGTAATATAAAAAGAGTTCAAATCAGCTCCAACACAAAATGCTGCTCATACACTTATTATAACACATTATAACACACACGTATACTTTTAGTGTATGTCCAGAATGCTCGCTGGGCATGCTGAAAATATATGATCAAGTCATTGAGCCACTTATCCACCGCAGGAAGGAAAACACACCAAAGAGCTCCACTGATCTTTCTACGCTTTCACGGTGGAATGTTCCATCACCAACATGATGTAAATCTCCACAGAGGCCATGATTGCCAGTTTCAGGACACTTAGCAGGGGACTTCAAAGGCTGCTGGAGAGACACGTGGAGAGAGCCCTCGTAATGGTGAGGTTCATGTATCTGCTCAATTGGGCCTCGACTTGTACACTTAAGTGCTCGTCTTACAGCAGCGGGTGCTAATGTTCACCTCCATGGCGACAGATTTATAGACGCTGGTTAGCCGAAGAATTGGAGGCCGGGTTGAAACGGTGGCCAGTCGATGTTTGCTGTGCAATTCAGTGTGTGTGTGTGTGTGTGTGTGTGTCATTGGTGAGTGCAGGGCAGAGCACTACAGCGTCATTTGTCGGGTGCCGTCTAAGGGTGCAATTCTGTAAATGACATCTCATTGTCCCTGAATGTGCGGTGTTGTCATTGGTGCGGCGGCGCGCCCGGCAGAGCGAGTCGCTGAGGATTTGTTACAGTTTGAGGCCATTTTACATCTCGACCTTGAATCGGAGCGCTTAAGCATCTTTGGAGAAACACTGCAATTTATTTTTCTTATAAGTAAACGTCTGTTTCTCGCTGCTCGCAACGCGACGTGATCCAGCCGGTAAACAGTTCACAGAGGCCCCGGTGGCTCTTTTCCGCTGCACAGGAGGTGATGCATTTTACACTTAGGTTTCTCAAAACTGTTTCAACTCTTTGATTTATATTCTAAAAAAACAAGTCATGCGACAGTTTTCCGATCTGCCATTTCTATTCTTGTGGTTTGGTTGGAGAGCCGTACAGTCAATCATAAAAACCAACGTGGACCACCTAAGAAACTATAAAGCGTCACGAATTCATGTTTTATATAATCAGTGGATCAGATGACTATCGAGCCGCATTAGAGACATTTCTCACAGGAGTTGGCGAGGCCCGGACCAAAGATCAGAGGGAAGTGAATATTGGAATTCCATTCGCCTGGTGGCCAGAAACATGACACCGAATGAATGCCGATGTTGCTCTGTGTCTGCTGGATGTGTAATTAGGTCATTCTAACATTATCTGCATAACGACTTTATACAGTGATAATACATCAGACTCGTAAAAAAAAAAAAAGAAAATCTTTTTTTTTTCAATTAATACCAGTAGTGTGGATATAATGACAAAGTGTGTAAAGCTGTGAGCTCAGACAATGGTACCCCTTTACTTTAATGTAGCCTTTAAAACCAGCAGAGAGAGAACACTTTACCGTATTACAATATCCAAAAATCGGAGACGCTATCTCGTCTCATATCACAATATCGACATAATACATGATGTTAAGTTATTCCTTTAAGCATGACCTGCTGTAGCATCAAGGACTTTACTTTAGCACCCTGGGATTCCATTTGGCCAGAACAATAAAGACACATTTCTTACGGTGATGATTACTTTGGTGAAATATTTATTACAGGTTTCATTTGTTCGTGATACGCGTTTGAAGAGTGGAGTTTTTTATTGCCACTTGGTTTTAACAAGGATTCAGATGCGTGAGTTTTCCTTTTGACGAAAGCAAACTCTGACTCAGAAGCTGTCTGCAGCAGTCGGAAGTTTTAATTGTTCATTTTAGTCTGACAGTCATGTATAATGGAGACCCTTTGTGACAGAAGAGGCCCTGAAGTGAGACGCATAATGTGTGCAGATGATTGCCATAAGCTTGAAACATGATAGCAGACGAAAAAACAAATACCAATAAACTGAAGCCTAAATGAAATGTGTAATTATCTTCTGATTGTCAGACAAAGCCTCTTTGCTGCTGCACTTGAGGACAAGTGAGGAGTAATATTCTTGTTCGCCGGTGCCACCTCGGTAGTTCCCCTGGATTTTGCGTGCTGAAATTCATCCAGAGATTGGACTTTTATCCCTTTGTTATGAGTCGGCTCTGTTGTGCGGGCGGGTAAGCCGGCGGTGTAGATCTTCGGATTTCCTTTCAAAGAGTACAAAGTGAATTTGTTTAAAACTGAATGAAAGCAAGAAATCCCCATCTCTGAAAGGAAACGCTTGATCGTCGTTTCGTCCTGACCTGAATCTTGAGACTTTGCCCAGTATATTCTTTCCTCTTGTACCGACAGTGACAGTGAACAATACATCAAAAAAGTGTTCGGGTTTTGTTCCCTTCTTCTTCTGCTGGCAGCCATATTGGGGTTCTCTCCTCCTCAGCAGCTCATTGGCATGCTGCCGAATGTATTGAAATTGTCCCAGTTACACACTTAAATGTGAAGAATTCATGTATATCAGTGTAAGATTTAAGGGGATATATTGGCATATTATTTTTTATACCATCAACCTGCCAGGGCCTGCAGATGGAAATGATCCTGCATGGCTAAATCTGCCGCATTTACATGATGTTACATGTTCATTGATTTCCCTTGTCCCTTCTTGAATACAATAAACATAAATGTAATATAATATTCATAACTAAGTATAAAATCTCCTGAAACTTGGAATCGTTGTTGTCATCAGTTCAGAATGAGTCCGTCATATCTACAGTAGGGAGCAGGTCTTCTTCACGGAGTCCGCCATGTTGCACCGCCATGTTTCTACGGCAGCCCTGAACGGACAAACCACACACTGGCTCTAGAGGAGCCAATTTCAAATTAGAAAGCTTCACAAATGTCATGTGAAACGTGTATTTTGCCCCTGAGTTATAAAGTAGTAAGTAACACCTCTATTCCAATTCTGTATTTCCCTCTGGGACTAAAGCTTCAACATCACATTTAAGAAATAGGATTTTTTTGTGCAATTGATGGCAATGTTTGGAGTAATTAGTGTGAACATCAGGCTACTTGTCTTACCGCTAAATCAGGGTCGCGGTCCGGTAGCTCACAGTTAGCTCAGGATGTCACGTTACTTTACGTTTCATCAAACTATAACTCGGCTTGTGTAGGTGTAGAGACACAGATGGAGACTTTACTTTAAAACAGTGACCTACATGCTGAAGTAAAGTTACTTACATTGCTGAGCAGTCAATGTACAGCACAGACACACTAGAAGCCAACACTCTGTTTCAGTTGTCAGATAGAATTAACTAATGATCACTTCTGCACTGATTTCCACTGACAGAGTCTTGGCTGGTGGCAGATTCTGATGCCTCTACAAAATTCTGTTGGTATGCGCAGGCAGGTGAGCGCTCAACAAATATTTAGACCGACTACAGTATTCTGTTTGACAAGAGCGGAAGCCAGAACACTGGACCCAACAGACGCAAAAAGATATTTCTACCTTCTATTGTGGAGGTTTCTCTTTGGAACTGAAACACGTTCAGCGTACACCAAACCTCTGCAGTTTGTACACATCAACAGGGAAAGATAAGCATCGTGAGTATCTACTGTCATGCTTTAGAGCCGTGTGAAGAGGAAGGTTGAATACAAAGGCGTGTTTGATTTGGTGAATGCTGAACACTTCAGTGAAATCGAGTGCGGCAAGTAACTCCCGATTCTGACCTCTTTTCTCACTTGTCCCATTTCTGTCACTTATTTTCTTACTTTGATGGGCTCACACAAGCCGGTGATACTTTTCATTAGCGTGTAAAAGACTCCGTCGCCCTTGGCCTATTAATAGTAAATGTTTGCGAAGGAGGAAAGGAAAACTGGGAATTCATCCTTCACCTGCTTCGCGCACGATGTCTTTCAGGCGGCTGGGAACTGAAATGCCGATCATTTCTGCAGCATGCAAAGTCCAGGCATTCATGCACTTTGTGGTGTAAAAGAAAGAATACGAAGTAACGGCTGGAATTTATGCTCCAACCACAACCTCATCTGGAGGACTTTATCAGCCAGAAACACTGCAGGAACATCAGTGAGAATGTCATCTGCTCGGTGTGTGGTGGGTGGAGGTGATGAAGTTCAGCGACCGCTGCAGAGCTCGGTGCATTGTTCCGAATTGTTTCCATGAGAATAATCCTGTTGTTCAACCACAAAAAGGCACAAATCGGAAGTTAAAGGTCCCCTCCAGACACGTTTGATGCAGTGCAGAGTGAACGCACAGTTAGGAAGAGTGACTTCATACTGTGCTCAGGTAGACGTTGCTCCTCTATATCTTTTACATTGCCTGTAGTTGTTTGCTGTTTTGTCAATGCTCTGAATATCGTACAAAGAACATTTTAAGGCGTCTAACACTAATATTTTTCCACAAATATCTTGCCTGTAAAGCAGCTTTGGTAGCCAACCATAATGTGTTTTACTTAGTAATCATTTTTAAAGTGTAAGATTCAATTTTCGGGTTCCCCACAATTGTAGGAAGACGCTCCCTTGACAGGCGTGTGTGTAATCCACAGTATCGCAGAGATGGCAGGGCGGGCGGAGGGAGTGTTGCTAAACCGTAGGAAGAAAGCTGGACTTTTCCTCTCCGGCTCTGCAGCTGGATTGGATACAGGGATTACCCCCTCTTTCCCCTTCCCCTCCGTCTCTATCTCGCTCCTCACTTGGACCGTGACAGAGGCTGTCACCTCGGACGGCTGCGGGGAGCCGATTGCTCCGTCGCAGAGCAAACATCGCTCATTCGCCAAAACACAGCCGTTCCCTTCTGACAGCCGAGGGAGGGAAGCTCTCAACCCCCGTCACGCCGAAACAAGGGAGTTTGCCCGCTCTTTGTCACGCGCCCCGCGCAACAAATCCTGCTCAGTTCACTTCATAAACAGGACAAGACAGCTGTCAGGGCCGTGTTGATGTACGAATTTAGGACTATAAAAGGAGCGCCGCCTTAGCACCTTGTCCCGCTAATCAAATCACGATACAGCAGCCTGCAGCGGCACCGTGATTCCCCGCCGTTGCGATTCCCAATCCAAATTCCGCCATCATGAGAGACTCCTCGGGCCTTCATGCTCGCTTCTGATTTGCTGCTCACATCTGGTTTATTTTTGGATGACTGTTTCTATCAATTCTAGGATGTAATCCATGTCACAAACCAAGGAGCTGGCAGCTCCGTGGAATATCTACGTGCAATAAATGTCTTCGTTTCACTCACTGGTCTCGAACCGATCTCAGTGAGTCTTTCCGAATCCCAAATCCCGAATCCCCAATGTTTTCTCAGAAAGGTTGACTTTAGAGATCTGCTTTGAATGTCAGCGAGCAAATATCATCTGATTTCATCTGGTTCTGATCAAAACTGACAGCTTCTTTTATTTATTTTTTTACCGCTCAGCTGCGGGGGCGATTGGAGCCCCGGCGAGGAAGGGCCTTGATTTCAAACTTGACCGAAGAAGAAGCCGAGGCAGAGCAAATATCGGCGCTGTTACCCAACACTGAGTGCCCTTTCAGAGAGTTAACCACCAAAGCGACCTTCCGTAACGACACGTCGAGATGCTATCTGAGAGGCCACGCTCACCGAAACCGCAACAGCCAAATGGTCTGTCAAGAAGAGTTGAGCCCACAGAGCTGCCTCGAAAACATGCATACACGATCAGGGGAAGGTCAGGATATAAAAAGCATAAAGCATATACTCAGAAATCAATAGTTAAAGTGTAATCGAAAGATAAAGTGTATGATCATTATATAACAAAATGTTTAATCAATATGTAACGAATGTTTAATACATAGAGTGATTTAACAAATGTAAACCTGATAATAAGTGTTTAAGTGTATCTGAGTATAGTGCAGTCTGAGTGTAGAAAGTACGGAGAAAGAGGAAGTAAGCAGGGTGTTGGCTTCAAGGGATGGGGAAATAATGATGGTTGAGAAGAAAAGACACAAGGCACAATAATGATGAAGGATGAGATCAATAATCATTTTATAAGCAAATGTGTACTAACCAAACCGATTTAACAAATGTAAAAACTGATTAACAAATGTTCTGTGTGACCGGAGCTGCGATGTAAGAAAAGTGCTTGTCAGGATGACTTGCAGAAATTAGGAGAAGACTGTTGCAAGAGATGAGTCAGAGGCAGGAAGCCTGGACTTATATGGACATGTTCGAACCCAACATCCTTTCCAGAGGGTGGGGGGGATGAGAGCATGTATTGAGCAGGAGGGGGGCTAACAGCCCAAATGATGAATAAAAGAAGTGGTTTGCTGGCTGCAAGCTGGGATTTCAACACGCGTGCTGTCCAAATGCACCAGATGAGAAGATACTGAAGCCTGCAGCTGATGTATTGAGGGCTTCGTCTCTGTTCACGGAAAAGAGACCTCTGTTCGTGGACAAGAAGATTTAAAGACGGAGGTTTTCCTCTCCCCACTGCTCGACTCTTAAACATCTGGACAACAGAGAAGATGCAGCAGCCCGAGAAAGACTTTGTACTGAGTTTTGTGGACTGTTGGACGAACTCCGTTGCAGAGCAGGAGGACCGAGGGTCCGGCCGGACCTTCGCTCCTAACAACTCCAAAAGAACTTTTTCATCGCACCATTGAAAATCCAGCTCCAACCGAGCCGTCTCGGCAACTAAAACTAATGAGTATAATCGAAGAAGATAATTAAATTGACTAATCATGTGTAGTGACATTTTATGTGAGCTGTAGCTGTAACCCCTGCAAACTAACTAAATATAACCTGCAATAAATATCTAATCTGCATTTAAAGTGAAATCCTCAAGTGCATTAATTTGCCGAAGTAGTAAAGAGTTCCTCGTGACAGTAAAAAGTTAAAGCTATTGTATGTCTAACAACTGAGTTCTGAAAGGTTATCCTAGAGACCGAATCCACTTAACAACCCCTTACGGTTTTAGCAAGAAGTAATCCTAGCCGTTAAAACCTAACCTGGCATTTACCAAGAGCACGGATCCATAAGAGGGAAGCTGCCATAACCGACGCGACTGGTAGGAGCGCCCGGGGTCAGGGTGGCCCCTCGACCGAGTGCACTCAGACCGGAGGAAGCAGGGTAGACGTCGGGAGTAACGGCAGTTAGAAGAGCCAGGCGAGTTCCCTCGCAAGAACACCAGCTCGACAATCTTTTAATAGAGAGCTGAGTCAGTAAGTAGCCCCGTATCGGGCCAGAAGTACCCAGGATCTAACATGTGGCGCCCATAACGTGGGGCTCGACGGAAAAGGAGTACGTTGAGTCCAAAAGAAGAACCCCGGCAGCCAAGAGAGGCTGTCGTTCGTGTACGAAAAGACCTGAGGTGAGGCGTTGGGGTAGAAAGTAAAGCTGCCCAAGCCACGAAGAAGTCCGATGGCGAGACATCCACGCATCGAAGCTGTGTGTGGTATTTACAAGCCAGCACAGGAGAAGCCGCAGGCGACGGGGAGCATCGACCAGACTCGCCCGACCTGTAGAGGGGCCAGAGCCTGATCCCATCCCTTCCTCAACGCGCGACGAGAGGCTTTGGGAGGAAGGCGACTCGAGACAACAAAGACAAAGACAAAGTCCAAGATGCAAGTGCAGCAGAACGGACCAGATGTTCCAGGGACCGGCCGGCAGACGGAGGCGACCCAGCGGGACGAGCCAGCGGCCCAGATGAAGGAATCGCCACCGGACGGCAGAGAGGACCCGATGGCGACGAAGGCAGCCCGCAGACGACGACGACTCAGCAGGACGTGCCAGCGACATCGACCCAGGACCCGGCAGCAGACGGCAGCGCGGACCAGGAGGAGGACGGCGCTGGAGCTCGAAGTGGTGCACCAGAGGGCCCACACGCGAGAAGAAATTCACTGGCAAGGAAACGAAGAAGTGGATCGTTTCGTCCAGATGACACAAATTGTCTTTGTTGGGATCGAGAAGTGGGAAGAATTGCCCAAAGGAAGGGTAGTCCCAGAAGAGAGCGTGGAGGAGGTGGTGCAGGCAGTGCATGGCGCACTAGGATATGCAGGCACCGTTCCAACGCAAAGGGAACTGGAAAAGCAGCGACTCTGGATTCCTGAAAAAGAAGTCCGCAGAATCCTAAAAAAACTGTGAGTTGTGTGGTCGATACAACGCAGGAAGGAGAGGACAAAGGGAGGGGAGGACTCACCATTAAGAAAAGAGGAATCCAAGGAGTAGGGCAGCTGAAGCCAGTTCTGCATTAGGAGAAAACCAGGAACTCAAGAATGGCCACCAACATACAAGATTTACCACCCTACGTCAGAGTGGCCAATGTCAAAGGGGTGGTTAACATGAGAAGGAGTACTACGGGGCTCTGGGCAGGAAGAGCCCTGAGGAAGTTGGGTTGTGCAAGAAGTGATTTCTCTCCGGAGAAAAAAGAAGTGTTGCAATGGAGAGAAATTAAGAATGACTGTGTGGTCTGCCTGCTGCCGACCACCCTAGCCGTTGCATGGCAGGGACCCGGAGACCAGAAACCACTCCGGGTCACAGGAAAAAGAAAAGAGTTTAACCGCATGCGCCATAAACCGGTGAAGGTTATGGATGCATGCATATGCGGTACATGCCGTGTGGAGAAGTTAACAAGGTTAACCTTCATCACCGAGTGGTGATCGACAGCTGGGAGCAGGCATCAGGACCGTCTTCACCAGAGGACGACGTGCTCGTCATCACTGCCCTGGCCGACGAAAGCTTCCTGTGAGATTCCTACTAGCTAAGGCGAGGCAGCCTGTGACCTCAAGAAGGGGATGTCAAGAAGAGTTGAGCCCACAGAGCTGCCTCGAAAACATGCATACACGATCAGGGGAAGGTCAGGATATAAAAAGCATAAAGCATATACTCAGAAATCAATAGTTAAAGTGTAATCGAAAGATAAAGTGTATGATCATTATATAACAAAATGTTTAATCAATATGTAACGAATGTTTAATACATAGAGTGATTTAACAAATGTAAACCTGATAATAAGTGTTTAAGTGTATCTGAGTATAGTGCAGTCTGAGTGTAGAAAGTACGGAGAAAGAGGAAGTAAGCAGGGTGTTGGCTTCAAGGGATGGGGAAATAATGATGGTTGAGAAGAAAAGACACAAGGCACAATAATGATGAAGGATGAGATCAATAATCATTTTATAAGCAAATGTGTACTAACCAAACCGATTTAACAAATGTAAAAACTGATTAACAAATGTTCTGTGTGACCGGAGCTGCGATGTAAGAAAAGTGCTTGTCAGGATGACTTGCAGAAATTAGGAGAAGACTGTTGCAAGAGATGAGTCAGAGGCAGGAAGCCTGGACTTATATGGACATGTTCGAACCCAACATCCTTTCCAGAGGGTGGGGGGGATGAGAGCATGTATTGAGCAGGAGGGGGGCTAACAGCCCAAATGATGAATAAAAGAAGTGGTTTGCTGGCTGCAAGCTGGGATTTCAACACGCGTGCTGTCCAAATGCACCAGATGAGAAGATACTGAAGCCTGCAGCTGATGTATTGAGGGCTTCGTCTCTGTTCACGGAAAAGAGACCTCTGTTCGTGGACAAGAAGATTTAAAGACGGAGGTTTTCCTCTCCCCACTGCTCGACTCTTAAACATCTGGACAACAGAGAAGATGCAGCAGCCCGAGAAAGACTTTGTACTGAGTTTTGTGGACTGTTGGACGAACTCCGTTGCAGAGCAGGAGGACCGAGGGTCCGGCCGGACCTTCGCTCCTAACAACTCCAAAAGAACTTTTTCATCGCACCATTGAAAATCCAGCTCCAACCGAGCCGTCTCGGCAACTAAAACTAATGAGTATAATCGAAGAAGATAATTAAATTGACTAATCATGTGTAGTGACATTTTATGTGAGCTGTAGCTGTAACCCCTGCAAACTAACTAAATATAACCTGCAATAAATATCTAATCTGCATTTAAAGTGAAATCCTCAAGTGCATTAATTTGCCGAAGTAGTAAAGAGTTCCTCGTGACAGTAAAAAGTTAAAGCTATTGTATGTCTAACAACTGAGTTCTGAAAGGTTATCCTAGAGACCGAATCCACTTAACAACCCCTTACGGTTTTAGCAAGAAGTAATCCTAGCCGTTAAAACCTAACCTGGCATTTACCAAGAGCACGGATCCATAAGAGGGAAGCTGCCATAACCGACGCGACTGGTAGGAGCGCCCGGGGTCAGGGTGGCCCCTCGACCGAGTGCACTCAGACCGGAGGAAGCAGGGTAGACGTCGGGAGTAACGGCAGTTAGAAGAGCCAGGCGAGTTCCCTCGCAAGAACACCAGCTCGACAATCTTTTAATAGAGAGCTGAGTCAGTAAGTAGCCCCGTATCGGGCCAGAAGTACCCAGGATCTAACAGGTCTCAACCTTACTTTTCCTTTGATCAAAGTGTCGATGCATCACCGTCTCCTGATCCAGTGTGCTATTTCAGTCCGGCCCCCACCTTCCAATATTCCCCGGCACCGTCAGCACGCAGCAGCATTCAGTGTACCTCTCCGAAACCTTTTTATAGTCGAGGTCTCATAACTCAACAGCCTACTGTTTGCCTCCCTGTAATTGCTCTCTTAGCTGAGGCTTCATGAATTATCAATGAGGCCAGTCTAAACATTTTAGTAAAAATAAGCACGTTTGTGTCTCGTTAGAAAGCAGAAAAACTGGAGAAATGTACTTTTTACTGCACTACATTTTGACAGCTATAGTTACCAATTACATTTCAGATAAAATATGATATAAAAAAAGTCCAAATAAGCTCCATCATAACCAAGTACAACAGTAAAATACTGCTCATACAACATCAGCTCAATATGATAAATATTAGTGCAGCACTCAGAGGACAGTTTTCAGCTTTTTGATACTTTGAGTTTTCTTAATAATATTCAGCACTTAAGTACTTAGTTCAGTAATAGAGTAGTTTGAAATTTTGGAAAATATACAAATTTACTTTCTTATCCAATGTGTTGGATGAAAACATCATCCACATCCAAACGCTACACAGCTACAGCCCGTTAGCTTAGCATATCACAACAGGGAGAAACGGCTAGCCTGCCTCTGTCACCGACTGTCATCACCATGTGAGCCTCTTACACTCTGGGTTTTGGGATATTACTTGTACTTTTTTCTACAATGCGGCATTGATACTTCTACTCTGAATACAAAAGATAATTTAATAATAAACGATACAACTGATGAATGAATAAACATCAGTTGTGAGTAGTATTGTCCCATGATTGTCCCCAGAAACGGTCCATAAGAGTATCAGGACAAAAACCAACTGTCATACTTTTAGTACTTGTATTTGGTGATAAGAATTTTATACCAAAGTCAAATTTTTTACAACTTTTCTTATGCTGGAGTATTTGTAGATTGTGGTTTTGATACGTTCATTAACGTAAAGGATCTGACTAAGTGTCATGAACTCTTATACTCTACATACCCTAATGATATACGAACTTTGTTAAAAAGAAATTCAAATCATTATGTCCCATGATGATCTAAATGAGTTTCAGAGGCTTGATTTCCACCTCAAACTTGTCGTCTTCCCCGTCAAATTATTCACAACAAAAAGTTCAGTTGTTGGCCATAAGCTTCAGTACGAACGTGAAAGTCAAAACAAGTCCAATTTCATAATCCCAAACAGTTTCATGAAGGACATGAAGTCAAACTATCAGAACGCCATCAAGGTCCAAAGTAGGTCGCATCACCAAGTGGCCTTCTTGTCAGCTCTGTGAAACGAATATATATTCGTGTCACATTGTGGTCTCAGAGCGTCCTCGCGGAGTCCGTCCCGTAACTGGAAGGACGCGGGTCTGATGCCCGCGACAGCCCGGTGTCCTTGTGCGAGAGTCCCTCCGTCGCTGTGCATCGCTGTAGATGACTGCGGGACAACATGGAGGAGAATAAAGAAATGATGGATGAAAAATGATGTTTATACATGACAGCCAGTCAGGTGCGTGGGAGTCAGCAGGAAGTCCGATGTGATTTCAGCCTCGTGGGTCTCTGTGTCACGCCGTTGCAGTTTCTCATGTGTTGTTTGATTCAATTAAATTGGCTGCGGTGCTTTTCGTCTTTTTCCCGTCTCACTCAACACCTCAAAGGAAAAATGATGATTAAAACCTTTGTGGCAGTACCTGGAGTTGTGAAAAGCCAGAGCTGATTGAAAGGCTTTCTGATTTTTACATGCATCAGAATATGAAATGCCATTCTTCTGTTGTCCCAGTTTGACAACAGGAGAGGAATTACATTCTGTATCACAGAGCAGATAGGAGGACTGTGGTTTTCACATTAAACAGTGCGTTTAGTTGCTTTATATAAGGTGTTATCTGCTATTTAAATATTTATTATTTTGTTTTACATTATGGTTTAACCCCCACCCCCCACCCCACCCCATTTAGCATTCATGAGCACTATGTAAGCGGTTTACAACTGACGTTAAGTAACGTAGCTGTGAGCACATACACATTGATGTTTGCAGCATTTTTCAATAATTATAACATCTCCGTCGAATACATATTTCATATTGTCGCAGCTGTGTTTTCCGATATTGTCATTCATTATGTGTTGACACGACATCGTGCACTTCTCCCACTGGAGGAGTTTGTAGTTGACAAATCAGCTTACAGCTGCATCATAAAGCATGTGTTACCCTTTATTTATTCATTCAACACATTAAGCCATTCAGTGGTATTTACAGGGATTGACCCACAAACACAATATTATGTGTAAACCTTTCATACGATAGCATTGAACAATAATAACCTCAACATCCTTTTGTATGCATTAGTTTACAGTACCGGTGACAAAAGTGAGGCCAAATAGAAAAACACAAGGTTCCCTGCCTTTACCTGCTGTCTGCCTACTGAAAAAAAAAGAATAATAGAATACATACGTGAAAATACATACCTCAGACGCACACGGTAATGTCACAACCACACACACACACACACACACGTGTCTAATGTAGAAAATAGATTTTTAATGTTCGCTCGACTCTAAAACAATATCCTCGACTTTGCTGATTATGTCTCTGTGGCAAGAGTTCTGCCCCTGCCCGAAGAGAACATGTACTGTTGCCAGAACAAATGATGAGATCAGTCGCGTTTAGGGGCCACACAACGTGCCCGAAGTCATTTCCGTACGCGTAAACAGCCCAAACACAATCAAAGTGCAGCTAAATCCTGCCGGCAGCGTGGAGGGACTGATCACTGCTTCTGTACCGTAATCTGCTATTCATTACCAATTCACAGCGGGGTGGACTTCTCTTTAAAAAAACAAAATGAAGAAGAAAAGCTATTTAAGAAATCACATGGGAGAATAGGAATACATTACACTCCGAGGGAGCCCGCCATGTATCATCATTATCAAACAAACAGCCAGAGCCTGAGTCTGGTGCCTGTACGTGTCAAAGCGTGATGCTCTCTGGATGCTTTCTCTCCCTCGGCCCCTTCTTGCCTTTCATCCCTGACACCTTAGAGCACACAGAGGAGCGTTTGGCAAGTTTTCTTTGCTCTGTGAAATAATCATGGCTGCATTATGAGTAACATAAGGTGTTTTGTTTTTGTTGTATAAACTGGTATGACAAAATCCTTGCTGTGTTTTTACAGAGAGTGGATTTTATATTCAGGTTCAACATGGAGCTGAAAGAACGTGGAAGCGAAAATAAACAGCAACAGAAGAGGAGTGTCAATCAAAACATTGTGATATTCGTGTGTGAAACATCTGTCGAGGCTGCAGCCGCCGCGCTCTTAAAGCTAAACGGGAGGATAAAGCGATCAGATATAAACTAGGTGAGAATGTGTGTCTGTGATGAAGACAGCAGAACACTAATAAGTGATGTGGAAAGCAGTGGTTGTGCGTTCTCAAGTTGTCTCGCCATGTTTAAGAGCAATTTTCCCGATTAATTCCCGATTAATCCCGAGCAATTTAGATTTTGTTCTTTGCAGCTCTGTCTTCACTCGTCACTAAAGGCGTTCTCCTGTGACAGGCTCAGCCGGCTCAGCCTCGGCACACTTCCTTCTGTCTGTGAGATCGGAAACCCAGAAATCACCACCTCGGATTAGTCGCAGCTAATAAGCGCTGGGGGGCATGAATAGCGTTGAATCTCGCACGCTTTGATGAGAAGAAAAGGCGAGGAGTGAGGTGTCGAGGAGCGGGGGAAATCTATTTTTAGGCATCTAATGGAACTTTTCAACGCCGCACCGACGACAGCAGAGAAGTTGACAGCCGATTATGAAACTGTCTTAATTAGCTCCCGAGCGCCAGTATGTCTGTTAGCCAATGATGCCTCCCACCCAGCTTTTATGTCGAAGGGCCAAGAAAATGTGGATTCATTTTGGACTTAGTGTTGGCGCCAATGTGCGCGTGACTTTTTATGTGGAGACTCCATGAGCAAAGTGGCACAAGTTCCATCTTCACCAATGGCGACAACAGTTGTAGCAAAATGTGTGATCTAAAAAACGTCAACTGTGAAGACCAAGGGCTTCTCTCTCTCTCTCTCGCTCTCTCTCTCTCTCTCTCTCTCTCTCTCTCTCTCATTTAGCCCTGATGTTTAACACCATTGACGTGGAGCCATGGAGGCCAATTTATGCACCCGCAGAGGAAGAAAACAGACCAGCAGCAAGACTGGGTTAAGGGTCTGGGTCAGTTGGGGAAATCTCTCACCGTCACTGTCTTCCTCTCCTTCCGTGTAAAACCTTTGTTGTACCTTTAAGTACCCCCAATAGTGACGTCAAGGTGTACTGACAGTCTGGAGTACAGATCTACATCACTGCAGCGTCAAGTTGAGGGAAAAAAATGACAGCATTGAATTTGCACTTATTTTTCATCGTTTTGGCCATCATTCCTGTCAGTGATACCGGGTTAACTGCTGGGATCTAGAGACAGAAATGATGCCAGAACTATGAAAATAATGTTCGATTCACTGTGTTTCCCTCAAAGTGCAAATTCAATGCTGTCATTTTTTTCCCTCAACTTGACGCTGCAGTGATGTAGATCTGTACTCCAGACTGTCAGTACACCGTGACGTCACTATTGGGGGTACTTAAAGGTACAACAAAGCTCTTCTTACCACAGAAAACAGTTAGAGGTGAAACAGACCGCAAACAGTCAGCCAGAGAGGGCAATGAAACCGTGATTTAGTTCCATTATAACCAAGACTGAGTTGAAGCGAAGTGACGGCCAATAAAATGCTCTTGGAATTGTGTTAGATAAAAGTGTGTGTGAGGACAAACAACAAACTGAGAGGGAGGGCAGCCGTGCCAGCTTATCATAACTGATCCTCACACACACACAAGTATTCACATTCCGAACGTGTTTGTATTACTACGCTAGCTGATGGCGAGCGCTGCCGACCTGAGCAATAAATCAGCAGCGCCTCGTGTCCCGTTATCTCCCGCTCTTTTGCGTTCGACCTCTCTCGCGTGTCGGAGCGGAAGCATGGCGGCTCCTCTCTGCCGAGGGCTGGCGGGACGAAGAGGCCAGAGGAAAGGGGGGGGGGGGGGGTCAATTTAATTACTCAAGGCGATTGAGCAGAGCGCACAGGCTTTAAAATGAAATTGCACCTGTTCTTTTTTTTCATTTTTGTGGTTACACTCCCCTCTCCGCTGTTTTACATCACAGAACAACGAGGCTCAAGTTATTTTAGCCGTGGCCCTCGTGAGGCTTATAATCCAGGCTAAGTGACAGGCTAATTTGTGGTATTAGATTGCTTTCATCGGGTCGTTTGGGCCTGCTTTGAACGTTAGCGGTATGAAAAGGCAGCTCTGCCTCAGCGGTCACATTGACTTGTATGCTGTGTGACTGCTGGGGGGGTGGAAGTGGGAACTGAGGGGGAGGGGGGGTTACAGCGGCTCTCAGAGGCCATATTTCCTCAGTCGTGTTCAATCTTCTCACTGCAGATAGAGAACAAGCACGAAGGACTGAGCCAAAGGTATGAATATCGCAGCCGTGTGGCAGGAAAGTTTCCAACCAGCCGAGATCAGTCGGCTGTTCAGTCCGATCACAATGAATTTAGTCGGTTTATAACGAGTGACGAGACTTAAAATGCACTTCGGGTCCACGGAGTGAGAAAATGGGCTTTCCGCAGAAATCCATCAAAAGGCACAAGAGGCGACTCTAGTGGTGCTAAAAGTAAGACAAAAACCGCTGTCTCTCCGTGAAGAAATCAAAGTCTGTGCATGTGCGTGCGTACGTACGTGTGTGTGTGTGTGTGTGTGTGTGTGTGTGTGTGTGTGTGTGTGTGTGTGTGTGTGTGTAAATGCCAGGCTAAAGCCTCGCGATACGCCCTGAAACACAGACACAAGGCCGTTCCCTTGAACAATAAGATGGGACCCATTGCTCAGTCAACTTATCGCTGATGACCGTTCACGGTGTCAGTGGCCAGAACAAGTAATTAAAGGCAATAGAAAAATGGAGGATTAGTTCAAATTAATCCGCAACTTTCCCCCATTTTCTCGCAGAAAACACTGAAATGGAGGGATATGGAAATCTGCCGGAGCATAGCAGAACTAATGGCTTGGCAGCTCTCGGCTCTGAAACGAGAAGGGCCTCATGGATCCGCCGCCCTGGCTAAGATGGCTGAGCCAGATTGCATGTGGATTTAAGTGAACATGGTGGCCCCCGGTCCATCTTCAGTCAGAGAAAATGTAATGTATGACAATGAATGCTAAAATATGAAATTCCACATTTAAGGAATCAATCCACAGAGAGTTCAGGGTGCAATTCACGCCTGAGCTTATGAAGGTATATGCTGTTGGAGGGGGGGGGGGTCAGCAGGAGTCTGCAAACGGCCACATACTCAAATAATAGTTGTGAAAAAGTTTTGTTTGTTCCCAATGCCATTGAAGTGATTTACCTCGTTCACACTGGTTCAAAAACACTTACGATGTGACACAGTGCTGTGGGATTATCTCACCCGATGAGCAGACTATTGGTGAATTCAATAGATATCACAGGGAGCTTTTTCATCATTTACACAATGTGTTTCAGCAATTTAAAATATAAGAAAGTGAGCCTTTTGCTGTGCATTGGCAAAAAAAAAGAAGTATCCTAATAATAGGGCTAATTAAGTCAATGTTAAAGCACATCTCCAACTAGAACGGCAATAATAATACTGAATAAAATGTGACAAGTTGTAATAAACGGAGGAATTTCAGCACATTAGTGGCCCTTAATATTCTTATTGGCTCATCATTTAACATTGTGTTATGTCCATGATGGCAGATAATGTAATACTGTGATGTTCTCTTATCAGATAATTGATTACACACACACATTATTACATTATTGCATTTTTAAGCCATGTTAGGACAATTTATTACATTGCACCAAGTTATTACATCATCTATCAACAACATAAGGGAAGACTAGAGTGCTGTGTGTGTGTGTGTGTGTGTGTGTGTGTGTTAGTCTGACACCTCAGAGAAACTGAATTAAAATGTACAATTTACAAAGTTACAAATTGGAAATGAAGGCTTTCGGAGTCAGAGGCTGGATTTGTTTAGCCATGTTATAAAATGATATCTTTTTTTATGTATGTCATATCTAAACGACAGTGGGACGTTTGTCACGGCACCTCAAAAACAACTCACGTAGTTAAAGGCGCAGTAAGACAACAATGTATAGACTCATACAACCATAATCCTTCACAACGAACCCCCACCTGAAGTGTCTGTCTTTGACCCTGCCCTCTGTATTTTCTGTATAGTTTCTCATTTTGCTGTGTTCGGGACGTTTCGGGGCGTCCAGGTGCCAGATCGTAAGCACACAACCAAGAGGAAGCTAGGAAAATGGCGGACTCAGTGCCAAAACAAAAAACGTGAATATAAGCGAGGCAAAACACCAAGCGGAGGAAGCTCTTTCCAAAACCGGAGTAAGTCTGGGGTTGGCTTTCACCCGCTGGCAAGCACCGTAACCCTCGTTGAGCCGCGGATGAGGGGCCAACTTTGAATGTTTTGTTTACAAACCGCAACCGACAAATCCTCCTCATTGTGCCTTTAAGTCTATGCATCTAAAATGACCCGGTTAAGGTCTGGTCGAGTTCACTGTCATGATTTGAGACCAACTCCATCTCCAGCATCAATGTCCCACCGACTTGTCGCTGCACTATAAGAACATCATCCTACTTTGAGTCGAAGCAGGTCATTTCAATCCCTCTGAACAAATAACTACTTTCATGTTACTTTAATGCAAAATCAAGATCTACGGTCTAAGGGTCGGGTAATGCTCGAAGTTCATACGTCGCGTTGTCCTGAACGTCTCCTAAGTTATTCCACATCCAAAATAACCGGATAACTCAGAGAAAGCAGGAAATCAGAGAATGCACTTAAATGCACTGTAATAAGCTCATTACTGTAAATCCACAAACACAATTAGATTTCTGTTCTACAAGAGAACTTCACTGGTACGACTCAATTGAACTGCTTCCTGATTGTGTGTGTGTGTTTGAGAGTCTGTCGGCCGAGTGAGAGGACAGACTCTATGGTGATAGCTTGAATATATGGAATATATAGTTTTAGTCAGACTTTTGATGGAAGTGTATTGAATATGATAATGCTTGCTATACATGGATATCACTTCTTGCCACTCTGCTGCCACATTGATTGTGATTCTGTCATGTACGTTTCCATGCAAAGCTGATTAAACATTTTTAAAAAACAGGGTACATTTGGTGCAGGTGAATGCAACACTGCTCGACAGCTGACTAATTAGGCAAAAGTGCTGAGTGGAATCTTTCCAGTTTAAATGATACAAACTGATCTCAGTCATTCTTTAGTGACTCACCGTCGAGTCCAAATCTGCTCGAAAAAAATGGACAATTCAGAGAGAAATTAATTCCTTTCATAGAGCGTCTTTGAAATATACAATCCATAGCAAGCCCCCCCCCCCCCCCTCATAATAAGAAAGTAGAGGACATACAAAAGAAAGGTGTGGGACTGCGTTCGTGCCGTCTGACGGCCCCACTCAGTACAGCCACGACTGACTTCGACAGGTGCCGGCGGATAATTGGGCGCCGTGCCGGCTACAACCGCAGCGCTGCTGTCTCCTGGAGCTCATTACTATCACTCAGAAGTTCCCCCTTAAAAAAAAAAAAAAAACCTCCACAGCCACATGACTCGACGTATTTGGTAAAACGGCGACTGAAATCTCTTGAAACGCTGCCATTAAAGGGCCTGTCACTCTGCGAGCTGTTGAGGTGCTGTTTGGATGGGTAAACGATTGCACTCAGCATGAGATTCGACACACAGTTTCAACTTCATGCAAATGCATGCACGCGTGAGGTTCAGTCAGTCCTGGTATGAAACAAACGTGTATTAGCTGGTGAGCGCAGCTTGAAAGCGGGACTTTTTCTGCCTGCCTGCCCAAAATGTTTGCAAAAGATGACAGCATTGGTAATGAGCTTCAGTGAGCCAACAATATGTTCGCTTTCCACGCATTTACAGTTTCTGTTTAAAATGTTGATATACATTTTTGCTCGCTGATTTGGTCTTTTTTTGGCATTTTAGCCTTTATTACATAGTTAGAAATAGACGGAGACAATAAGGATGGAAAGACTTGTGGGAAGATTCCCACTAAGAAAGAAGGATGTTGCAATTACCCTTATGACTAACTGACAACCCAGAATGCCACCCACCAGGGCTATTCAGACTGAATATAGCCCTCAGCAAATCACTGCTAGGGTTGGTGGTGGTGTGTTCCCAGTGAGACACTGGATGAGTTTACATTATACTCCATTAACGTAGTTTTGTACAAGAGTGGGCGATGATTTCTGTTTCTCCATCTCAATGTTTGTTAGATGAATTGTAAAATTAGCAAAATGTTCCAAACTATAAGATGTCCAACTGGTACGAGAGTTTGCACATCATTTTTTTTTAAGATGTTTTGCCAGACTACCGTGCAGTGTTTTACCAGAGCATTCTGTGACGTTGCAGCAACAGTTAAACAACGCTTAACCTTTTTGCAGATGACACTGCACTATTTTTTGCTAACGCCGTCTGCGTTCACCCCGGGCTAAAGTCGGTCTGAGCGCAGCTAAACGACAATTAACGACGAGCTCGTACTTTCAACATTAACGGCTGCACATGCTTTCTTCGGCAACTGTTTTCATTGGCCTATAAGCGAGGAAACCTTTGGGTTGAGATTATTTTGTCACATGTACTCTTAGCGGTTGCTACACAAACATTGATCTTACTGGGTTTAAAATGGGACTTTTACGTCAAGCCACTGTAAAATAGAATGCCTTTATTGTCATTGCACACATTGTACAATGAAATCTGCCGTGCAGCTCCTGAAACTCTACATTTAACATTCATGGCACAATTCAAACAAGATTAAAATAAATGATTCGTCTCTCACCATTGACTACCATACATATTTCGACTGAAAAATCGTGACTGAGATGACAGCTTCAATGGCGCAAGCGAATGCAGCGGTTTGATATCAGGTTCACTTACACGGTTGGGATGATTGTCATTGTAGATGTTGTGTTTTTAATGTCACTAAAGAAGATATATTTTAATTCAAACCCAAATCAAAAGTCAACATCTGCATTGGTTGCTAAACACGTGTCGTTAGTTGTGATGAATTTTCTTGAGCTTTTGATAGCAGTGTGTTCTTGTAAACAGGGCTCTGATACCTTCATGTGCAAAACCACACACACACACACACACACACCCCTCAGTCTCATTACAAATACAGTGCTATGCTGAGCAGATGCTCCTCAGCATGTATCACATCTAACACCTTTGAATAAAGCCTCCTCAGGATGCAGATTGCCGGGGTGTGCTGATACCCTGAGTGCCTTCATGAAGTGGATGTTAAGAGAGTATTTACATTTTATTTTACGTTTTAGTCTCCACATCTGCCCTCGTATCACAATCTCTTCATGATCTAAACCCAAGCCGTAAACCCGTAAAGTGTAATATCATCACGATTTTAGTGAATTACCAAGAAGAGCCAAGAGTTACCTTGAATCGAGGTAAAGATGTACTTCTTTGGTATCCCAAGTTGGGGGACTCACGTGAGGCTGATTTAACGAAAAAAATATCAAAATAAATGGAAGGATCCTACAATTTCCATGATGCAGCTCAGCAGTGTTGTAGTACGCACGATTGGTCTTGGTCTGGAGGCCGGTTGCATTACCACTTTTCTTGAAGGTCTCGTCTCGGAATCAACCCCGTTTTTGTCTTGGTCTCGGACAAAGGGGACTCCGTGTTTATTTCTAAATTACTCAATTATTTGTGCATTGTCTGACTTACCATTACTGTGACTTTTCAAAGATGACAAAGGACTATTGCCATACATAACACAATGCCTTTTGAGTATTTTATCAAGACATTTCTCACTGTGCACCAATACACACATATAGGGAAGTGAAGAGGAAAATTCTTGTGTTTGTATTCTTGGTCTTGACTCGGCTCAGCCTCGCCATGTCTTGATTTTGACTTGCTCACAACCCTTCAAAGTCTTGGAGGGCGGGCATTCCGCTTTCGCAACATTGCGGTTCCGCCACCGTGGTTCAGCGGCGGCTTTATAGTCGCTGACTGCTGTATGCAGGTGTTGGTGCTGGCATCGAGATTATTTTAAAACAGTACCCGTCCGTAGGTTCAATTAATTTCAATTACTGACTAGATTCGTTCTTTCCTTTAGGTGAGTGGAGAAGTTTACACACAGCACCCATCAACATACATTAGTATTTGCTAATGTGATGAATTCATAGCAGCTCACCTGATCAGGATGGGATAGTCTCCTCTCCAATGAAAGAGGTGTTTTCACATGTACAGTACTGCCTGATGACGCAACAGTCATGTGTGCTGTCTGAGGAGGAGAGACTTATTGCAGGTGTTTCTGGTTCTGTAATTAGCTGTCAGCACCTTGAGATTGAGCATGTAATTGGTTCCGATGCTGCTGTTGAACTCATTAAAGTTGACTATTTGAGAACTTGATTTGCTCCGTGTCCTTCAGAGTGACTCAAAAGAAAAACATTCAGTTTAGGGAGCAAACCGATCCTCCGATAATGTGCGCAGGCGTCTTAAAAAGAAGGAGACGGCTGAGAAGCTTACTGGGTCATCCTCCTCTGACAGTCAGAACCAATACTTGACCGGTCACAGGGCATTGATTGGCACTGCGTTTCCTCTATCACTGACAAACATGACACCCTCCATCAGTGCAGTATATCTCATATATTTGGATTTCACCACAGCCTCTCCAGAGATGACACCTGTTGCACCAGAGAAATACACCAAAACGACACAGAAACAGCACTAAACTGTTTTAGTTTTTTAAGATGTAAATGAGTAAGTTATGAAAGTGAACAGTTACAATGCTCACCGTATATGTCTGAAGCTGCCGCATGTTGCAACGTATGGTTATTAAATGATGGACCTTTTGCATAATCATCGGAAACCACTCTTCACTCTGCTGTTATTAGCTCTGTGTTGGTCTCCACTGACTCCTGAGATAAATTAAGAAGAGAGAAACTCTCACCAGCTACTGGGTTGTATGTCATCCGGTGCTGGGGACGAAAGGTACAGAGATTCTATCGGAGATTTCTACAGAAAAGCAGCTGCCTGCTGTGGCCTGAAACAGCTTTGACAGTGGTGGGACTGAATCAAAACAGTGAAGTTGTTGGCAGTTGGATAAGAAGATCAACAACACTCTTATATCTGTCAGGATATAAAGCTAGGGCTGTGCAAATAATCCAATTTAAATTCCAGTTTTGGCTTTCTAACAATCATGAAAACAAGACAATCGGCATAAAGCGATTATTGTACCGCATTCCGTTTCACCACATGTCTTTTTCCTTGTGTTTTAAATCCAGCGCGCCCCGGGGCCCGAAAACACGCTGCTGATGAAATGAATATTTTAATATGAGTCTTTCCGGTAACTATAACAGATTGGCAACCGTCTCAAGTGGCACCTGCAACATCTGGCATGTACATCAGCAAACCAACAGATCCCAGAGCCTTGAGACTGGAGCTCAGTGGGTTCTGCAGTCAGGGGGGGGGGGGTCCGATGTACTCGCAGGGCAATGTGACTGCGTTTCTTCTTCTTTCTCTCCCACAAGTGTATAGTAGCCTGACGTTGAGCCAGAGCGGATAGGGAGCTACAGAGGCAAGGACGTGATGTCGAGTGTATTCATCAACGCCTCCACCGCTCCTTATTCTCCATCAGAAATTGTTTTGGTGTTTTGATTGCAAGAATGGCAGCTGATCACACTTGAATACACAAGACAGTCTGTGTGACATTTGATGCAACACTATGAGCCCACAGTAGAGCAGACTACACACAGACCAGCTTTATTGTTACACTAACAAAACGTGCTTCAATGGATCATAAAATAGAGTAGCCATACACATTTATAAAACTACAGTGATTGATTTTGTTCTTCATTGATGATCACGGCATTCGTGTTGTTGAAAGGTCACCAAGTTAGCAATCGATTAGCTGTGGGCTGACATGGCTGGCCTAATCGTGAACGGTCTGCTGTATTTTACCTCTGATCACGTATTTCATTCCTTTTCTTGCGGTTCAGTCGAGTGTTGGGTGGATCAATAAAAGCATCAATACTATCAATACTGAATCTTCTTCTGAGCATCAGTAGGACTGATACAAAAATGGGTCCTTCTCTCTTCTGCATTGTACCCATTTTGTTATTTCAGTGCAGAGCGAAGAGGCTGGCTCAGGAACAAAAAACCTCTGTTGTCTTCAGGTGTTCACGCTCCGGGTATGGCTGCTGGCTGTAGCTTCATGGTTAACGTACAGACAGGAGAGCGGTACTGATCTTCTCCTCTGACTCTCCAAAAAACAACAAATATATGTATTTCCCAAAATGTCAAACTATTACTTTAATGTTTGGCAAATCATTTGGTCTTTATGGAAATGAAGAAGTAGCCTATCAATGAAGGATTACAGATTACATTGAAAAGCATGACACATTGCTCTTCCCTACATGATAGCGTACAAGAGCACAACTTGATACTCATTAAGTTGATATGGCTAACGTGTTATTTACACATCCAACAGACGCAGGATTTAGTATTATTTGGGGACCTCCGGTAATTTATTTGTGATAATTGCGGAGGTTGTCTTTAATCTTAATCCCGTCCGTAATTTACACACCAAACACAGAGGTCATGCGATGATATTAGCGCCATGCCATATATTGTATTATTATTTTTTTTCAAGTTTTTTGTTTTCTCCACGCCTTTATTTCTGACTCATTGTCGGTCAGGAATTATTGAGGCTGCGTTTGCAGTTACAAATGGAAGTTTTTTCAGAATTTTGGGTGCAAATTCAGGAGGTCCATCGTGTTATTTTTGGTTGTATAAATGTAATTTATGGTGCTGTAAGATTGCTGCTAATCAGTACGTGCGTTCGTTTGTGTGCAGAAAACACAAGTGAAAATGTTGTTTTATGGAAGGCTAAACGCTAACAAATATGGATTGAAGCAGAATATTTTACGAGACAAAAACATGTTCTTAGTTTTGGAAATGATTACTGTCATTAGATAGTAATCATCGCTCGCTGTGTGAGGGAGAAGGAGAGAAGGTGGACTACCGGACGCAATGTTTCTGAATCAATTCTGCTTCCGAGAAACGTTTGCAAACCGAAAACTAACATGTTTTCTCCCGCTGCCTCTTGGTTTCTCCATCTCTCTCTCTCTCTCTCTCTCTCGCTCCCTCCCTGTTTCTACCTCTCTCCCTCTCTCCCCTCATATCTCCAGCTGTCGCCTGGTAGAATGTAAATGAGGCTCTCAGCACTGAGTCTATGATGGTGTCAGCCCTCTCCTTTGTCTCTGGTCTCATTAGAGGCCAAGCGTAGCTGACATTTACCCAGCCGCTGTGTTGACTAGCTCTTCATGCGGGCCACATGGGTCAAAACAATACACAGCGAAACTTCAACAATCCAAATCTCTTCGGAAAGGGAGGTCGCTGGGGTCTGTAAAATAACTGAATGTTGACTAAGCATCTGTAAGTTGTCAGTGTGTGTGCATTAACGTCAGCAAGACAAATTCCTGGCAGCTGGACAAATTAAGATTCAGAATTAACGGCAAAATGCTCCACATTTGTCTTATTTTTCTCTCTGCTCAAAAGAACGCTCAAACTCTAAAGGTCGTTCTGCTCAATAACCTGCGTGATTTCACACATTACTTACTCCCAGTCTGCCCAGTGATAACGTCAGTGCACTGCTATCATCTTAAGGAGATAATTCAAATGTTCTTTGAATTCGGGGGGGGGGGGGACAACAGCCGCCTCCTGAGCCCTACAGTGAGCTGGAGGAACGGCTTGAAATTAATAGGATGGCCACAGCTATTTCCTGACTCTGCGTCCTCTTGGGACCCCGCAGCTCTGTTTTTCTGCGGTCCTCTCATCCTGTTACTAATGCCTGAGTCTGTGTAACCCTTATCTCCATGCTCACGACATGGCCTGATAGGGCTCTGTGTGTAAGCAATTAAAACAGCTTATTTGCCAGATAAGTGGGGGAGAGCGGTCAGATTGAAAGCCACAGGCTGCCAGTATCGGGGCTTTAGGTTACAGCCCCCCGGGTTAAATAGCCCGGAGGCACAGAGTGAGCCAAGCGAGGCGCCCAGCTCAGTGTTACTGTGTGGAGGGGCTGACACTGTGCCAGAGGGAAACACACACAAGGCCCGCAGTATGTTTTCCACAGAACCAACATACACCAGAATGAATATTTGACCATCCTCATAAATAAAGATAAGTGTAGCTGTAGAAAGGATAACTTCCTGTGTTCATTGGTGTGTGGATTTTAGCAGCCGTGCACAGATAGAATGTCATATTTTCATATTCTATCTCCATGTCAATTGAACAGAAGTAATTCTCTGTGAAGTAGATCCTGTTTGTATATCAAAGCCTGTTTCCACTCCTGATTTCTAGCAGGCAGACAGGTGCAATCTACTGTATTCAGGGATAGAATACATAAGAAGGAGTTGCTTTAATATCACTGTAATACTAATCACAACACAGAGATTAATTTAGTGCTCTGGTGTCCAAACAGGAGGTCTCCAGCTTTGAGATTTATAGCAGGTAGCTGCACAGTTACCTTTAACTCCCCTGTTTTTTTGCTGTACCTATAGCCTGCGCTTTGGTGTAATGTTTGTTCCCATAAAGATTTGACCTTACTGGGATGAAAAATGCCACGTCCAAAAAAGCATTTTTGCTAAAGTTCCCACAATACAATGACTTGCTTGTGTGAGTAATGCTTGCTAAAAACTACAATGCCCAGCTGTTCAAGGGAGATACTCTTTCAAAGGTTTACATCTTCAGGAGGAATGAATTAGCATACAGGGAAAGGAAACGTATTTAGTACAAGCTAGCATAACCTGCTTAACGTTAGCATCATTGTTGACTCTGCATGAGCTTGATGGCTAGTTAGAAACAATTTGTCCAGGTCAACTAAGCCGACTCTTCTCAAGTACTTTGAACCTTTTTGTCTTTATGAAAAGGCGGTTGCAAACAAGTGGCTAGTGGTGGCATGGAGCCATGCTGTCGTGGTGTAGTTTGTTTCTAGCCTAATGTTAGCTTTTACTTCTGGTGATTGTATTCACGCTTCATAAAGTGGTTTTTAATTTGTGAAGATTATCTAAACGTGTGAGAGTCATAAACCCTTGTTAGCTTTTTTTCTGCAACAATCCAAAAGCCAATGGAACAATCCCATTGGCTTTTTTTTGTCGAGGGAACCAGAGCGATGCTAACTTCTGGGGTCGATACAAAGATACGTCATCTCTGCAGCACTCGACTGTCTTTTTTTTCCTTCTGCTCTACTCTATTCTGTCAGCTTCCCTCTCTCACTTGATTGTAATGTAACAGACGGATCACATCTCCCTCATGACTGACAAAGGCAGCAGCTGACAATAGCCTCAATAAGCTGAACGATAAGAACGAACAGAAGAAGGACAGACAAATATAATTAAACAAAATAAGAGACCTTGAAATACAGGAAATGATGAGTTGACAGCGTCACAACTACATTTTGAAAGAACTCCACCACATCAGTCACATTGTAATAACGCAGCAGATCGACAGGCGATATCAAACAGCTCACTTCTTCAGCTCAGTCAATTATCTTTTGGACCGACCACAACAGCTTCAGATGTGGTTGCTGGTAAATTTGCTCACAAAGGATGACATGACAACATGTGTAGATTGGACAAAGAGAGAAAAAAGAAAACACAGGAACAGAGGCTCTCTGAAGATTACGCGGCAGAGTAACGGAGACGGAGAAGAACTCAACCTTGGCGGTGACCTGAACAAACTGTAATGAGTTCTGAACTTCTGCCTCAGCTCAGTATTGTTGTGGTTTCCAGAGTGCTGAGAGCTGGTAAACAGGATATTGAGTCCCAGATGGGTTTAGCTCGCATCATGAAAGTACTGTAGGCCCACAGCTATGCGCATACCATCAGCCATCGAAAATGAAATGGAGGGAAGGGAAGGGGATGGGTGGGAGATAGGAAGGAGGGGCAGGGGGAGGGAAGAAAGATGTTTCTGCTGTCCGAAATGCATGTTGGTGTGTTTGTTTGGAGGCTTTCGGAGGCTAGACTTATCCTGCGTGACGGGCACATGTTTATGAGCCACTGGGCCACACACAGAGCAACACTTGGACGCTGCTGAAGAGATAAAACGTCCCACACTGGGGAGAAACCCCAGACACACACCAGCGGATCTGCGTTTTCTCTCGCTGTCGTTTTCAGATCCTCTCACACTCTCGTCGTCTGTCTCCTCCTTTCCTTCTCCCTCTGCATGAAATAGGATCACGGTTAACTGATCACAGCTGCAAGTCGATCCATTTCTTTAAGAGGTTAAAGGAATATTCAATATTTTTCTGGGTCCTCTTTGGGGGGGGGTGTGGTCGCCATGAGTTACTATAATAATTTATTCACCGATAACATAGCTGTGATTTCGGGGAATAGGGACACCAAAAGCCACAACTATACAACTGATTCAAATAGGGCAAGCAGGCAGCGCAGTATAAGTACGTACTATTCTGCGCCATACAATCTGCATGAATGCCAAGTAGTGAGCCCTTTATGTTGAGAGGGGAAGAGTAAGGGTGGATGTGTATGTTTTGTTTGTTGCATCAGTGGTATAAATTATTTGAAATATTTTTTTTAAATGCTTATAATCGGCTTACTACTATATTATAGTGTGTTGTGAACCATTTATTGAATGTTGATACACTGCTTATTAATGCTCCATAAGGGGGGGGGGGTTAACCTTAACCATGATCTTTCCATCACCTTCACTTCACAGTACTTGCACAATCGTGCAGATTTTGTAGAAAGACAGACATTTACAAAGTTATTCTGTAATTTCCCGTTGCGTTTTTAAAATGTGCTACTGGACTGACGGTCAACGCTGAACCCCAGAGTGGCTGCTTACAACCGATAAGTTGCCAGATCTGTCTCTGTACTAATCATTGCAATATAATTATTTTGTCAGCATTGACAGACATGACTCACTAAGCAGGCGAGGGGATTAGAACCAACAACCTCCGGGTTCACAGTGTGGGTACCTGGAGTTTACAGCAGTGTGGTTAGAGGGTGTTTAAGCAAAAGAAAGGCAAAATTAAAAGTAGTGGTGATCACACTTTTGCTCCAACAAAAGTCCACGGCAGCAATTCTTAAAAACAGGGCCAGTCAAAACAAAGCCCCCCCCCCCCCAAAAAAAAACTGACAGCAGGAAATGAGACAAAAATCTAATCAGAAGAAGGACAAGGGGAGGAGTCAGGAGAAGAAGACAGAGGTCAAAGGAGAAAATGTAGAGGAACCTTTTGTTATTTATTATTTAATCTTTTCTGCAGAGCTCCTGTTAATTCAACAGCTGATACATTTTTTGTTTTTTTTTTACTCCAAATGAAACGAGCTGCAGATCAAATGGAATGTGAAAGAGAGTGTATGTGGGGGGGGGGGAAGCTCTCGCTTCCTACTTCCATCAAACACCCGTTCAGTGGGTGCCAATCAGCCGCCGATATCTTACACACATTCCATAGTTTCAGGAGAAGAAAGCGCATCGTCGCCGATCAAGCACCTGACCTCCTCCTTTCATCTGGAGCGACAATGCAGAAATCGAACATGTCCTGTCTCATCTTCAACACTGTTCTCTTAGAACAATGAGGAGGAAACCTGCCAGCTGTAATGTCATCATTTCTGATTCCGCTGCGGTTTCACGAATTAAAAGCATTTTTCTGGAAACAGGTGACGATGTGCTGCTGCAGATGGCTCCGTTTTAAGATAACGAGTTAAGCCAGTGTCGACCGACTGAGCGAATTAGAATCAGTTCACGGTTCAGTTGACTCCCGCAGCGTCACCTCCAGCATCGGAGATGACGCCTCGTCAACGAACAGAGAGATCAGTGTGGAGATCATTTCAGTCCGTCTCTCACATGAACAAGCTGAATTGTCACGGTCGTCACGAGTGTAACTCTTCACATCGCAGTTTACAGGACTGTTACAGCTTACAAATCATCTACGCTGTTTTTCGACTAAAAGTAACCTTTTGTGCATGTTGTAATAATAAATAACATTCTCATCCATCCACCTGTTTATCCTTGATAGTCAGGGGGGGGGGGGGGGGGGTGGCCGGAGTAGATCCCAGCTGACATTGGGTGAGAGGCGTGTACACCCTGCACAGGTCGGCAGTTAATCACAGCGCTGGCAAGCACACTTTCACACCTACAGGCAATTTCAGAGAATTAACCCAGCCTGCATGTCGTTGAGGAGGAAACTGTTGCACCTGGAGAAAGCTCAGGCAGGCACAGTGACAACATGCATGCACCGCACGGAAAGAAGAAGAAAAAGCCGGCCTGCAGAACCTTCTTGCTGCGAGGCAACAGTGCTAACCACTGCACTGCTGGCTCTGTTCAGGTACACCTCTAGAGCGAACTCGCAGGCCTTTCGCACAGTAGACGTTTGGACTTGTCATAGAAGGGAAAGTGCAGATGTTACTAATAACATTAATGATGGCTCTGTTCTAGCCGAGTGGTCGTCTCTAGATGGTAGGCATTGACGTCGAATGGTTGAGGTTGGGCGTTGATCTCCAAAGGTTACGGTTGGGATAGGTTATCGGGCAGCATAGGCTCGCAGGAGTTTTCGCAATTTGTGGGGTTAGACCTATTAAAGTGTCCCAGTAAGGCGTGACAGTGAGCCAGCATGCACAGGACCCTGAAACTGAAGAGGCTAAATGGAATTCAGCCGTATAACTTTCTTACTTCCTTGCGTCCCTTCATTTGCTTCTGTTACAGTGCTACTGTCACTATCGTGGACTTTTCACAGCACTTATTTGTAAATGTAGGTCCAAAAATGTATTATGAAAAATGTTAACAAATAAATCAGCGACCAAGAAGACAGACCAATTCAAAGACCCCCCACTGTTGGTGTGTTGCATGTCACAGCTGTTCGGCGGCAGTGCTAAGTCGACCTTGTTGGCGAGGAGCAGCGGACCGTGACGCCTCGGTGTCATCGCTGTGGATCAATGGCGAGGCAGCACGAGGACGAGGTCACGCGACCCGCCCCCCAAAAAAAGGTGACATTGGCTGATCCGCCATCGCTGGCCAGACAGCCGGCACCAGGTCGCCCAGCTGGAGGGGGAACCGGTCTGACCTGAGCCAGGCGGCGCCAGAGCTCTGAACCCGATCGTTCATGGTGGAGGAGCTGCTGCTCGTGCCTCCAGCTGACTGGGGACTGCCTGGGCTGCCAGTAGGAAGTAGGAAGTAGCTGCTGGCTGCTAAAAAGCGGCTTCAGGTTGCCAGATGACGTCATGTGCGATTTTGCAATCCTTCTGCTCTGTGCCGAGAGACGGCATCAGTGGACGAAGTACTGTATATACCCTCGATTCAAGTCAGAGTCCCAATTCACTCATGTAGTACCTTTACCGGTAAAGGTACTACATCAGTTTACCAGTAAAGGTACTACAATCAAAAATGTATGGAAGTATTTGCAGCCAAATGTTTTTAAAGTATTGAAGGTAAAAAGTAATTGCCACTTGGACTGATATTATACTTTACATTCAGGTTGTTTGTAACTGTTCATACAGTTACTCAACCTAGGGTTTGGGTCCCTCCAAAAGGTCGCAAGATGAATCTGAGGGGTCATGAGATGATTAATATGGCAACAAAGAAGAAAATGTCCTGCTGCACAAATTTCTCTCCGGTTTAGTACAAGTCACACAGTTACCGGCGGAGTGTGAAGATTGACCGAAGTAGAAGTAGAAACATTAATTGGAGTTTTGCAGTTTGTGTCTTTTTTAAGGCATAAATGCTCTAATTGGTGAACTTAATTGGTCCAACAGTTTATGACTGGAGGTCAGGGGAGAGGTGAGGAAGGAGGAAGCTAAGTACACAAAGTGCATTCTCAACCATGCAAGTGTGCTTATAATTAAGGCAGTGAAAAGAAGGAAACAAAAAGGTGTTGTTCTTCGAGCAGCTCCATCTCTGATAAATATATGCATTACACTCTAATTTTGACACCTGCCCCGTCTCTGCTCCACTACTCTTTGGTGAGTGTTTTATTCTTTTATTTCTGTCTGCAGTCTGTTCCTGTCCTCTCGATCATCCCTGTGTCGTAAACCGACAGCATGTCATGTCGTTCTTGTTGTACTTAGCAAATGAAAAGCATGAGGTGTGTGGCTGCAGGCGGAGGACATAGGCCCCCCCCCCCCCCCCCCCCATACCTCCTACCGCTGTGTCAGTGTATTTCATCATCAGAGGACTCACTCGATTAGCTTCAGGTGAGCTGACATTAGTCTCGGTGCAGGAGGTCAAATCGATACGTGGCTATTAAAATGAGTTGATTTCCTGTCAGCAGTTTGGTCGTTCCACTGACACCTGCCAATAACACCGACGCACAAGATGTTTATACATCCAGTATCAGTTCAGAGATCTTATACAGACCAGAATATGTCTTTAGCCGTGAGTTGATCTGCTCCAGACTGCAGTGTAGACGTTGTTTACCTCTACTGACTGCATAAAACTCAACCTGGTTGTATATTCACTGAGGACTCGATGGAAGTATAAGCACTGATTTGGTGAAATAAAAGCGAGTTGATGGCAGGGACTAACAACTGGGAAATTGCACTTACTGAAGCCCACATCTGAATTAAACTAAAACATGATTCATGTTACACAGGGGTCTGGTTTAGATGAGGTCATGTTTCAAAGAGAAAAATCGAGCAATTAGACAGACCCTGTAATGATATGAAGTCAAATAAAAATGAAAATAACACCAAATAAAAACCCATGTGAACAAGTATGAGGCATCACTGCACTAGACAGGAATGACTCCAACAAAGATGATGTGTCTGATGTTTGTTAGTGGAGGAAAGTTCCGTTGATGCGTTCTCCTGTTTTTAAGAAATGTATTTGATGAATCAGTCACAGATAAATGAATGCAAATGAAAAGTACAAATGTGAGCCTCAAGAGAATGAGGAGTGACATTTAAACCGGGCCCAGTAGGCTACTTATTTCGGTCCTGATTGGATATTGATGCGGGGCTGATGGTCAGAGAGGCTCTCTGTGCGCACTATAGCCGGAGAGGAAACTCCCAACGGCCCCCGAAAGAGGGCAGAAAATGACCGTTGGGCTCGCGTAGATGGCTCTTACCTGTAATTGTCCCACTCCCTTCCCGCGGCTTAACGCCCTCTCAAACCATCGGTGGGGCTGCTGCTACAATCCAGTGGTGTGTCTCTGATGTGGAGACATTTGCGTCCTAGACTGGCGCAAAAAAAACCACAAAAAACGGGAGTGGTGCCTCTTTTTTTTCCTTCTTCGGATGAAATCAAACAGCCTTGTCAGAATCACACACGAGTCTTCTTATTCGGCAGCGTTGCCATCTCATCCGCCACACAGCCGAGATTCTCCTGCATCCAAACCTCTGTTTATTCCGTTATAGTCCAGAAACACTCTGATAATACGCTTTAATTGCGTCCCGCTGGTGCGCCTTTGGTGGCTGACAGTGACCCAGACGATCGCAGCGCACTGTAACTATGAATGTAATAATTTGTCAAAGTGGGATCGATCCTGATCGATCACTTCAGCCCGCAGTCTTTGCTCCGCCGCGTCCTTCCCCAGTCTGACAGCTTCAGCTCTGCGCGCACTAACTTTTATGGAGACTCCGGAGCGCACAGCGCTACGCCGCTACCTCCGCCGCTAACGCGTTACAGTATCCCGATTACCGTCAAAGCACGTGTGTCATATGCAGATGTCACTTGTTCACTTGAACATCACCGGTGCAAAAAGAAGGGCGCGTTGCTTCTGTTATCGCCTCCAAATTGAAGCTCGATGTGATCATCAATAACGCTGTGATTAGATGTGGAAAAGCACTAATGTCGAAACGAAACCAACGATCTGCGCGATCATGATACGTCAAGGCTCATTTGGACATTTGTAGAATAATGATGCATTGAACTGAATTATTCCGATTTTGTCACACGCCTAAAGACAATCACTAATTTATGAAGTGTGACGTAAAATAATGTAGAAAAGTCCAGCTGCAATTAGTGAATTGCTGCATTGAAATGGAAATGAATAAGTAATAAATGGCATTGGATTAATAATTGAGCAGTGATAATTTCCCACCGAGACATCACCAAATGCAAGACGTTCACAAAAGACTAATATGCGATCATTTCTTCCATCCCCCAAAAGTTGCAACAATATGATGGAGTGCAGCAGTATTTAATCCTGTAAATGACCCTTTAGGCACGTTTGATTAACTGCAGTCAGAAGCCTCTGCTGCTCCGCTCTCACCAAGGAAAGATAAATGAAAAAGGTGCAGTACTGCCATCATGTGGACATTTGACGTTATTTCGGCACCCTCGATGGTGGGTGGATGCTGGGGGAGCGGCTCTGAACCACGTGGGGCCCGCCGTACCGTTTCTGTGGTTCCAAAAGATACAACATGGGATCAATACCTTCAGCCAGGGGCGTTTCTAGGATTGAAAGAAAGGGGGGGCTTAGCCCCAAGGAGAGGGGCCAGTTTGTGTGCGCTTTGCGCGGCAAATTGTTTTGGGGCCCATTTGGGCCCATTGTTTCAGACCGTTCATAGATTGGTTCAATCAGAACGAGTGTGATTTTGCTCTGTAGTTTTGCTTGCATTCAGTATATGATGACACAAGAGACAACAACAGTATCGAGTATATATTATGTTGAACCAGATATACAGGTTTTGTTAAAGTCACGGTCAGAAAGAATTTAAAGGTGGCTGTACTCAGAAAGCAAATCAAAAGGAGATATACAGTGTTAATTAGTGGGTTTAAGAAGTGCTGGAAGCTGGATTTTGTTACCTTTCAACGTAGCTAGGCTAGCTGTTACCTTTCAACATAGCCAGGCTAGCTGTTACCTTTAAACATAGCTAGGCTAGCTGTTACCTTTCAACATAGCTAGGCTAGCTGTTACCTTTCAACATAGCTAGGCTAGCTGTTACCTTTAAACATAGCTAGGCTAGCTGTTACCTTTTAACATAGCTAGGCTAGCTGTTACCTTGCACAGCAGCTGGATTATTGTGATGTCACGTGAGAGTTGGAATAATGTAGAACTTGGTGGAAACTCAGAGATAACATGTAAACTCAATGTGTGCTTAAATCCACATTCCTCTCCCCCAAGACACAAACATCTAGTTGCCATTTTGAGGACATATGTAGGACAATAGATGGTTTATCATATTCCTAATAATGGGAGGTGGTGGGTGGATGTTATGCGGCAGGTGGTGGGCCAGGTTCATTTCCCAGGCATCAATCAGATGAACATTCAGTCCTTTGAACATGGCTCTGAGCACCTTATCACGCTGCAGCGAGTACCAGTCGCTGTTGGTAATCGTCTCATATAACGTCAAGGCTTTGGAGTTTGCGGTCCGGATGACGATCAGCGTGCCTGGAGCCCTGTCCAGCAGCCGCACCACCGCCCTGCGGATGCTCTGTAGCCTCCTGATGTAGATCTCCATGGGGAAAGAGCCGAGGTGAGACCAGATGCCAAGGACTACAACGATGTTGTTGCCTCCTTCTAAGTCATCTAGTTCATTGGCAATGTAACGGAGTTCTCTAGTTGGGACGGCAAAACGGATAGGAGGACCGTGGCAGCGGTACGTCACCAAGATGTTGTTTACATAGTCCAAGGACATGTGAGGTCCACTTCTCTCCACGCTGTGCAGGTCAAACTTCTTAAGACCTGAAAGTATGACAGGGGGAACACATTAAGCTGCAGTGGGAAAAAAAATCATTTGTTGCCAGAAATCCCTGTGGATCAGCTACCTGGTAGAGCCTCGTTGAGGAAGTCAAACCACTGCCTGATGGTGGAGTCTCCATACATGTGGACCACCTTGCCTTTCAGACACTGACTGATGGCAGACGCGCTGAATTTGCGGACTGTGGTGCCACCTAGTGCTCGCCACACACCCTGGTAGTAGTAACCAGAGGGTCCAGATGTCACAGTGCTGCTCTTCTCCTTTAGCTGACCTGAGGAAGTTAAATAATACGGTGGATTTATCCCATAAAAAAAACAAAAACCAAGGTATAGAGTGATTGTATGAAGCTTTGATGGACTGTCCTTACTCCTGAGAGACTACATACACTGCTAACAGGAAGAGCAACATTCATCAACTTTTAGCCTAGTGCTCCATGCTCCCAGCATTCTTTTATTGTCTGTCGGACATTCAGTTTTGAATTATTGTTGTTATCGTCAGCAGTAAAATCTTGTTGTACCTTCCAGTTTTGGCAACACAGTGACATTGGAAGGTCCTGAAGCCTGAATGGAGACTTTCATGTTAACACCACTGAAGAAAAAAGCACAGATAAAAAGGTCTTAAACATACAACAACTCAAATAAAAGTAAAGGGGAACAACATTTGAAATCATTAAATACAATTAAAACTAGAAAGATCCAGTCGTAAAATGGGAAAAAACGGCTTGAAAGTTCATTCAATATCCCACAAAACTCAATCCCTAAAAATCTATTTTGCGAGTTAAATCTGCACTTCTACATTTTTTCAAATAAGCAAATGGGTCAATGACTATGAGCAATCTGCTGCACTGTATGTCGCTCGCACTGATTAAGACACAGATAATTCTTCCCTGACTTTGCAGTTCCCTCAGCTCTACGGAACATTGTAGCATCTTTCAGCTCATTGTTTTGGTTTGACGGTCTTGCAGGTACCAATTAACACAACTCCAAATAAATGTTAATGTTTCTCCATGTCTTCTATATATTTAAATCGTCCAGTGTTTGCTCACACTTTAGTCATATCAACTTTATAAGGTGTTCATATGTCAACAGCTTGTTTTGCTGCCCCCCAATTGGCAGAAAATAATAATGTGTGTTTCTCAAAAGACCACATCCAAAATAAAATGTATACATTTACAACTAGAAAGGTGCACTCAGTCGAGGGAAGTTCTCCGCCTGGTGTGTCTGGAATGACCAGTGTTGGATTGTGTCATTGAAGGAATACAACCCACAATTGGCTAACCCCACATCATCAGTTGCCTGTTTAGCTTGTGTACTGGTAGTTCCACTGGGCGTTAGCCAAACACATCATCCAAAACAATGAAAGTGAGCTGCAAAGCAGTGACCAAGAGGTACGCAGCAGTTTGTGTACTGGTAGTAATGTTAGCTGTAAGCCAAACACAACTCAAATCCCAACACTGTGGGTGCAGAGTAGCAGATACAAGGGACCAGATAAGCACTCTTATTACCGGTACAAGCGGTCCCGACTGACCAGTGGCCAGTTAAGAGTAGTAAGTCACTGGCAGTGTTAAACAGGCTGTAAAAAGTGTTTTGAGAAAGCATGAGTCAATGCAACCATGAGAGGTCCAGGAGCATGCAGTCATAACTGGGCACACAAGAGTTTATGCAGTTCGCTGCATCAGAATGCGAGATTAGCCGTGGACAGATGCAGAGGTGCACACTCACTCAAGGACAAACGGACGCATGCACAAACAAGACCAATCACATGATTATTCTGGCAGAGGTGATGAAAAGTAAATTAATAACAGAAAATACAACCCAATGTTGAAAATGAAAGTCAAGTAGTATTTGTATTTTCTTTACATCTCAAGATATTTAGGGTCAATAATACTGCCTGTGGTAACAAACTTCTATGCCTGTCTTTGTCTCTCTGCTCCTTCACCTTTTAAAGAGGTCCTTCTCCTTGGCCTTGAGATTGTTTGTGTATCCTCCCATATGGTGGTTGATCCTGGCATCACAGCTCATGTTCTTCGGCTTGTAGCAGAACCAAGGCTCACCTGTACGGAGGTCAGTGTAGTTACACAGTGGCTGCTTTGTTGGCCGTAAGCAGACGTTACAGAGGGTGGTTTCAGAGAGTGAGCCTGAGCGGAAGAGGCTTTTGAAGTAAATCCTGTCAGGCTGTTCTCTGGTCAGCCTGTTCAGCACTGAGATGCCCTCACTATGGTGAACCAGCATCACCTGATTGGAAAGAGAACCAGAGTTTTCAATAGAAAGCTACAACTCGTGCCTAAAAATGACACATTGCTTTTGTCTGAAATGAAAAAGTCCCGTTGTTTATAAATAGACTTACATTTTTGAGTGTTAAATTGGCCACTGTTACCATTATAAGCTGCATATGTGCAGTACGAAAAGTGAACGTTAACCGGCATAACAACAGTAACCAAGGGAGGGCTGGCTTAGTGATCAATCATTTAGAAGATAAATTGTAGTGTGTAGGATTTAGTGACAATCGCATTACAAAATAATGCGATATTGACTGAGTATCAGCAGAAAACTGCACTTTAAAAGGCTGATGAATTATTATTTTCTGTTGGTGCCTTCTGTGTACAATTGACCCATTGCTAAAATCAACCATTGAGCCCACACTGTCCCTGAAGAATTATTATCGAAATACAATTTTTTTTTAAAGCAATGACAACAAGTTAAACAGAAAAGGAGAGGCTAAAGCCCACAGATCACAGTGTAAAATATAACCACCAGATCACCTGGCCTTGGGAAAGACAAATGAAGCAAGAACACTCCTGTAAAGGCTCCACAGCTTTTTATGAAGAAACTTAACATTTTAGAAATGTATATATTTGGCTTACGAGTATCACTACCTCGAAATGTTTAATCATGACTCGCTCCAAATCCACGAAACCAGCCTAAAATGGAGAAAAATCTGAAAATATTGCACGACAGCCAAATAGTTGTCAGACCGTGATCGGAGCTGGCAGACGCTACGCTATGATTGGAAGGACCGAGTGAGCAGAGGTGTATTCAGCTGGTTGCAATGCGCAACCTCACCACTAGATGCCACTAAATCCTACACACAGAACCATAAATGTGATTGTGATGGGAGTTTTTAGCATCACCTCAACCTGTGCGTCTCCTTCCCAGAGTAAAGAGAAGACAGCAGAGTAGCTCCCATTCAGATGATCCACCACTTGCCCAGCCACACCTGCTTCAAGCGTCTGGTTGTGCAGACTGGCGAGTAGGAAGTCCCCCCCAGACTTCTTGGGACGACCCTGGAAGTCAGAGGTTTGTATCATGACCTCCAGCTGATCCCCTACATGCCACTCTCCCCCTTTCCTCCCTGGTAGAATGATGAAGGTGCTGTGGGCTGGATCACTGGTCTGCTGCAGGGAAATAGGAGCTGGCAAAAGTGGAGTTTCAGGCCAAGCAGTGGAGTCGAGTATGAGATATTCCTCCAGAGCGTCCTCAGGGGACAGTGGCTGGAAGGTGCAGAAGCTGTGAATCTCGTTCGGGTGAGTGGAGACTCTCGGCATGATGATGGTGGAGTTGAATTTAGGCTGAAACTGGCAGTGGGTGGAGAGAGATGGTGTCAAAGATACATCAAAGACATGCACTGAAAATAAATGAACCAAATAAAGTAAAAGGGCCAAGATTTGAATATTATTTGGAGGGTTGCTAACAACTGTTCTCAACATTAACCCAGGGGGAAAGTTTCAAGATAATCTTGCTTTCTGTTTTACACAAGGCAAGAAAGTGAACGTTAAATTCAAAGATTGTTTTTTCGTGTGATTTCAAAGTTTTGTTCACTGAAATTCATGTTTTGGGATATTCAGTCAGAGATACAACTCTGACAGATGCAAAAAAAGGCAGAAAATAGAACCTGTTACAAAAACTTTCATGGGGCTTTTTAATAACTATACTTCTGACCCGTTTGTTGAGATGTATGTCTCAGTAAGAACGAATGGGAACCAGTGGGTTGTAACACATGGAGGTTTGCTCTAAAGTATAGAATACTGCCAGCTTTATCCTTTAACTACAGGAGCTGCTGCTGTCAACAAGCCAAGGTGCAGGATTGAGAGGGAAAATACAATTGAACTCAAATTGTATTTATTTGCAATGAAGACCATTAAAACACACATTTTAAAACAATATCCAAAAACCTGACTAATATTCAACATTTCAAACAGGGTCCCCCCTTCACACGATCCCACTAAAACGAAGTTCTCACCTCCAGAATGTCCATGTGACGTAGCACAGAGATTAAGACAAAGACATTCAGGAAGAGGAAGAGGGCGCAGAACTCCCTTCTTGTACAAAATGTGGCCTTCATGATCAGTGATTGGTCTTCACCTTCAGCATCAGTTACTTTGGTACTGGATTGAGAAAATATATATAAAAAAACAAATGGTTATTGACACTTTGTAATGCTGAAGAATATTACTTGTTTAAATCTGAACTCAGTTGTGAAATCCTCCCTCTCTATACTAATAGTGTGACATGTTCAGCTTTCAATCTTTAGGACCAAACTAAATCCAGTCACCCAGGAAACTCCTTTGATTGATCATCCGTCAACCAAGACCACAACCAAAGACAGCATCCCCTCTCTTGCTGTTCAACATGATCCATTCTATCATGTACACTTTGCAACATCATTCAGTCCTTTGTAATCCACATCACACTCTGCAAAGTAACCCTTCAAACAAATATCTGTTTTCACTCTCACGATACAGATCAGAGGTGCTCGTGTCCTTCTGCTTACTACAGTTTTTCACAGTTGTTCAAATCTGGACAAGTTTTATTTTCAGTTCTTTGACATGATTACTATGACTAATAACTGCAGTGTTGATTGTATGTGTTCCTGAAAAGGATCTTGCGGAGGGGACATGGAGAAGAAAACAAAAAATCAACTGTTGAAGAAAAAGAAAAAAGAGCAGTACAGTTACAAGATCTCGCTAGTTTGATGAGATATCGCAAAAGATGTCAGGTAACAAAAAAAACAACGACCCAAAAAATCTGTAATGTAGGCTACATCTAACTAAACATAGAAACTAAACACAACAATGGAGCGCACACACCTGTGGGAGTGATGCATTTTTACCATCTGAAGCGTTGCATAGCTCTGAAACAGCTGTGGCAATCACAATTAAACATGATGACAGCTCAGCAAACTGAAAGCTTTACCTCATGTCTCGATGGTTCAGAGCATCACGACATTAACACAATACACACATCACCACAAAGAGAGATAATATGATTCAAGGCTACAGCACGAGGCGCAACCTTTGCTAAAAAAGAAAGATGGAAGGCTCTGATGCTGATGTAATCAGACCACAGCGTCATGCAAAAGCAGAATATATTTGTCATAACCGGTTCGACCAGTATGATCATAGCCTATGCTGATCAGCCTTTTGTGTTCATGGAATTTATTTAATGAAGGTTAACACAGTGAACGCCCGTGCTGATGGCACTTTGTTCTGCGCAGTACTTCTCACGGATTTATCAAAAATATTTGTGCCCTCAGATGCTGCAGGGACTTCATCAACTGAAGGAGCTTTTCATACAGTAGCCTATAAAGCAGCTGTAGAAAGCAGATACTGTGTGAGTCACCGACATTCATTCATAGAATGATGCAGACTGATTTAGGCCCGAAATGTAGGTCTTATAATCAGTCCTATTTTAACCAGTGTTTGATTGAATTAAATATTTTTTATCTAAAGCATTAGTCCCAAGGGTGGAGGCATATGCACAGTATGGACGCGTCCCTCCCAATATTTTGGGAGAACGAATCGTCTCCACCAATTGTAACAGGAAGGCACGGAGGACAGAAATTAGTGGCAGCGCAGCAATCACAGGCAGAGTCAGTACTGCAGGTTTTTAAGGGTTTTTAATCCAACAAACCTCAACCAACACAAAACAACAGAAAACGTAGCTCCTTCCAGAGCTCGATCAGTTAACTCTATCACGAAACTAAAACAGCCGGGCCGCTAGCCGACTTACCGGGCTTAGTCTTCTTCTCCTCTCTGCTCCGTTTCTCCCCTGTACTGGCCTTTTGTTCCCCTAACCCAGTGGTTCTCAAACTTTTTCTGTCGCGCCCCACTTTGGAAGAAGAAAAATGTTCATGCCCCACCGCCCCAACAAAATTGTAACAAAATGGTCTATGTTGAATTTGTATTGAAACAACATTTTGTGACTCCTCCATCTGTGCTTTTTCAAATAATAGAATAAAGAAAATTGCAATCACTTTTATGTAAACCAGATTGCTCCATCAGACAAAAACAGATCAAATGTGCAATCACTTTATTAGAACAATGCAAATAAAGTTATATCTGTGCAAAAAAGAACTACAATTTGGCAAAAAATAGCTTATTGCAATTGGCTGCAATTGACCTGTTTTGCACAAAACATCTTTTTAAGACAACAATAAAGTGCAACCTGTGAAAAACTAAACAAAACAAGTTTCATACTATCCGCAGCTAGTTTTCAGACATAAATCACAGACTGGTCTCTCCTCATCTCCTACCGCGTTCACTGTGAAACCCAGAGCAAGAGAGGCTTCATCATATGTTCTTCTTGGCTGCTTGCTGTTCGTCTCAGATGCATCGCTTGCGGTTGCTTTTCTGTTCCCGCCTGCCAAATGTCTCTTCATTTGGAACACTAAGCCACACATGTGAGTCGCCAAGGATCATGGCCGTCGCGCATGCGCAAGCGTAACCTGTTAACGGCGTTACGTAAACATTTACACGAAAGTACAGGCATTTCGCCATGTATTTATGAATTACTTTTTTAAAAAAAGAAAAAAGTTTTTAAATGCAAAAATTCTGCATTTCCCCCTGCGCCCCACCTGTAATACCACCGCCATTCACAGTTTGAGAACCACTGCCCTAACCTGATGCCAGGTATGAGGTCACCGAGGTATTTATTTCCTAAAAAGCCCACCGCCTCTCTTCATTTGAATGACGCTTGAAAATGACAGCCATCAGTAAGACAGCTACCTGTGGTGGTGAGGTGACTGGAGAAGCCATGTGGACCACCGCGGCGTCTCCATTGCGCTCTGTGCGGCTGACAGCACATCTATGGTCACTGCAGCGATTTAACACTCAAAAACTAGATAAAAACTGAAACTGTACTTGGTGATATATGCACAGTATTAGAAGATATTATCGCTGTCGCTCTATTGTGCCATTATTTCATGCTATTTGATGTGATCTTGGATTTCTACAACCGATGATGATAATTTCATCAGCTGATTCACAGCTGACTACGCACGTCTGTAGCACACAGTCCTCCCTCTCCTTGTGAATGTGAAGGTGAGACAGTACTGATGAAATGTCTGATTAGAGATTTGAGGGCAGATGAGGACAAACAGACTGACGTCAGACTGGTTTGTCTCGTGCTTCAAATCTCTCTCAGCTCTACTGGATCTCAGGTTACAGGTTCATAGTAAAGACTACAGCCATGGTGTCAAAGAAACCAGACAATCTGACCGAATAGACTTCGTAAATCCCAAATCTCGTCAATACTCTGCTCAGTGTTCACATTGAAATATCCTGTTATAAAAACTGTTTCTACAGCAATGTGCAAACACAAGAGAACAAGAAACACAAGATGAAGATGAATTTAGTTCAGCTTTCAGACACTGCAGTATGAACTTGGGGAACATATAATATAATAATATATTATTCTAAAATGGGCCTTCTGCATTATGAGCATCTTTGCTTGAGGTACTTGAGGTATATTTTGATGATAATACTTTTGCACTTTTACTTCCATCAAGTTTTGAATGCATGATTCTATAAACTGGTCATACATCTTTAACTTTATGTAAATCTTAAATCAACAAAGTATCCAATAACTACAGTTGAGTAAATGTAATGTAATGTACAAAGTACAAATTTCCCTCTGACATGTAGCGGAGCAGAAGTATGAAGTAACATATAACAGAAGTAGTAGAAGTAAAATTAAATGTCACAAATACAGTATATTAGAACGGTAACTGATGCTGATTCATGATAAATTAAACTTCATATGTACTTTGTTTCAGCGTTTCATGTGTCTTACCTCAGCAGAGATTCATTTGGAGATTCTGTTCATCACAGTGTGATCCGTCACTTTATCCCACAGGTTGACAATAAACGTTCTCTGTGTTTGACTTTCAGGAAATTAATTGAAGGGTAGTGACATCAAACAGCACTGCATCATGAATCACTGTCACAGCTGGAGACAACATTAGAATCTCATGTTGATGACGCCTTCTCTTCTTAACCACTCCCATGTGCCAAAAGAGCACAGAAAAAGCAAAGAATATGGGCTTCTCTGTTGAAGCTTTAACATACCTAAATTGAAACAATCCTAAAAAAAGAACAAAGTGATTATCGTGTCCTCAAGCTTTTCTTGACCTTTGCACTCTGACTGTCACTTCCATCTAAATAGCTAAAAGTTTAATTCATGTGAAGTATGGAAGATTGAAACTCCCTAAATTAAAACAAATCAAATTACGATATGAAGTTAAATAGATATATATACATATAGATGGTGATATGTATTTTTTGGATGCAATACCTCTTATAACATCAGCATACCACTCCAGGGATATGTTTCTACCACTGAACAACATCAGCATACCACTCCAGGGATATGTTTCTACCACTGAACAACATCAGCATACCACTCCAGGGATAGGTTTCTACCACTGAACAACATCAGCATACCACTCCAGGGATAGGTTTCTACCACTGAACAACAGCATACCATTGGCCACTCTTCGATCTTGGCGCTACTAGTCTGAGGTTATCCTCATGAGATCAGTTAAGCCGGTCATTAAAAATGTTATGGTTTTATTTGTTTTCTTCTAAACATGCAGTACATTGTGAATTTTGTGATGTAATACAAATGTCCCTTTATTATTTGTCTTGGGAACATGTATTAAACTCAGTAGCGGCTGGTCAATAGAGGGCGCTAGGGTGCCCCCCCCCTTGAGGCACAAAATAAATAAAAATAATAATAATAATAAATTATACAAATTATACAAAGACATGCATGTCTCATGCATGTCTCATGCATGTCGCTGGAGAAAGCGCCCACAGGGGTCGGGTCTATGAAGCAGTTTAGCCAATTGCTGATTAAAGATATAAATGTGTGACATACAATTTAGCCAATCAGTGTACTCAAATAGTTTCAGCATGCTCCGTCAGGAATAGTCTCTACAGGCGAGGGCGAGCACGAGCACTATTCCTCAAAGACCCGTTTGAGAGGAGAACTTTGGCGGAAAAACTGCAGTGAAAGAGCTGATCCCAGATCAGCCTGAGACAGCAGACTAGCGTGAAAGGGAAGCAGTACATGCAAAGCTTCTCGACCAGCTGTACACCAGAAAGGTTTGGCCAGCTGGATGCAGTCATGCTAATGACTTATTTCAATTTTTTAAATAACGGGGACAGATCGAGCATGGACAGTTACAGGAGTGAGGGATGAGGAAGTGAGGAAACATGAGAACACCAGGGCACACATGGAGAACTCTGTCAAGCTAGTAATACGAGGCAAAGTGAACATATTTTCTTCTACATAGTTGTCCTCTGTCTCATTTGCTTAACCTGGTCATGAAGGCATCAACATTTAATTGAGTAAATGAAAATGTGTATTTGTTGTGCTTCATTTCTTTGTTTGATTTGTTTCAATTTAGACACTTTAAGTCTTCCATACTTCACAGGAATATGTTATGCTAATTACAAGAAAGGCCCATGCTCATCGGACTCAAATCTTAGTGGCCATTATTGATTCTTTCTGGACTGATTATCAGTCTGTACTACTGTCAGGATACAGTGACAGTTTGAGCAAATATGACAAAAGCGTCATCTTTATTAAAGTTACCGACTGTACCTTTTAATACTAGATGCAAGAGCTGAATCTTAACTTTAAAAATACGTTTTTACTTTACTTTGTTCAGCTTTCTTATGCTTGACTGATTTTATAAATGAAAGTATACATACAGAGCAGTTTGCAAAGACTAAGTGCATTTATTCCATGATGAAAGACCTGAGCATAAATACATACATTAAAGATATTTGTTTGCAGAACCCTTGATTTGTCTATTTCTTTAATTCCCGATAGAAAATCACACTAATTGATGAACAATGAGTACACTTTATTACTACATGAGGACTTTTCTGTCAACAATATGTGCCATCAATACTGAACTGAATATCAAAAGATGGCATCATGTAAAAATATTACTGTTACATTATGAAAATAATCTTGTTTTCTGTTCTTTTGAGCCATAAAACACATTCATTTTTCTTGAGGGAGATTTTCATAAATATATGGCTGTTACGGTAAGGGTATAGATTAATGTTAAGGTGTTCATTATACATTTCCAAAAACAAGGGAATCACTGATGGATAACAACAGTATCTAGAGCAGGGGTGCCCAAAAGGTCGATCGCAAAGGCAGTGCGGGTAGATCGCATGCCAATCAAAAATAATTTCCATCCTCCCAATGCAATTTGCCACTTGATTGACGTACAGGGCAGCCAGTCTGAGATCACGTATTTTCTAACACACGGGTCACCACGTATGCGCGAGCTACTGCAAAACTCAGGCGAGCTAATTAATCTTCCAATTTATTTCTATAACAAGCTAAAGCTGCAGCGCCATGATTTGGGGAACTGCCAAAACCTTGCGTCAGAGCTGGAGACGCAACGGAAGGTGCGTGTAGCAGTTGCGTACTCTCGGTTGCGTTGTGTTTAATTCACCACACGATATCTTTTGATGGCTCCAACCAGACGTTTATTGATATGACAGAATATGGATAGCTGGTAAAAGACAGAACAGCTTCAGTGACTCTCATAGACAACGTCGTGGTCACAAGCTCCGGAACACTGTTAAATCAAAGGGACAAATCAGTTAACTAAATCAGTTATCAGTTAAAACCATTGTGGGGTTAGACCGGAACCGGAAGGAGAGTTGTTGTTGTTGTGTAACACACTGTAGTAGTTCGACGACGAATGTTTGCTAGAGACTCGGAAATAAGAGTGACGGTTGTGATGAATAAACCTATTGAAAGGACCCTGTCTGCGACTCTGGAAGTGGAACATTACAATACGTTGTAAATGATATTTAAACGAGGAAATAAAATGAAAATGATAAGGATCAGCAATAACTTAAATAATATAGTAATACGAGCAACCATTGGCCAGTGATGGCAAGTGGAATCATTAACTATGTTACACGCGCACAGATTGACAAGTGTCTGTCAGAGTTTGACAAACGCTTTCAAGACTTTGCTTTACTCGAGCCAGTTGCTACCCTTATGTGCTACGCATTTCGGGAAGATTTTGAGGTTGATTCACTCGCATCAAAAATTGCAACGCTGTTTCACCTGAACTCGTCTGGAGTAGAGGATGAGATTTTTACACAGGGTGACATTCAGCCGAAATCCAGGGCTCATGGACAGTTTGGGAACTTACTCACAGAGGAAAAGTACCCAAACATGAGGAAATGTGCAACCTTCTTGACTGCATTATTCGGCTCTACTTATTTATGTGAGTCAGCCTTTTCCTACATCATGAATATTAAGTCCAAACACCGTTCCACCGTGACTGATGATCATCTGAAGTCTGATTGAGGCTGGCTACCAGCAGCTACTATGCAACCCTGGCTGATTCCATTCAGTGCAAGTCATCAGAGTAAGGTAATGACCAAAAATGTACAGAATTGTATTGTGCCATAAGGTTATGCAGGGTACAACATATATTGTAAATATAATGTATACTCAGTATATAGCCTATATATAAATAAATAGATATTTTGCATTTTTTTATGTCGGTAGATCATTTTGACTTGGTCATTTTAAAAGTAGCTCGCAAGGCGTAAAAGTGTGGGCACCCCTGATCTAGAGTATATGTTATATTGAGACAGATATACAGGTTTTGTTAAAGTCACAGTCATCAAGAATTTAAAGTTAGCTGTACTCAGAGAGCAAAGCAAAAAGAGATATACAGTGTTAATTAGTGGGCTTAAGAAGTGTTGGAAGTGGGATTTTGTTACATTTCAACATAGCTAGGCTAGCTGTTACATTTCAACATAGCTAGGCTAGCTGTTACATTTCAACATAGCTAGGCTAGCTGTTACCTTGCACAGCAGCTGGATTATTGTGATGTCACGTGAGAGTTGGAATAATGTAGAACTTGGTGGAAACTCAGAGATAACATGTAAACTCAATGTGTGCTTAAATCCACATTCCTCTCCCCCAAGACACAAACATCTAGCTGCCATTTTGAGGACATATGTAGGACAATAGATGGTTTATCATATTCCTAATAATGGGAGGTGGTGGGTGGAGGTTATGCGGCAGGTGGTGGGCCAGGTTCATTTCCCAGGCATCAATCAGATGAACATTCAGTCCTTTGAACATGGCTCTGAGCACCTTGTTACACTGCAGCGAATGCCAGTCGCTGTTGAATAGCGACACAAAAAGGTTTAAATCTTTGGGATTCCCTGTCCGGATGACGATCAGCGTGCCTGGAGCCCTGTCCAGCAGCCGCACCACCGCCCTGCGGATGCTCTGCAGCCGCCGGATGTAGATCTCCATGGGGAAAGTGCCGAAGTGAGCCCAGATGGTAAAAACTACGACAGTATTGGGGCCTCCGATTAAGTGATCTAGCTCATTAGCAATGTAACAAAGCTCTCTCGTGTCTAAGGGGTCAAAACGGATAGGAGGACCGTGGGAGCGGAACGTCACTAAGATGTTGTTTGCATAGTCCAAACAAATGTGAGGTCCTGTTCTCTCCGGGCTGTGCAGGTCAAACTTCTTAAGACCTGAAAGTATGACAGGGGGAACACATTAAGCTGCAGTGGGAACAAAATCATTTGTTGCCAGAAATCCCTGTGGATCAGCTACCTGATAGAGCCTCGTTGAGGAATTCAAACCACTGCCTGATGGTGGAGTCTCCATACATGTGGACCACCTTGCCTTTCAGACACTGACTGATGGCAGACGCGCTGAATTCGCGGACTGTGGTGCCACCTAGTGCTCGCCACACACCCTGGTAGTAGTAACCAGAGGGTCCAGATGTCACAGTGCTGCTCTTCACCTGTGTTTGACCTGAGAGGAAGTTAAAGAATAAGGTTGGGGTTATCCCAAGAAAAAACAAAACCAAAGTATAAAGTGATTGTATGAACCTCTTAAGTACTATCCTTACTCCCGAGAGACTATGAACACTGCTAACAGCTGAAGCCACAGAACTCTTTTGAAATTGGCTGAATACTGTTAATCTCTCTTCCGGAGAATGCTACCCAGAATAATGTATTACGCTTCTTCCTGAACTTTCTCATAATTTGTCTTTGTACGGTAAACTCGTACGAGTGTACCACAACAGATTCAGCACAACAGATCCTAACTTCAGATAACCGTGTCAATGACCAGCGTAAACATGATGAATGCCACTTATGCGTAAATGAGTGGGCATTCAAGAGAATTATAAGTGACCCCAACAATAGCATATAACGCTGTCATATGTCCTATATTGAAGTCCTGCATTCAGAGATCCATAAAGCAAAGTCTCTCATTTTTAACATCAAAGGACCTGCTAAAGTCAAGGGATGGGATACAATTCATGTTATTGCCGTGTCACCTGAGGGTCGCACTGTCACTGAAATAAAGAAAAAATGGTTCCATATGAAAAATGTCTCGTCATTGATGACTGCAACAGAAAGGGGTCAAATAATTGAACTTGTTTTGCAGTATGAGATGGTCGTATACTGTAGATATTGGAGTTACACAATAGCATCAAAAGCCAGTACAAATGAATGATGATGAAGTTAGTCTGTATGAATACATTTAGAACTATATTAGCCTATAATTTGAAATCGCAGAGTAAAATGTGAACATAATTATTAAGTGTAATTTATACAGGTATTTCAGACTCAATATTGACTGTTATGACAACTGTAATAAACTCGTACAAGCCACTAAAGAACAAATCTGTTTGTAAGTGGTTCTTGCATGAGGACCATTGTCTGAAACACATTTTGTTTTGAATTATTGTTATAGGAAGTTGTGGCAGTAACAGTAATAAATAAAAATTCAATATCATGCTTTACCTTCTTTTTGTGGCAACACGGTAACACTAGCAGGTCCTGAAGCCCGAATGTAGACTTTCAAGTTAACACCCCTGAAGAAAAGCACACATAATATATCTCTTAAAAACACTTCAACATTAAGGACATAGATACAAAAGGAGGGCAAACATTTAAAATAATTTAATCAAACTAGAAAAATCAAGCACTCAAACACAAATGGGAATCAACTGCTAGAAAGTTCATTCAAGATCACACAAAACTTACTTTGTAAATGTAATGGCACTAATTCAAAAAAGTAATGGGTCCAATGACTGTATAATGTTCAAGGTGCCACTCACAGTGATGAACCCAAAGATAATGATAACTATCTACAGATTGTTTAGCATCTTTCATTTTAGAGTTTTACAGGCGGCAAACTAAACTGTTTTGGTTGAGTCTCACCGTTCTCATCAACATATTTTATGGATGGAGCTCTTTCATGCCGGAAACCTAATAAACCAATTGACCCGTTGGCTAGTCCTGCCAATCTAACGCGCACTGGTCAATCAAAGTGGAGCTTTGGCCAACTCTGACAACTATACAGCTCTGCTCTATAAACTCCAATGCAATCCTTTCAGATTTACTTCATTTTCAGGCTCGTTTTGTTGATCTGGAGCTAGTCATGGTTAAACGTTGTGTAATAGTGAAACTCGTTGCCCAGAGAGGTTGGAAGGAGATATGCATTTCTAAAATGTTACGTTTGTAGATTAAAACGTGTGGAGCTAACATCAGCAGAGTACTTTAGCACATCATTAACTCGGGTTCGGACATATGCTATGCTAGCTACTAAAGGTTAACTGAATGTACGTCGTGCTCAAGGACACACCGACATGCGACTAGTGCAGTGATTCTTAACTAGTGGGCCGCGAGCGCCACCTAGAGGGCCGCAAAAAACTTTCAGTTTTGCACCTGTGGGCCGCGAGGGCCGCGGGACCGCATAGGTTATCAATTGAAGACACCAGAGATATCACTGTTGTCCATGAGACGCTCAGTTACAATATAGCTTCCCACCACCTGGTGGCGGTAATGTGTCAGTCAGTTGTTTAACAAGCTCCAATAAGCAGAAGAAGACACTCAGCTAGCCGCTAGCCTGTAGCGAAAGTTATGGATAAGTTATTAAAAAGAAAAAATGAAGATGACAGTGGTGCCATACCCCCCAAAAGTCTAAATGTGTGCGCAAGTACAACCCTGACTTTCTTAAGTACGGCTTTGTGAACGGAGGCAACGAGGCAGAGCCAAGTGCTCAGTGTGTGGAATGTGGGCTAATGCTATCAAACGAAGCACTGAAGCCTTCGAAACTAAAGCGACACGTAGCGACGAAACATCCAACGCTCGTGGGAAAGCCGGTGGAATTTTTCAAGAGAAAGGAAAATGGGCTACAAATGCAGAAAAGGTCTGTCGTGTCACTGACTGGTAACTCAAAATGTGCTTTGAAAGCCAGCTACCTCGTAGCCAGACGTGTGGCACAAAGTAAGAAACCATTCACCATAGCGGAGGAGTTGGTTCTGCCTGCCGCTGTGGATATGTGCCGTGAGATGATTGGGGAGGCTGCTGCAAAGAAGCTGCTGACTATCCCACTCTCAAACGACCCTGTGAGTCACCGTATCGCGGACATGGCCTCAGACATACAGCTTCAGCTTCTGGAAAGAATAAAAAGTAGCCCATTTTACTCTTTGCAACTAGACGAGTCCACTGATATCACGAATGCCGCACTGCTGCTGGTTTTTGTTCGCTATCGCTGGGACAGTAGTTTGCACGAAGACATACTGTCAGGATCCAGGATCCCTGTCTGACCTGACGTTCCATGGCCACACCCTTGAGTGTGCACAGCTGAGGACACTCCAGCTGATCACCTCCTGCTGCCTGACACACCAGACTCAGGGCCCACTAATGAGTCTCCTGGCACTACATAAGCTCTGGCCCTGCAGTCTGGGGTTGTCAGGTCGTACCGTCTTTCACCCGTGTCAACCCCGTGGCGTCCTCTGCCCTCCTTGTGTGTACGGATTACACTCCGCCGCTCTGCCCTCCTTGTGTGACACGGACTACTCTCGCCGTCAAGCTGCCAGCCCTCCGGTGTCGAGCCACGGGCCTCACACCGTCGCTCTGCCACTCTGGTGTCGGACCACGGGCTCCACACCTTCACACATTCAAAATAAAACCTGTTCATAGTAACTTCTGTCTCCTGTGGTCTTGCGTTTGGGTCCTACCTGCGAACTCCCACATAACAGAACGACCTGACCATAATGGACCCAGCAACCACAGGAGCAGCTACACTGTACGGCCCTAACAGCCTGCTGGAGGAGGTGAGAAGTGTCACTGCTGAAATTTCTCGGATTGGCTGTTTCGTGCAGGAACTAGCCCGGACAGTCAGGTCTCCACCAGTTCCAGCACCTGCACTATTCCCTCCAGTCCTTGCTCCGCCGGTCTGGGAATCCCCTGTGCCGGCTCCAATTCCCTATGATGGAACACTGGGGAAGTGCCAGGGCTTCCTGTTGCTTTGCCGACGAGTGTTTGACCGTCGGCCTCAGACGTTTGCCTCGGACGGGTCCAAGGTCGCCTACGTGGTTGGATTACTGCGGGGAAGGGCTTTGGACTGGGCTGCGAGAACATTAAGTTTTGATCGGCCTAATACTGTGGGTTATGTGGACTTTGTGGCGGCTCTGATGAGAGTTTTTGACCCTCTGGGGGACTCTGATTATATGGCCAAGCACCTTCTCAGCCGGAGAGGGAGCCAAGCAAGTGTAGCGGAACACTCGGTGGCCCGGCTGACTCCGGCTCCCCGTATTCGGACAGCATTGCAGCCAGCTCCTGTTCCTGTCACCTCTTCGCCGCAGCCAGCGCCGGTTCCTACCGCCTCTGCGGCACAGCTTTCCCCAGTCCCGGCCGCCGCCGTCTCCGTACCGCAGCGACCTCCAGTCCCGGCCGCTGCCGTCGCAGTGCAGCAGCGACCTCCAGTTCCCGCCGCTGCCGTTCCAGAGCAGCAGCGACCTCCAGTTCCGGCCACCGCTGTCTCCGTACCGCGGCGACCTCCAGTTCCCGCCGCTGCCGTCCCAGATCAGCAGCGACCTCCAGCTCCCGCCGCTGCCATCCCAGAGCAGCAGCGACCTCCAGTTCCCGCCGCTGCCGTCCCAGATCAGCAGCGACCTCCAGCTCCCGCCGCTGCCATCCCAGAGCAGCAGCGACCTCCAGTTCCCGCCGCTGCCGTCCCGGAGCAACAGCGACCTCCAGGTCCCGCCGCTGCCGTCCCGGAGCAGCAGCGACCTCCAGTCCCGGCTGTCGTCTCGGAGCCGCAGCTATCCCCGGACCTCGCGGTCTCGGAGCCAGAGCCGCTCCCGGCCGCTGCCGCCTCTACGCCAGCTCCAGTTCCTGCCGCTGCCGCCTCTACGCTGCAGCCCGCTCCAGTTCCTGCCGCCTCAGCGCCGCAGCCAGCTCCAGTTCCTGCCGCCGCAGCACCAGCTCCAGTTCCTGCCGCCTCAGCGCCGCAGCCCGCTCCAGTTCCTGCCGCCTCAGCGCCGCAGCCCGCTCCAGTTCCTGCCGCCGCAGCGCCGCAGCCCGCTCCAGTTCCTGCCGCCGCAGCGCCAGCTCCAGTTCCTGCCGCCGCAGCGCCAGCTCCAGTTCCTGCCGCCGCAGCGCCAGCTCCAGTTCCTGCCACTGCAGCGCCAGCTCCAGTTCCTGCCGCCGCAGCGCCAGCTCCAGTTCCTGCCGCCGCAGTGCCCGCTGCTGTCTCTGAGCAGCAGCGACCTCCCGTGCCCGCTGCCGTCGCGGGGCAGCAGAGACCTCCCGTGCCCGCTGCCGTCGCGGGGCAGCAGAGACCTCCAGTACCTGCCACTGCTGCACCAGCATCCTATTCTCCAGAGCCCTTCCGCCCGCCCGGCCGTCCACCGGAGCACCCGTGTCCGGAGCCCTTCCGCCCGCCCGGCCGTCCGCCGGAGCACCTGTGGCCGAGGCTCTTCTGCAGCCCCGTGGCCGGTCAGAACCAGTCACCCCTCCTCCGGACCCCCTCCGCCCACCCTCGCCGGCCTTCTAGCTGTGGGGCCATCCCTCCTCCGGACCCCCTCCGGCCGCCCTTTTTTGTGTCTGGTTGTACGTCTGGAATCCGTACCTTAAGGGGGGGGGGGTACTGTCAGGATCCAGGATCCCTGTCTGACCTGACGTTCCATGGCCACACCCTTGAGTGTGCACAGCTGAGGACACTCCAGTTGATCACCTCCTGCTGCCTGACACACCAGACTCAGGGCCCACTAATGAGTCTCCTGGCACTACATAAGCTCTGGCCCTGCAGTCTGGGGTTGTCAGGTTGCACCGTCTTTCACCCGCGTCAACCCCGTGGCGTCCTCTGCCCTCCTTGTGTGTACGGATTACACTCCGTCGCTTTGCCCTCCTTGTGTGACACGGACTACTCTCGCCGTCAAGCTGCCAGCCCTCCGGTGTCGAGCCACGGGCCTCACACCGTCGCTCTGCCACTCTGGTGTCGGACCACGGGCTCCACACCTTCACACATTCTAAATAAAACCTGTTCATAGTAACTTCTGTCTCCTGTGGTTTTGCGTTTGGGTCCTACCTGCGAACTCCCACATAACACATACTGTTTTGTGGAGAGCTACCAACACGAGCTACGGCTCAGGAATGTTTCGGCTGCATGGATAACTACTTCACTGAGAACGGCCTGGACTGGCAGAACTGTGTTGGGGTGTGCAGTGATGGTTCAGCGTCAATGACCGGCAGGCATAACGGCGTCGTCAAGCAGATACTTGATCGTGCACCAGAAGCGAAATGGACCCACTGCTTTCTCCACCGTGAAAGCCTTGCAGCAAAAAATATGTCCCCAGAGTTCCATGAGGTGATGGATGCGAGTGTGAAAACCATCAACTTCATTAAAAGTAGAGCTGTGAACTGAGGACATGGAAGCAGATCATGTCCAGCTGCTCTATCACAGTGAGGTGAGATGGCTCTCAAGAGGACTGGTCCTCAGTTGTTTGTTTGAGCTGAGGAATGAGGTCTTCTCTTTTCTCACTGAGAAAAAATATCCTCTGGCACATTACTATGCTGACACAAAGTTCACAGCGAAACTTTCCTACCTCTGTGACATCTTTTCACTGCTGAACCAGCTGAACATCTCACTTCAAGGGAGAAATACCAACATATTTGTTGTTGCAGACAAACTTCAAGCTTTCAAAACAAAACTTGCTTTGTGGACAAAGAGGGCCCAGGAAAAGAGGATGGACATGTTTCCACTTTTGTCTGACATTTTGGAAAACTCTCCTCAGGTGCAGATCAGTGACTCAGTCTCTCAGCACCTCTCACAACTGGCAGAGAAATTCGATGACTACTTTCCTGAGGATCCCAGAGACGGACACGTGGATTTTAGACCCATTTTCTGTGGATCCCACTGAAGAAGATGTTGCTTTGCCCCCACATCTGGAATCCCAGCGACAGCACTTTAAAGTTGCAGTGGGGCAAACTGGACCTGGGCTCCTTCTGGATTGCTGTCTCAAAAGAGTACCCATGTCTAGCACTGAGGGCTGTGAAACACCTTCTCCCATTCACGACCACATACCTGTGAGAATCAGGATTCTCCAGTGTGGCCACAACTGAGACCAAAGCCCGAAACAGACTCAGAGCAACACTGGAGGCTACTCTGAGAGTGAGCCTTTCCCCCATTCCACCCAGACTGGATCCGATCGTGTCTGAGAGGCCCAAGTGTCTCATTAAGAGGTGGGCACGTATGAGTTCACGTATGATAAGGCTATATCTTCATTTGCACTTTATTTAAATTTTATTTCTAGTTTATTTAATTTGAAACTTATTATTTTGAATGTATTTATTTTATTACCACATATTATTTGTCAAATTTGCATTTTTTTCTCAGATTTTTTGAGAGACCCTCTTTTTTTTCTGTAGTGAAATCTAATTCTTGATTATTTTTGAGTTAATAAGCCTGACTTGAGCCTTTACATTTGTTCTTGTGTTAGCTTGATTTGTTCCATGAATTGTTAGCCTGTTGGGCTTCTTGTTGTGTATGCAGGTTTACATACACATGATAAATAAATGACTTTGTGATCATCACATTGTATCATCTCATTTATTTGACAAGGGTTTTGCTTGTTAAACTGTAAGCGGATTTAATATAGTCATTGAATACAAATCAAACCAAGAGTGAGATCAATGAGTTAAACCAATACAGTGTTAATATTTGAATGGGCCCGGGACACTTTGTGCTTGAAAAGTTGGGCCCCGAGGTCAAAAAGGTTAAGAATCCCTGGACTAGTGGATCGAACAGCCTATCCTCTGATTGAAGGACAACCCTGCTCTCCACTTCGCCACAGTTGCCCGCCAAGTGAAGGGCTATTTTTACTACCAACCAGTTAACCGCAGACAGACACTGTTAGCGACTAGCAGGTTGAACATAGCGCCACATTTAGATTAAGTTAGTTATTTCCCTCCGATGTCGGTGAAGACCAAAATACAGCTAAAGGGAGAAGAAATATTAAACACAACTCCAAATGAATGCTAATGTCTCCATGTCAACTGGTGTTAAATAGGCCAGTGTTTGCTCACATTTGAGCCATATCTACTTTACAAGGTGATCATATGTTAACAGCTTGTTGAGCTGCCCCCAAGTGGAAAAAAATATCTTTATATTCAATCTTAGCTGCATGTAGTTACAAACTTCTGAAACATTCCACCAAGGAGTTACAAAGGTAACACTGGATGTACGTATTTAGAAGTCACACAAAATTCCAGTCTCTCTGCCTCCTCACCTTTGAAAGAGCTTCTCCTCATTGGCATTGAGAACCTTTGATTTCCATCCTCCATTGTAGTGGTTGATCCTGGCATCACAGCTCAGGTTCTTTGGCTTGTAGCAGAACCACGGCTCGCCTGTACGGAGGTCAGTGTAGTTGCACAGCGGCTGCTGGGTTGGCCTGAGGCAGACGTTACAGAGGGTGGTTTCAGAGAGTGAGCCTGAGCGGAAGAGGCTCTTGAAGTAAATCCTGTCGGGCTGTTCTCTGTTCAGCCTGTTCAGCACTGAGATGGCCTCACCAGGGTGAACCAGAGTCACCTGATGGGATAGAGAACCAGAGTTTTCACCAAGTCAATCATGGTCAGCATATCAATTGAGACAAATACATTGAATAGCTCCACACGTCACATTTATAAAGATTCAAGACAATCATCTCTGGAGAATTGTCAATTCATCTAAACCAGAGGTCTTCAACAGGGGGTCCGCAACCCCTAGGGGGTCCGCAGAGGTACTGCAGGGGGTCCTCGAAATGTTTGGTTGATTAGACAATAAAAAAAAAAAGGAAAAAAAAAAAAATTCTTAACATGAATCTGTCCATGAGTTCAGTTTTGTATGCAAGATAACAGGTATGTTTATGCATGGCAGTGGCACGAATAGGCCATCACTCATTTTCGTTTCCACATTTATGTTTAAGATAAAAACATCAGTTTGAATAGCTTGTATGCATGATTATCATGCAATTGACAGACAATGTTGACATTAGCATTGGTATCAGCTGACAAGGTATGTTTATGAATGGCAGTGGCACGGCCTCCCTACTCACTGTACCTTGCACATGTTTAAAATAAAAACATGAAAATATTAACCTGTGTATTATTTGAATAGCTTAGTGTTGAATGCAGAATAAAGAGGTATGTTTATACATGGCACTAGGCCCAGTTTAACATAAAACACAATTTTATACAATATAATTATATAGTCGGGGGTCCCTGCTCCTTTGGGGGTCCTTGGCCTGAAAAAACGTTGAGGACCCCTGATCTAAACCCTTCCCTGAACAGCGATTGTACAATCAAAGCTTAGCAACAGTACCTAGGCATGGCAGGTCTGTCAAGCTCTAAAACATGTTGAAGTGGTGTGCATGGGACTATAGCAGGAGAGATACTCTGCATGGTAAGTGTTTAGAGAGGGAGTTGTCTTTTTGTGAACTTGTTCAAAACTAAAAAACACAAGAGAAACAGTCCTACAGATTAAGGGAATTAATTCTGTTTGTCTGCTTTCATGTAATCTGCTAATTTTAGCATGAACATCTGACCAACTGGCTACCTTCATAACCTGACAACCAACCTGACATTATAATATAGCCTTACTTCCAACACCAAGGAGTATGTAGAGGTTAGGTAAAGATATATTTTTTAAAGTTACCTTCAGAACTAGCACATCTACTGTGTAGTATTTCCCCAGTATGTGTGAGCCTCCTGGCTGCTGCTGTTCGAGACTAAACTGACGTTGGCAGTGCTGTCTTGTTTCATTGGATTTAAAACCCCAGCCGATCTTGATATCTGAGACGTTGTGTGCACCATCCACATCAGCCAAACAAGATTATGTCAGCATTTTTTAATTATTATTATAATACAAGGACTAACTAGGTAGCTACAGGTAAATACATCTGCTAATGACAGTTTGCAGGTGAAAATAAATCTACAATCATGAGAACCTGCTTCGGTCTGAAATTAAAGAGTCTGAAATGACTGAGACTTTGAGTGTTACATCTGTCCCTGTCAGCTGAACAAACTGCATATGTGCTGTGTGAGAAGTGTAAGTTAACAGGCATAGCAACAGTTAGGGCAGGGCTTCGTGAACAATGAATTATGATGTTAAAAACACTTACAATGTCATTACATTAAACATCATGGTTTTAGCATCACCTCAACCTGTGCGTCTCCTTCCCAGAGTAAAGAGAATACAGCAGAGTAGCTCCCATTCAGATGATCCACCACTTGCCCAGCCACACCTGCTTCAAGCGTCTGGTTGTGCAGACTGGCGAGTAGGAAGTCCCCCCCAGACTTCTTGGGACGACCCTGGAAGTCAGAGGTTTGTATCATGACCTCCAGCTGATCCCCTACATGCCACTCTCCCCCTTTCCTCCCTGGTAGAATGATGAAGGTGCTGTGGGCTGGATCACTGGTCTGCTGCAGGGAAATAGGAGCTGGCAAAAGTGGAGTTTCAGGCCAAGCAGTGGAGTCGAGTATGAGATATTCCTCCAGAGCGTCCTCAGGGGACAGTGGCTGGAAGGTGCAGAAGCTGTGAATCTCGTTCGGGTGAGTGGAGACTCTCGGCATGATGATGGTGGAGTTGAATTTAGGCTGAAACTGGCAGTGGGTGGAGAGAGATGGTGTCAAAGATACATCAAACATATGCACTGAAAAAAAATGAACCAAATAAAGTAAAAGGGCCAAGATTTGAATATTATTTGGAGGGTTGCTAACAACTGTTCTCAACATTAACCCAGGGGGAAAGTTTCAAGATAATCTTGCTTTCTGTTTTACACAAGGCAAGAAAGTGAACGTTAAATTCAAAGATTGTTTTTTCGTGTGATTTCAAAGTTTTGTTCACTGAAATTCATGTTTTGGGATATTCAGTCAGAGATACAACTCTGACAGATGCAAAAAAAGGCAGAAAATAGAACCTGTTACAAAAACTTTCATGGGGCTTTTTAATAACTATACTTCTGACCCGTTTGTTGAGATGTATGTCTCAGTAAGAACGAATGGGAACCAGTGGGTTCTATTTCATCCTTACTGACCGCCAGAGGCAGTGCTTAACACTGGATGTATTCCGTCTCGCGCATGCGCAGGTCGAATATTTATATCAACAAAGTCACTCGTGACCTCAGGTGACTCCCGTCGTCTATAAGTTCCGGTGTCATCCTGAGTTCAGTCCTTTTTTTCTTCTCGCTACGCAGGTTGACTACCATGGTAGTCGAAAAAATATATATTTTGTCTAAGAGCAAGATATGTTAAAGTTTGTCGCGGTAGCCTTGTGACCACCGGTCGGGGTTGCGGATCTTCGCCCTCCAAAGGCTGCGACAAGCGGTCCCTCTTGGGAGGGAACGGCGTCGGCGCCGTACGGACCATCGAGCCCCAGTCTGGGTCGTGCGGACCCGAATGGGCAGCAATCGGTGAGATCGACTGACATTGTTAACCATTGTTCGTTGTTGTTCCTCGGTTTGCAGAGCGTTCCGCTCTAGCTAATCGAGGGGCGGGCCGTCACAGTAAACATAAGCGGCCGGATCAGGAGCGTTCGCCGGCTTATTCGACTGAGCTGATACTCGTGTCTAAGCTAAATACTCTGATTGTGTAGCCATTAATTGTTGTGAGAACATTACGGCCATATCAGTTAGCGGATATCACAGTTAGCGGAGTGCCCTCGCTCAGGCTAACTGGTAGCACACCAGGAGTTCCAGCAGCTATCTATCGTATCTACTATTATCTGCAGCAACTATCCTAGTGGAGAGAGTGTCCCCGCTCCCCTCTCACTAGAAGGACGGTGTTATTTACCTATTTTCACAGGCAGGGTGCTCTCGCTCAGGCTAACTGGTGGGACACCAATATCTACAGCAGTTATCCAAGTGAGGAGTGTCCTCGCTCCCCTCTTGCTAGAAGGACTGTTCTCCTGACCTGTTCACAGTGGCAGAGTGCTCTCGCTCGGGCTAACTGGTGGGACACCAATATCTACAGCAGTTATCCAAGTGAGGAGTGGCCTCGCTCCCCTCTTGCTAGAAGGACTGTTCTCCTGACCTGTTCACAGTGGCAGAGTGCTCTCGCTCAGCCTAACTGGGGGGACACCAATAGCTACAGCAGTTATCCAAGTGAGGAGTGTCCTCGCTCCCCTCTTGCTAGAAGGACTGGTCTCCTGACCTGTTCACAGTGGCAGAGTGCTCTCGCTCAGGCTAACTGGTGGGACACCAATAGCTACAGCAGTTATCCAATTGAGGAGTGTCCTCGCTCCCCTCTTGCTAGAAGGACTGTTCTCCTGACCTGTTCACAGTGGCAGAGTGCTCTCGCTCATGCTAACTGGTGGGACACCAATAGCTACAGCAGTTATCCAAGTGAAGGGTGTCCTCGCTCCCCTCTCGCTAGAAGGACTGTTCTCCTGACCTGTTTTCGCAGTGGCAGAGTGCTCTCGCTCAGGCTAACTGGTGGGACGCCAATATCGGCCGCAACTATCTGAGTTAAGAGAGTGTCCTCACTCCCCTCACTGACTGTCCCCGGCCGCTCTCAAACATTCAGCAGAGCATCCGCTCAGACTGGCCTAGAGAGTCGGCCATGTTTGACTTTCCCGGCTGTAGGACCTGTATGGCTCCTCTGCAGCCTGATGATGGCCATGACCTCTGCCCCGCTTGCCTTGGCATCGAGCATCTGAGGGAGGGCCTCTCTGAGAACCCATGCATGAACTGTGGCATCATGCCTCAAGCAGTAAGGACTGCTAGGCTCGCCGAGGCGGAACGCCTGACTGGTATGGTCGACCTCCCCCTGTCGGGTCAGCTGAATCCAGCCCGACCTACCCGTTCCAAGCGCAGGGCCGCAGAAACTGCAGGGGCTCCCTCCAAGAGGGCTAAACCCAGCGGGCTGTCTTCTAGAGTGGATCTGCTGACCTCCGAGCTAGCTCAGATGAAGTCGCTTCTACTGGCCCTCCAACCCAGTGTAGGGGGGGCGGAAGCGCCAGATCCACCCGCGGCTGAGCTTTGCTCAGAGGAGGACGTGATGTCACTGGCGGCGTCAGCCACGCTCTTTACTGAGTACAGTGAAGAGCAGCCCTCCCAGGCTTCTGGACCTGCCTCCCGTTCCTCAGCTCAGGGCTCTTCGGAAGGTGCAGTCGATAGCTCCATGGGGTCTGTCATTCGCATGGCACTGGCACGCCTGCACTTAGATACGCAGCAGCCGGAACCCCAGCCTGCGAGTGCCTTCTTCAGGCGTGTTCTCGCCCCTACCACCTTTGCTGTTCCGCCCTCCGAGGAATATCTGAGGGAGCTACATGCATGCTGGAGGGACACCAGGGCTCTGTCCCATCTTACATCAGAGGGCCGAACCCTGGCGGCCATGCAGGACGCGGCAAAGTTTGGCCTCACCCGTATGCCAGCTGTTGAGCCGACTATTGCGTCCCTCATAGTTTCCCCTGAGGAGACCCTGAGGCCCGATGCCAGGTGCCCTCGACCCCAATGTCGGGTCACGGATGACATGTTATCCAGGGCTTATGACACAGCAGCACGCATGGGTCGTATTGGCAACTCCCTCTCCCACCTCATGCTTGGCCTCTCAGCTTCTCTGCAGCAGTCTACTTCCGATGCCTCCGCAACCAGCCTCAGTGATGCCTCACTGCAGGCGTTTGCGCTCATGTCGAGGGAACTTGGACGGCTGATGTCCACCCTGGTCCAGACTCGCCGCCAGGTTTGGCTGGCGCAGTCACCCCTGTCTGAGGCATGTAGGAGGACCCTCCGTACTCTCCCAGTGGAACCGGGTGAGCTGTTTGGGTCAGCTGCTATACAGGCGCTTCAGCGGACTGTTGAAGCTAGCCAGACCAGGCGGCAGTTCTCTGGTCTTCGCAGGGACATGCCCGCACCCCGCAGACGTAGGGGTCCTACTCTAGCCACCCGGGGCCATTTTCAGCCCCCGGCTCACCCCAGTAGTCGCCACAGGCCTCAGCGTACCGCTGGGAGGCCGGACCGCTACCCACAAAACCCTACCTACGTTCCCCCTAGACAACCTCCGGCCTTGGGGACTACCAGGCCCCCCCCCCGAGCCTCGAGAGGCAGGGGGTACAGGAGATGATGTCTCCCGGCCGGCTGTCGGTTATTTCTCCCAGCAGCACATCAGCTACTGGGCAGCTCATGCTTTAGACCCCTGGGTGGTGTCCACCCTAACCCGGGGGTACAAGCTTCAGTTCCGACGCCGGCCACCAACCTCCAGCCGGGTCACAATGACCAGTATCTCCGATCCGGTAAAATCCCTAGCCCTGAACCAGGAGTTAGCCACGCTCCTGGTCAAGGGTGCAATCGAGAGGGTGGACCCCCTGTCACAGCCCGGGGGGTTCTACTCAACTTACTTTCTTGTGAAAAAGAGAGGCGGCGGACTGCGCCCAATCCTGGACCTGAGGGGACTAAACAAGTTCCTGAGGGTCTTGCCATTTCACATGCTGACCACAGCAGACGTCCTTCGGGCGGTTTCCAGGGGAGACTGGTTCACGTCTGTCGACCTGGCGGATGCCTATTTCCATGTTCCCATCGTACCTCACCACAGGCGGTTTCTCCGCTTCGCCTTTCAAGGCGGTCACTTCCAGTTCAGGGTGCTCCCATTCGGGCTCTCCCTCTCCCCACGGGTGTTCACAAGGTGTGTCACTGCTGCCCTTTCCCCCCTGCAATCACAGGGCATGAGAATACTGCCGTACTTGGACGATTGGCTGATCTGTGCGCCATCCCAGCTTCAGGCGGCGCAGGACACTGCTCGCCTTCTTTCTCACGCGGCCCGGTTGGGCCTCAGGGTAAACATGGAGAAGAGCTCCCTGAGCCCTTCTCAGAGCATCACCTTCATTGGTGTGGCTCTGGATACAGTCACTATGAGTGCCTGTCCGTCACCCCGAAGGGTGGACGACATCCTCCACAGCCTCTCTCCCTTCCAAGGGGGCAGGCGGGTGCCCTACATTCTTTTTCTCCGCCTATTGGGCAGACTGACAGCCGCCTCGGCGGTCGTTCCATTAGGGTTGCTGTCACTGCGACCCCTGCAGAGATGGCTGAACAGCTTTCACTTGAATGCCGAGTGGCACAGATACAGGGCAATAGTAGTATCGGAGCAGTGCCTACTCGCCCTATCCCCATGGAGGGAGCGGGCATACCTGACGAAGGGTGTCCCCATGGGTTCGGTCCCATTCCGCAGAGAGGTGGTCACAACAGATGCCTGCCTCTCAGGATGGGGTGCAGTGTGGCAGAACAGGACTGCTCAGGGGCAGTGGTCTGCTCAAGACCACATAGAGCATGTCAATGTTCTAGAGCTACGGGCTGTGCACCTAGCGCTCAAGCATTTTCTGCCATACTTGAGGGGCAAGCATGTGCTTGTCCGGTCGGACAACACCTCGGCGGTGTTTCACATCAACCATCAAGGGGGCACCAGATCTGCAGAATTGCTACGGGTAGCCCGTGCCCTTCTCACCTGGGCTGCCCCTCGTCTTACCAGCCTTCGGGCAATGTACCTACCAGGGGAACGGAACCAGGTCGCAGATTTTCTGTCCCGTCACAAGCCTCCACCGGGGGAGTGGCGGCTCCATCCAGAGGTGGTGCAGAGCATTTGGGGTCTCTTCGGCAGAGCAGAGGTGGATCTCTTTGCCTCGGAGAGGTCGACCCACTGTCCCCATTGGTTCTCCCTGACGGAGAGGACCAGTCCTCTGGGTCAGGATGCCCTGGCTCACACGTGGCCACAGGGGCTTCTTTATGCCTTTCCACCGGTCCCTCTGATCTTGCCAACACTTCTCAGAGTCCTTCAAGAGGGCCACAGACTCTTGTTAGTGGCCCCCTTATGGCCAGCCAGGATCTGGTTCTCCCTACTGCACAGACTCTGCTGCGGGACACCCTGGCACCTCCCCGACAGGAGGGATCTCCTGTCGCAGCTAGGGGGTCAGATTTGGCATCCCAATCCCAGCCGCCTCCAACTATGGGTCTGGCCGCTGGAGGGCCCGACCAGCTGCTGACTGGCTGCATAGAGCCAGTCAGAAGAACGATCCTGAATGCCAGGGCACCGTCTACCCGGCTGCAGTACGAAAACAGGTGGGGGCTGTTTTCTGCCTGGTGTGTGGTTCGGAACGAGGACCCGGTGCAGTGCCCCGTACCTGTGGTACTTGAGTTTCTGCAGTCCCTGTTAGATAAGGGCCGGGCTCCCGCTACCCTGAGGGTGTACGTGGCCGCTCTTTCATGGCACCATGCTAGGGTCGACAATGGCACAGTAGGGAGCCACAGACTGGTGTCCCTCTTCCTAAAGGGTGCTCGGCGGTTGCGTCCCCCAAACGCCCCGAAGGCCCCGGCATGGGACCTACATTTGGTATTGGACACCCTGTGCTTGCCTCCTTTTGAACCCCTGGCACGGGCAGAGCCGAGATGGCTGGCAACCAAAACGGTGTTTCTCCTCGCCATCACGTCGGCTAAACGTGTAGGCGAGCTGCATGCCCTGTCGGTGAGTGAATCGTGTCTGAGGTGGAACTCAGATGGATCGGGGGTTACTTTGTGGCCTAATGCAGCGTTTCTCCCAAAGGTGCTGACACGCTCTCATATCAACCAGCCTATCCAGCTTGCGGAGTTTGACCCCCCATCGGGTGAGGAGAGGTCAAGGCTGCTATGCCCAGTGCGGGCCCTCCGAGCTTATGTGGAGGCCACCGCTTGCATACGGCGGTCGGAGCAGCTCTTTGTCAGTTATGGTGGGCCTAAGAAGGGCTGTGCTCTTTCGAAACAGCGCCTGTCCCACTGGATAGTGGAAGCCATTGCCCAGGCATACAAGGCGAGCGACCGTCCGCTACCATCCGGAGTGAGGGGCCACTCTACCAGGAGTGTCTCCACGTCATGGGCAGCCCTGAGAGGTGTGCCAGTGGAGGATATATGTGCTGCGGCCTCATGGGCCTCACCGAGCACCTTCACCAGACACTACAGAGTGAACGTTGCCACCCCTCACCCACTGGGGAGGGTTCTTTGGCCAGCTTCCTCTGCCTGAACTATACAAGGTGGGTACTTGTGATTCCTCGTGACTTTTTTGGTATAAGTCATCCAGTGTTAAGCACTGCCTCTGGCGGTCAGTAAGGATGAAATAGAACGAAAGTTACGAACGTAACTACGGTTCTATGAATCCTGGATGACCGCCAGAGTTCTTGGTCACTCGGAATCCCGTGAACTCGCGAGAAGATTCCATAGGACTGAACTCAGGATGACACCGGAACTTATAGACGACGGGAGTCACCTGAGGTCACGAGTGACTTTGTTGATATAAATATTCGACCTGCGCATGCGCGAGACGGAATACATCCAGTGTTAAGCACTGCCTCTGGCGGTCATCCAGGATTCATAGAACCGTAGTTACGTTCGTAACTTTCGTTGTAACACATGGAGGTTTGCTCTAAAGTATAGAATACTGCCAGCTTTATCCTTTAACTACAGGAGCTGCTGCTGTCAACAAGTCAAGGTGCAGGATTGAGAGGGAAAATACAACTGAACTCAAATTGTATTTATTTGCAATGAAGACTATTAAAACACACATTTTAAAACAATATCCAAAAACCTGACTAATATTCAACATTTCAAACAGGGTCCCCCCTTCACACGATCCCACTAAAACCAAGTTCTCACCTCCAGAATGTCCATGTGACGTAGCACAGAGATTAAGACAAAGACAGTCAGGAAGAGGAAGAGGGCGCAGAACTCCCTTCTTGTACAAAATGTGGCCTTCATGATCAGTGATTGGTCTTCACCTTCAGCATCAGTTACTTTGGTACTGGATTGAGAAAATATATATAAAAAAACAAATGGTTATTGACACTTTGTAATGCTGAAGAATATTACTTGTTTAAATCTGAACTCAGTTGTGAAATCCTCCCTCTCTATACTAATAGTGTGACATGTTCAGCTTTCAATCTTTAGGACCAAACTAAATCCAGTCACCCAGGAAACTCCTTTGATTGATCATCCGTCAACCAAGGCCACAACCAAAGACAGCATCCCGTCTCTTGCTGTTCAACATGATCCATTCTATCATGTACACTTTGCAACATCATTCAGTCCTTTGTAATCCACATCACACTCTGCAAAGTAACCCTTCAAACAAATATCTGTTTTCACTCTCACGATACAGATCAGAGGTGCTCGTGTCCTTCTGCTTACTACAGTTTTTCACAGTTGTTCAAATCTGGACAAATTTTATTTTCAGTTCTTTGACATGATTACTATGACTAATAACTGCAGTGTTGATTGTATGTGTTCCTGAAAAGGATCTTGCGGAGGGGACATGGAGAAGAAAACAAAAAATCAACTGTTGAAGAAAAAGAAAAAAGAGCAGTACAGTTACAAGATCTCGCTAGTTTGATGAGATATCGCAAAAGATGTCAGGTAACAAAAAAAACAACGACCCAAAAAATCTGTAATGTAGGCTACATCTAACTAAACATAGAAACTAAACACAACAATGGAGCGCACACACCTGTGGGAGTGATGCATTTTTACCATCTGAAGCGTTGCATAGCTCTGAAACAGCTGTGGCAATCACAATTAAACATGATGACAGCTCAGCAAACTGAAAGCTTTACCTCATGTCTCGATGGTTCAGAGCATCACGACATTAACACAATACACACATCACCACAAAGAGAGATAATATGATTCAAGGCTACAGCATGAGGCGCAACCTTTGCTAAAAAAGAAAGATGGAAGGCTCTGATGCTGATGTAATCAGACCACAGCGTCATGCAAAAGCAGAATATATTTGTCATAACCGGTTCGACCAGTATGATTATAGCCTATGCTGATAAGCCTTTTGTGTTCATGCAATTTATTTAATGACGGTTAACAGTGAACGCCCGTGCTGATGGCACTTTGTTCTGCGCAGTACTTCTCACGGATTTATCAAAAATATTTGTGCCCTCAGATGCTGCAGGGACTTCATCAACTGAAGGAGCTTTTCATACAGTAGCCTATAAAGCAGCTGTAGAAAGCAGATACTGTGTGAGTCACCGACATTCATTCATAGAATGATGCAGACTGATTTAGGCCCGAAATGTAGGCCTTATAATCAGTCCTATTTTAACCAGTGTTTGATTGAATTAAATAGTTTTTATCTAAAGCATTAGTCCCAAGGGTGGAGGCATATGCACAGTATGGACGCGTCCCTCCCAATATTTTGGGAGAACGAATCGTCTCCACCAATTGTAACAGGAATGTGAAGGTGTGACAGTACTGATGAAATGTCTGATTAGAGATTTGAGTTGGCTTATATCTTGTACAGTTGAAAGGTGCTTCTGGAATAATTATGTCTCACTATCACAAGCACAAATAACTTTGATTATTTTGTGTCTATTTCTGTTTGAATGTTATGATCAAGTGAATATAGCCTGCACTCTATCAGAGGTGGTGAAGTTAATATTTATTTGGAAGACAAGACACACAACAGTGAGATTTACTGGATGCCTTATCAAAAGTATTTTCTATTTGTTTTGGTTTTACAGGGCAGATGAAGACAAACAGACTGACGTCAGACTGGTTTGTCTCGTGCTTCAAGTCAAATCTCTCTCAGCTCTACTGGATCTCAGGTTACAGGTTCATAGTAAAGACTACAGCCATGGTGTCAAAGAAACCAGACAATCTGACCGAATAGACTTCGTAAATCCCAAATCTCGTCAATACTCTGCTCAGTGTTCACATTGAAATATCCTGTTATAAAAACTGTTTCTACAGCAATGTGCAAACACAAGAGAACAAGAAACACAAGATGAAGATGAATTTAGTTCAGCTTTCAGACACTGCAGTATGAACTTGGGGAACATATAATATAATAATATATTATTCTAAAATGGGCCTTCTGCATTATGAGCATCTTTGCTTGAGGTACTTGAGGTATATTTTGATGATAATACTTTTGCACTTTTACTTCCATCAAGTTTTGAATGCATGATTCTATAAACTGGTCATACATCTTTAACTTTATGTACATCTTAAATCAACAAAGTATCCAATAACTACAGTTGAGTAAATGTAATGTAATGTACAAAGTACAAATTTCCCTCTGACATGTAGCGGAGCAGAAGTATGAAGTAACATATAACAGAAGTAGTAGAAGTAAAATAAAATGTCACAAATACAGTATATTAGAACGGTAACTGATGCTGATTCATGATAAATTAAACTTCATATATACTTTGTTTCAGCGTTTCATGTGTCTTACCTCAGCAGAGATTCATTTGGAGATTCTGTTCATCACAGTGTGATCCGTCACTTTATCCCACAGGTTTACAATAAACGTTCTCTGTGCTTGACTTTCAGGAAATTAATTGAAGGGTAGTGACATCAAACAGCACTGTCACAGCTAAAGATCAACATTAGAATCTCATGTTGATGACGCCTTCTCTTCTTAACCACTCCCATGTGCCAAAAGAGCACAGAAAATCCAAAGAATATGGGCTTCTCTGTTGAAGCTTTAACATACCTAAATTGAAACAATCCTAAAAAAAGAACATAAAGTGATTATAGTGTCCTCAAGCTTTTCTTGACCTTTGCACTCTGACTGTCACTTCCATCTAAATAGCTAAAAGTTTAATTTATGTGAAGTATGGAAGATTGAAACTCCCTAAATTAAAACAAATCAAATTACGATATGAAGTTAAATGGATATATATATATATAGATGGTGATATGTATTGTTTGGATGCAATACCTCTTATAACATCAGCATACCACTCCAGGGATATGTTTCTACCACTGAACAACATCAGCATACCACTCCAGGGATAGGTTTCTACCACTGAACAACATCAGCATACCACTCCAGGGATAGGTTTCTACCACTGAACAACATCAGCATACCACTCCAGGGATAGGTTTCTACCACTGAACAACAGCATACCATTGGCCACTCTTCGATCTTGGCGCTACTAGTCTGAGGTTATCCTCATGAGATCAGTTAAGCCGGTCATTAAAAATGTTATGGTTTTATTTGTTTTCTTCTAAACATGCAGTACATTGTGAATTTTGTGATGTAATACAAATGTCCCTTTATTATTTGTCTTGGGAACATGTATTAAACTCAGTAGCGGCTGGTCAATAGAGGGCGCTAGGGTGCCCCCCCCCTTGAGGCACAAAATAAATAAAAATAATAATAATAATAAATTATACAAATTATACAAAGACATGCATGTCTCATGCATGTCTCATGCATGTCTCATGCATGTCGCTGGAGAAAGCGCCCACAGGGGTCGGGTCTATGAAGCAGTTTAGCCAATTGCTGATTAAAGATATAAATGTGTGACATACAATTTAGCCAATCAGTGTCCTCAAATAGTTTCAGCATGCTCCGTCAGGAATAGTCTCTACAGGCGAGGGCGAGCACGAGCACTATTCCTCAAAGACCCGTTTGAGAGGAGAACTTTGGCGGAGAAACTGCAGTGAAAGAGCTGATCCCAGATCAGCCTGAGACAGCAGACTAGCGTGAAAGGGAAGCAGTACATGCAAAGCTTCTCGACCAACTGTACACCAGAAAGGTTTGGCCAGCTGGATGCAGTCATGCTAATGACTTATTTCAATTTTTAAAATAACGGGGACAGATCGAGCATGGACAATTACAGGAGTGAGGGATGAGGAAGTGAGGAAACATGAGAACACCAGGGCACACATGGAGAACTCTGTCAAGCTAGTAATACGAGGCAAAGTGAACATATTTTCTTCTACATAGTTGTCCTCTGTCTCATTTGCTTAACCTGGTCATGAAGGCATCAACATTTAATTGAGTAAATGAAAATGTGTATTTGTTGTGCTTCATTTCTTTGTTTGATTTGTTTCAATTTAGACACTTTAAGTCTTCCATACTTCACAGGAATATGTTATGCTAATTACAAGAAAGGCCCATGCTCATCGGACTCAAATCTTAGTGGCCATTATTGATTCTTTCTGGACTGATTATCAGTCTGTACTACTGTCAGGATACAGTGACAGTTTGAGCAAATATGACAAAAGCGTCATCTTTATTAAAGTTACCGACTGTACCTTTCAATACTAGATGCAAGAGCTGAATCTTAACTTTAAAAATACGTTTTTACTTTACTTTGTTCAGCTTTCTTATGCTTGACTGATTTTATAAATGAAAGTATACATACAGAGCAGTTTGCAAAGACTAAGTGCATTTATTCCATGATGAAAGACCTGAGCATAAATACATACATTAAAGATATTTGTTTGCAGAACCCTTGATTTGTCTATTTTTTAAATTCCCGATAGAAAATCACACTAATTGATGAACAATGAGTACACTTTATTACTACATGAGGACTTTTCTGTCAACAATATGTGCCATCAATACTGAACTGAATATCAAAAGATGGCATCATGTAAAAATATTACTGTTACATTATGAAAATAATCTTGTTTTCTGTTCTTTTGAGCCATAAAACACATTCATTTTTCTTGAGGGAGATTTTCATAAATATATGGCTGTTACGGTAAGGGTATAGATTAATGTTAAGGTGTTCATTATACATTTCCAAAAACAAGGGAATCACTGATGGATAACAACAGTATCTAGAGCAGGGGTGCCCAAAAGGTCGATCGCAAAGGCAGTGCGGGTAGATCGCATGCCAATCAAAAATAATTTCCATCCTCCCAATGCAATTTGCCACTTGATTGACGTACAGGGCAGCCAGTCTGAGATCACGTATTTTCTAACACACGGGTCACCACGTATGCGCGAGCTACTGCAAAACTCAGGCGAGCTAATTAATCTTCCAATTTATTTCTATAACAAGCTAAAGCTGCAGCGCCATGATTTGGGGAACTGCCAAAACCTTGCGTCAGAGCTGGAGACGCAACGGAAGGTGCGTGTAGCAGTTGCGTACTCTCGGTTGCGTTGTGTTTAATTCACCACACGATATCTTTTGATGGCTCCAACCAGACGTTTATTGATATGACAGAATATGGATAGCTGGTAAAAGACAGAACAGCTTCAGTGACTCTCATAGACAACGTCGTGGTCACAAGCTCCGGAACACTGTTAAATCAAAGGGACAAATACTTAAGCTAACTGTTGTTAGCATGTTACTCATGCTAAATGCTAAATCAGTTAAAACCATTTGCTCTAGAAATTATAAATTAAAACAATTATACAAACAAAAAGGGACTTCTAGACATCTCTATATATATCTCTCTATATATATATATATCAACCTACCATGAAAACAGCTTGCTTCAGACTAGTTCATGAAAGCTGGGCGCACCGCTAGAGTCTGCAAGCAGCCAGCAGAGGGCGCTGTTACACACAACCCACTTGTCTCCATGGGGAACTAATGATACTGTAGCGACCCTGTAAAGTGGGTTTGCCGGTTCTGTGTCGGGAGCTAGTGATTGTGGGGTTAGACCGGAACCGGAAGGAGAGTTGTTGTTGTTGTGTAACACACTGTAGTAGTTCGACGACGAATGTTCGCTAGAGACTCGGAAATAAGAGTGACGGTTGTGATGAATAAACCTATTGAAAGGACCCTGTCTGCGACTCTGGAAGTGGAACTTTACAATACGTTGTAAATGATATTTAAACGAGGAAATAAAATGAAAATGATAAGGATCAGCAATAACTTAAATAATATAGTAATACGAGCAACCATTGGCCAGTGATGGCAAGTGGAATCATTAACTATGTTACACGCGCACAGATGGACAAGTGTCTGTCAGAGTTTGACAAACGCTTTCAAGACTTTGCTTTACTCGAGCCAGTTGCTACCCTTATGTGCTACGCATTTCGGGAAGATTTTGAGGTTGATTCACTCGCATCAAAAATTGCAACGCTGTTTCACCTGAACTCGTCTGGAGTAGAGGATGAGATTTTTACACAGGTTGACATTCAGCCGAAATCCAGGGCTCATGGACAGTTTGGGAACTTACTCACAGAGGAAAAGTACCCAAACATGAGGAAATGTGCAACCTTCTTGACTGCATTATTCGGCTCTACTTATTTATGTGAGTCAGCCTTTTCCTACATCATGAATATTAAGTCCAAACACCGTTCCACCGTGACTGATGATCATCTGAAGTCTGATTGAGGCTGGCTACCAGCAGCTACTATGCAACCCTGGCTGATTCTATTCAGTGCAAGTCATCAGAGTAAGGTAATGACCAAAAATGTACAGAATTGTATTGTGCCATAAGGTTATGCAGGGTACAACATATATTGTAAATATAATGTATACTCAGTATATAGCCTATATATAAATAAATAGATATTTTGCATTTTTTTATGTCGGTAGATCATTTTGACTTGGATCATTTTAAAAGTAGCTCGCAAGGCGTAAAAGTGTGGGCACCCCTGATCTAGAGTATATGTTATATTGAGACAGATATACAGGTTTTGTTAAAGTCACGGTCATCAAGAATTTAAAGTTGGCTGTACTCAGAGAGCAAAGCAAAAAGAGATATACAGTGTTAATTAGTGGGCTTAAGAAGTGTTGGAAGTGGGATTTTGTTACATTTCAACATAGCTAGGCTAGCTGTTACCTTTAAACATAGCTAGGCTAGCTGTTACCTTTTAACATAGCTAGGCTAGCTGTTACCTTGCACAGCAGCTGGATTATTGTGATGTCACGTGAGAGTTGGAATAATGTAGAACTTGGTGGAAACTCAGAGATAACATGTAAACTCAATGTGTGCTTAGATCCACATTCCTCTCCCCCAAGACACAAACATCTAGCTGCCATTTTGAGGACATATGTAGGACAATAGATGGTTTATCATATTCCTAATAATGGGAAGTGGTGGGTGGAGGTTATGCGGCAGGTGGTGGGCCAGGTTCATTTCCCAGGCATCAATCAGATGAACATTCAGTCCTTTGAACATGGCTCTGAGCACCTTATCACGCTGCAGCGAGTACCAGTCGCTGTTGGTAATCGTCTCATATAACATCAAGGCTTTGGAGTTTGCGGTCCGGATGACGATCAGCGTGCCTGGAGCCCTGTCCAGCAGCCGCACCACCGCCCTGCGGATGCTCTGTAGCTTCCTGATGTAGATCTCCATGGGGAAAGAGCCGAGGTGAGACCAGATGCCAAGGACTACAACGATGTTGTTGCCTCCTTCTAAGTCATCTAGTTCATTGGCAATGTAACGGAGTTCTCTAGTTGGGACGGCAAAACGGATAGGAGGACCGTGGCAGCGGTACGTCACCAAGATGTTGTTTACATAGTCCAAGGACATGTGAGGTCCACTTCTCTCCACGCTGTGCAGGTCAAACTTCTTAAGACCTGAAAGTATGACAGGGGGAACACATTAAGCTGCAGTGGGAAAAAAAATCATTTGTTGCCAGAAATCCCTGTGGATCAGCTACCTGGTAGAGCCTCGTTGAGGAAGTCAAACCACTGCCTGATGGTGGAGTCTCCATACATGTGGACCACCTTGCCTTTCAGACACTGACTGATGGCAGACGCGCTGAATTTGCGGACTGTGGTGCCACCTAGTGCTCGCCACACACCCTGGTAGTAGTAACCAGAGGGTCCAGATGTCACAGTGCTGCTCTTCTCCTTTAGCTGACCTGAGGAAGTCAAATAATACGGTGGATTTATCCCATAAAAAAAAACCCCAAGGTATAGAGTGATTGTATGAAGCTTTGATGGACTGTCCTTACTCCTGAGAGACTACATACACTGCTAACAGGAAGAGCAACATTCATCAACTTTTAGCCTAGTGCTCCATGCTCCCAGCATTCTTTTATTGTCTGTCGGACATTCAGTTTTGAATTATTGTTGTTATCGTCAGCAGTAAAATCTTGTTGTACCTTCCAGTTTTGGCAACACAGTGACATTGGAAGGTCCTGAAGCCTGAATGGAGACTTTCATGTTAACACCACTGAAGAAAAAAGCACAGATAAAATGTCTTAAACATACAACAACTCAAATAAAAGTAAAGGGGAACAACATTTGAAATCATTAAATACAATTAAAACTAGAAAGATCCAGTCGTAAAATGGGAAAAAAACGGCTTGAAAGTTCATTCAACGTCCCACAAAACTCAATCCCTAAAAATCTATTTTGCGAGTTAAATCTGCACTTCTACATTTTTTCAAATAAGCAAATGGGTCAATGACTATGAGCAATCTGCTGCACTGTATGTCGCTCGCACTGATTAAGACACAGATAATTCTTCCCTGACTTTGCAGTTCCCTCAGCTCTACGGAACATTGTAGCATCTTTCAGCTCATTGTTTTGGTTTGACGGTCTTGCAGGTACCAATTAACACAACTCCAAATAAATGTTAATGTTTCTCCATGTCTTCTATATATTTAAATCGTCCAGTGTTTGCTCACACTTTAGTCATATCAACTTTATAAGGTGTTCATATGTCAACAGCTTGTTTTGCTGCCCCCCAATTGGCAGAAAATAATAATGTGTGTTTCTCAAAAGACCACATCCAAAATAAAATGTATACATTTACAACTAGAAAGGTGCACTCAGTCGAGGGAAGTTCTCCGCCTGGTGTGTCTGGAATGACCAGTGTTGGATTGTGTCATTGAAGGAATACAACCCACAATTGGCTAACCCCACATCATCAGTTGCCTGTTTAGCTTGTGTACTGGTAGTTCCACTGGGCGTTAGCCAAACACATCATCCAAAACAATGAAAGTGAGCTGCAAAGCAGTGACCAAGAGGTACGCAGCAGTTTGTGTACTGGTAGTAATGTTAGCTGTAAGCCAAACACAACTCAAATCCCAACACTGTGGGTGCAGAGTAGCAGATACAAGGGACCAGATAAGCACTCTTATTACCGGTACAAGCGGTCCCGACTGACCAGTGGCCAGTTAAGAGTAGTAAGTCACTGGCAGTGTTAAACAGGCTGTAAAAAGTGTTTTGAGAAAGCATGAGTCAATGCAACCATGAGAGGTCCAGGAGCATGCAGTCATAACTGGGCACACAAGAGTTTATGCAGTTCGCTGCATCAGAATGCGAGATTAGCCGTGGACAGATGCAGAGGTGCACACTCACGCAAGGACAAACGGACGCATGCACAAACAAGACCAATCACATGATTATTCTGGCAGAGGTGATGAAAAGTAAATTAATAACAGAAAATACAACCCAATGTTGAAAATGAAAGTCAAGTAGTATTTGTATTTTCTTTACATCTCAAGATATTTGGGGTCAATAATACTGCCTGTGGTAACAAACTTCTATGCCTATCTTTGTCTCTCTGCTCCTTCACCTTTTAAAGAGGTCCTTCTCCTTGGCCTTGAGATTGTTTGTGTATCCTCCCGTATGGTGGTTGATCCTGGCATCACAGCTCATGTTCTTTGGCTTGTAGCAGAACCAAGGCTCACCTGTACGGAGGTCAGTGTAGTTACACAGTGGCTGCTTTGTTGGCCGTAAGCAGACGTTACAGAGGGTGGTTTCAGAGAGTGAGCCTGAGCGGAAGAGGCTTTTGAAGTAAATCCTGTCAGGCTGTTCTCTGGTCAGCCTGTTCAGCACTGAGATGCCCTCACTATGGTGAACCAGCATCACCTGATTGGAAAGAGAACCAGAGTTTTCAATAGAAAGCTACAACTCGTGCCTAAAAATGACACATTGCTTTTGTCTGAAATGAAAAAGTCCCGTTGTTTATAAATAGACTTACATTTTTGAGTGTTAAATTGGCCACTGTTACCATTATAAGCTGCATATGTGCAGTACGAAAAGTGAACGTTAACCGGCATAACAACAGTAACCAAGGGAGGGCTGGCTTAGTGATCAATCATTTAGAAGATAAATTGTAGTGTGTAGGATTTAGTGACAATCGCATTACAAAATAATGCGATATTGACTGAGTATCAGCAGAAAACTGCACTTTAAAAGGCTGATGAATTATTATTTTCTGTTGGTGCCTTCTGTGTACAATTGACCCATTGCTAAAATCAACCATTGAGCCCACACTGTCCCTGAAGAATTATTATCGAAATACAATTTTTTTTTAAAGCAATGACAACAAGTTAAACAGAAAAGGAGAGGCTAAAGCCCACAGATCACAGTGTAAAATAGAACCACCAGATCACCTGGCCTTGGGAAAGACAAATGAAGCAAGAACACTCCTGTAAAGGCTCCACAGCTTTTTATGAAGAAACTTAACATTTTAGAAATGTATATATTTGGCTTACGAGTATCACTACCTCGAAATGTTTAATCATGACTCGCTCCAAATCCACGAAACCAGCCTAAAATGGAGAAAAATCTGAAAATATTGCACGACAGCCAAATAGTTGTCAGACCGTGATCGGAGCTGGCAGACGCTACGCTATGATTGGAAGGACCGAGTGAGCAGAGGTGTATTCAGCTGGTTGCAATGCGCAACCTCACCACTAGATGCCACTAAATCCTACACACAGAACCATAAATGTGATTGTGATGGGAGTTTTTAGCATCACCTCAACCTGTGCGTCTCCTTCCCAGAGTAAAGAGAAGACAGCAGAGTAGCTCCCATTCAGATGATCCACCACTTGCCCAGCCACACCTGCTTCAAGCTTCCGGTTGTGCAGACTGGCGAGTAGGAAGTGCCCCCCAGACTTCTTGGGACGACCCTGGAAGTCAGAGGTTTGTATCATGACCTCCAGCTGATCCCCTACATGCCACTCTCCCCCTTTCCTCCCTGGTAGAATGATGAAGGTGCTGTGGGCTGGATCACTGGTCTGCTGCAGGGAAATAGGAGCTGGCAAAAGTGGAGTTTCAGGCCAAGCAGTGGAGTCGAGTATGAGATATTCCTCCAGAGCGTCCTCAGGGGACAGTGGCTGGAAGGTGCAGAAGCTGTGAATCTCGTTCGGGTGAGTGGAGACTCTCGGCATGATGATGGTGGAGTTGAATTTAGGCTGAAACTGGCAGTGGGTGGAGAGAGATGGTGTCAAAGATACATCAAACATGCACTGAAAAAAAATGAACCAAATAAAGTAAAAGGGCCAAGATTTGAATATTATTTGGAGGGTTGCTAACAACTGTTCTCAACATTAACCCAGGGGGAAAGTTTCAAGATAATCTTGCTTTCTGTTTTACACAAGGCAAGAAAGTGAACGTTAAATTCAAAGATTGTTTTTTCGTGTGATTTCAAAGTTTTGTTCACTGAAATTCATGTTTTGGGATATTCAGTCAGAGATACAACTCTGACAGATGCAAAAAAAGGCAGAAAATAGAACCTGTTACAAAAACTTTCATGGGGCTTTTTAATAACTATACTTCTGACCCGTTTGTTGAGATGTATGTCTCAGTAAGAACGAATGGGAACCAGTGGGTTGTAACACATGGAGGTTTGCTCTAAAGTATAGAATACTGCCAGCTTTATCCTTTAACTACAGGAGCTGCTGCTGTCAACAAGTCAAGGTGCAGGATTGAGAGGGAAAATACAATTGAACTCAAATTGTATTTATTTGCAATGAAGACTATTAAAACACACATTTTAAAACAATATCCAAAAACCTGACTAATATTCAACATTTCAAACAGGGTCCCCCCTTCACACGATCCCACTAAAACCAAGTTCTCACCTCCAGAATGTCCATGTGACGTAGCACAGAGATTAAGACAAAGACATTCAGGAAGAGGAAGAGGGCGCAGAACTCCCTTCTTGTACAAAATGTGGCCTTCATGATCAGTGATTGGTCTTCGCCTTCAGCATCAGTTACTTTGGTACTGGATTGAGAAAATATATATAAAAAAACAAATGGTTATTGACACTTTGTAATGCTGAAGAATATTACTTGTTTAAATCTGAACTCAGTTGTGAAATCCTCCCTCTCTATACTAATAGTGTGACATGTTCAGCTTTCAATCTTTAGGACCAAACTAAATCCAGTCACCCAGGAAACTCCTTTGATTGATCATCCGTCAACCAAGGCCACAACCAAAGACAGCATCCCCTCACTGTTAATATATTGTTCAATTTGAAGAAAAAAGTATCGGTTCAGGCACCGTTTAGGCACCGGTATCGTTTTAAAAGTATCGTTTTAGCGCCGGTATGGGAAAAAACCCAAACGATACCCAACCCTAGATTTGAGTTGGCTTATATCTTGTACAGTTGAAAGGTGCTTCTGGAATAATTATGTCTCACTCGCACAAGCACAAATAACTTTGATTATTTTGTGTCTATTTCTGTTTGAATGTTATGATCAAGTGAATATAGCCTGCACTCTATCAGAGGTGGTGAAGTTAATATTTATTTGGAAGACAAGACACACAACAGTGAGATTCACTGGATGCCTTATCAAAAGTGTTTTCTATTTGTTTTGGTTTTACAGGGCAGATGAAGACAAACAGACTGACGTCAGACTGGTTTGTCTCGTGCTTCAAGTCAAATCTCTCTCAGCTCTACTGGATCTCAGGTTACAGGTTCATAGTAAAGACTACAGCCATGGTGTCAAAGAAACCAGACAATCTGACCGAATAGACTTCGTAAATCCCAAATCTCGTCAATACTCTGCTCAGTGTTCACATTGAAATATCCTGTTATAAAAACTGTTTCTACAGCAATGTGCAAACACAAGAGAACAAGAAACACAAGATGAAGATGAATTTAGTTCAGCTTTCAGACACTGCAGTATGAACTTGGGGAACATATAATATAATAATATATTATTCTAAAATGGGCCTTCTGCATTATGAGCATCTTTGCTTGAGGTACTTGAGGTATATTTTGATGATAATACTTTTGCACTTTTACTTCCATCAAGTTTTGAATGCATGATTCTATAAACTGGTCATACGTCTTTTTGTAAATCTGGTCTATATATATATATATATATATATATATATGTATATATATATATGTATATATATATATATATGTACATATATATATATATATGTACATATATATGTATATATATATATATGTATATATATATGTATATATATATATGTACATATATATATATATGTATATATATATATGTATAAATATATATATGTATATATGTATATATGTATATGTATATATATGTATATATATATATATATATATATGTATATATATATATATATATATATATATATATATATATATATATGTATATATATATATATATATATATGTGTACACCAGACGTCATCCCTCTGACAGACCTTGACGTTCCAAAGAACCTCACTTTAACTGACTGCTTTGAATCACAAGGCATCCGGCACAACGCATGTTGTTCTTGTAAAAAGCCGATCCTGCACATCAGACTTGTTTGGCTGACTGTTTTCCTCCTGTAGAACTACGAAAGTGACATTTCTGTGTAATACTTGTGTTTATTATTATAGCTTGCTATCTGAGAAACATGATCTCACAAAACAGCCTGTGCTTTCTTTTATTCTACTTGTTAAAGGAATCAATTGAATTGACAGTTGATTCTGAATGTATATAATGGTCATATGTGATCATATCATGTGCATATGTAAACCATTTTTGGTATTTCGATAAATTGTAAATACTTTAATGGCCATAGGAATGGCCAGAGGGGGGAGTTGTTGTGGCAATTCATCATGTTCTGTTAGATATAACTTCTATCGCAGACAAGGCCATCCGAACTCATCCAACTACAACTGCAGTACTCCAACCGTAAGAGCCCAGACGGTGGCTCAGCCGTCCTGGAGGAGAGCCAGAAACCATGAATCAGATGACTACGATGCAACCACACATATTCCAACCCATGCCAGACCAGAACCTATGCCAGCATTGCTATTTAGGTTCAAGCCGGCCTGTCCAGTGTTCAGAGAGTTGCACGCTATCACACGTAAGAAAGAGACGACTTCACACCATGTGGAAAGGGGAAGCTAGCACACAGCTGAGGTTGAGGTCAGAATGAGCCGACTGTGGAATCCAAATCATGTCTATGATGTACATGTAGAAATAAAAACATTGGCACTTCCTGTGTGGTGTTCAATGTGGACTCTTGTATTGATGAATATCAATTGTGCAACGCATGTGCAGAAGTTTTGATTTACACATCACAGAAAGAGCCTCCCACTGATTATCAAGCAGATCAATTGGAAGAGTATGAATGTTTTGCCAGTGGTGGATTTGATACGGATGGGAAAAGGGTTAATGTCGGTCATACTACCGGTTACTGTAAGTTGTGAAAACTATGACCATTCCCACTCTCCATTTGTTAAATAAACAAACAACAGACATAGCTGACAGGTATTGAATATGTTGTGAAAATGTTCTACTGAATATAATGATGAAATGGAGAAAAATTCGGGGTTTGAGGAAAGCGCTAAAGTAACTGTACGGGACTGCATCTGCGCGTCCTGTGTCCAGCACGACACCATCTGCACTATGTTTGATAATATTTGTTTAAAATATTAAAAGGCACAGCCTCTTGTGCGTTGGTGACACTTGTAGTGCAGTCATAGTTAGTTTATCGATGTCGTTCTTTCTAATTTAATCTTTGATTGTTGCTCAATGTAATCCAGAAATATTTCATGTTATGAGAAATCCTTACAGTTTACATTTTTCCCTCTCAGCGCTTGTGAACGCCGTCGTGGAACTTCCAGCACCGATCATCGGGATCTTCATGCTCTTCCCCATCGACGAAGGAGTGGAAGGTGAGTTTCAGGATGGTGATGATCAGCTCTTCCCTGCAGGTCAGTGGCCTTGGCACATTGCTGACGAGGAGGAGGGAGGCATCAGGTATGTGGAAGAAGAAGAGGAAGAAGAGGACCCTCTTACCCAGCGGTTACCAGCTCCGGGTGTCTTGGAGAGGTTGCGACGGCTGCTTCGTGGTCCCTTTCCCGCTGACCATCGTCCTCCGCCCCCGGTCGCCCAGGGGTCAGAAGAGGATCGCACGGAGCAGGTAAGTCTGAAGAGGCAGAGGAACGGTGAAGACGACCAAGAGGACGCAGCAGCCTCCTCTTCAGGCCTCGGTCCCTCCACAAAGAAGAGCCGGATAGATGACAACAGACAGTCTCCACCCTCCACTCCAGGCCTCGTCTCCCCCTCACACAGAAGATACTGGCAGTGGGCTGAAGACAGCGACTCGGATTGAGACCGACAGCCTGTTTGTTGCTGGACTGTAAAACCTTTGTGTCTGGTAGGACTGATAAAGCACCAGACAGCCTTCCCTTGCGTCTGGCGGGGTTGGCGATAGGTAGCATCCTGCAGCAGAGCTTTTAAATATCTCTTTTATGGATTTTCCTTTCTCAGTAATAGTTGATGCTATGCAGAAACCAGAGGTAAGTTAACAGTGAATGCCTGTTATTCTGTTGTTATTTTTATTTATAAAGTCTAGATGAAACATGAAACAAATACTATAAAAATATATCTCTAAACCAAGGGTGCAATTTATCCTTTAACTGAAAATAAATGACTGTAACGTAATCCAAAATACCCATCGTCAAGAAAACAGAATTTAACAACAAAATCACAAATAAAAAGACGAATAACCAGTATTGAGGTTTCAGAATACAACTAACTGAATACCCTTCCGCTCACAGCTCCCTTTTCAGTGTGTGTGTGCACGTGTTCCTGTTTTCACTGCGCACGTCTACCTTTTCAGTGCATACGTCCCATTTTTTCAGTGGTTGTGTGATCATTTCAGAGCTAGTTTGAACATTTTCAGTGCTACGCACCGTTCTAATGTCCTTCACTTTGTTCGTCAGTAAGTGAACGTATCACCGTTCATATGCACTTCAGTGCTGGCTTCCGCAAGGTTTCAATATTTTTTTCCAGAGAGAAGTTATGTCGGCTTCTGTGAAGTACTGCCAACGTGCTGTCAGTCACCGGTGAGCAGCTCCACTGCTAAAAGCGACTGATTCGGTCGACTCTAAGTCACCGCGGATTTACATTGTTGGTCGTTGGAGGCATGGCCTTTGGGAGTGGGCTCTGGAGCCTGAAAGCATGACATTGATTCAACTAGGGCAGCGGTTCCCAAACTTTTTAGGCCACGCACCCCCTTCTACATCCCGACCGGGTTCACGCACCCCCAACCCCCCCCCCCCCCACACACACACCTTAAAAAAAAAAAAGCAACAGAGCCGCATAAAAATCGGACGAATGAGAGAACAGTTTGCTCGCGCGTGGCGTTTGTTTACAAGATAAAAAACACAAAAACTCTTCCTGCGCCGTGCCTTCGAAAAGGTAACGGACGTAACGTTACGCAGGTAACGGACGATTGGCCAGATTGGCCACATCTGTAGGCTCGTCTACTTGCAGAGAGTAAAACTCACTCTTCTTCACGCGACCGACTAATGTAGCCAGGATGTCTTCGGACAAAGCATCGATGCGCGCGACAGTGTTGTTGGACACCGGGATCACGTCCAACTTTTTCGCTTCTCTCTCTCCAATCATACATTCCACCATCTCTTTAACATTTTTCCCTCTCCACCACCGCCTCTCCTCCCTATTACGCGGTCAGAATACTACCACAACACGCCGCCTGTCTCCGGCAGAAATGCGCTCATCCACGCACGGGAACAACACCGAGTTGTAATATATACCTCCATAACACCCCGCCACTCTCGGCTCATACCTCCCCAGCAACGAGGCACATCACCGGTCACAATACCTCCAGAATGTCCCCCGGGTGAAATCCGGGACTTGGTTTTATGGTTCCGAGTGGCGGCGCTCACTCGTTGGCGCTGGGACGCGAGGTCTCCAGCCGCCCCCGCCGCGAGGCACCCGATCGTCAGGTCTTCAGCCCTCGGAACAGGCCGCGGGTCAATAACTCGTGGGTGGCGGGGCAGAGGCGAGGCAGATCACAGAAAAATAATAAAGACTAAAGTATGGCAAAGATATGTTGATGAGAAGCGTATTTGTACGTCAAACACAAACGTAATCAGGGAGAAAATACGTTCGTGGTAAAACGTAATTGAGAATGCATTTTAGTTTTGGGGGAACGTAATTTTTAGGAGACAGGACTGCACCGCCATTACATTTTTCCTCTCGCGCACCCCCTAGAGGCAGCTCGCGCACCCCCAGGGGTGCGCGCACCCCACTTTGGGAATCCCTGAACTAGGGGAATACTGTCATTAAAGGTCAAAATACAAAAAAGGTCAAAGTCACAACTGAGGAGTGACCCAAGGTGTTTGTGTACCATCTGAGGAGGATGCTTACTTTGTAGATGTGTATGAAGTGTGCATGTTCACTGGGGTTTATCACACCGTGCTGTCCTGATTGGTTTGAAGCTAATCCCTGAAGGAACATGAGCACTAATATCCATCCTCATACAGATTAATGCACACACACACACATATATAAATACAAAAAGACTTCTGCACGCTCTCTCTCTAATAGTCATTCATCAGTGACTTTTTCTGCTCTGATCTTCAGGCGAGGTGGCACTGTTGATGAAGCTTTAGGACCTCGACCCCAGTTGTGTGTGTGTGTGTGTGCCTCCCTTTGTTAGCTGTTACCACTTCCTTGACTATCTCGCCACACCAGTGTCATGGTTTCTCACACGGGGAAAGGCAGATGTCACACTCACAACTTATAAAGTTATCTAACGTCACACGCATGCACACACCAACTGACCTTGGGGATGCTGTCATGTGTGCAGCCGTTCCCATTTTACACACACACACACAATGTGGACATTTGACGTTATTTCACCAAAACTCACCGACATCCTTCCTGCAGAGAAACCGGAAGCCGCTAGAGGAAAACAAGTTGATTCATCTTCAGGCGAATATCTGAAGTATAACTAAGAGAATACAGTTTGATCAAAACATGTTTATTCCATGGTGAAAACATTCCAGCCACACACGCGCACACACACCCAATTTTCTTTTTACAAACAGCGAAACTCCACAGTATAATGCATGTGAGGAGACGAAACAAAAAATCATCAAAGTGACATTAAAGCACAACGTGATTGGCTTTTGCAGTTCATTCAGAAATAAGAGGGAACACTTAGAAAGTCTTTTCAGCTCTGTCCATCGGGAGAGAAGCACAACTGATGCTGTTTTTTTATTTTCTTTGTACTTTAGGAAAATATCATCCTAAGGCAATCTTGAGAGAGATTCCGCGTCCGTCTTGCGTGGGACAGACGCGAGCGAAAACGTCCACGCGCTCCAGATTCAACGGCGATTGTTCAGGCTGCTTCTGAAAGGCATCGGCGGCTGTAGTAGTAGTAGTAGTGAGTAGTTCACGGACTCCTTTTCCCAGAGTTCCTCAGCATTCCTCTTTGATGTAGATTTGTTCGTCCGTGTCGGACTCCAGGTGCTCCAGCCGGTCCGTCTGTCCGTTCATTATCTCGTCGGGGGTTTTCATGAACCTGGTGGACGTGACACATTTATTGAAACTTCTGTTGCAGAATAGATCCGAATACGTCGTGACTAGTGTGACCAGCTATCTTTGAGTTGCTGTACCTGAATAGAAGTCTTTGTCCAGGCTCTTTCCTGATAATGTTCAGTTTGTAGTAGTGTCTCAGTGCTCGCGACATCTTCTCGTACGTCATGTTGGTCCTGTTCTGCAAGAGGTGAAAGAACAAAAGTGTCGAAATGAGACGTTTTCTACATCTTTGGATGACCTGATCCATTTAGAGCGGCACTAACTAAACCTTTGAACTAGAGATGCCCCATCAGGGTTTTCTATATTGATTGTGATCACTGATGAGCCGATACAGATTGTTTGTTGTTGCTGTGTTTTGTAATAGCAGCTAGTATACAATGTATGTTAACTGTTCGCTCGTTTATTTAGCCGAGCAGGACTGTGCTGCCCACCGGCTGCTAGCAGCGTGTCGCACACCTGAGCACAGGATGTGGTGTTTCTCAGCCACACACCGTGTCCAAGCACTTGTGTAATTCTACTTTGTCCGATCAGAGGCCCGTCGATCGAGGACTCCCTACTTTAAACTAGAGAGGACAACTTGGAATGTGCAGTCTGATCATAGATGACAGCAGCTGCACGCCTGGAGCCCGCTGTGTGTGTGTGTGTGTGTGTGTGTGTGTGTGTGTGTGTGTGTGTGTGTGTGTGTGTGTTTACCTTGTGATTTCCCCAGAGCCTGGCCAGGCCGTTGGGGTCCATGATGCGGAAGACTTTGCACTCTGTATCCTCCCAGCGGATGTAGTTCTCGTACCTGCTGTCTGACAGGAGCTGGTAGACGTAGTCCCACAGCAGCCTGCAGTCTGCATGGACGCGACAGGGAAACACACGGTGCGTTTGTTTTGTGATGCCCAGACAAGATAAGTAAGATAAGTCCTGTCTCTGTGAGTGTCTGCTCACATTGTGCTGAACCTGTAACCGTGAGAGGGCTAAGTGTTACCTGCTATCCGTCCGATGGGTATTTGTGGCTCTTCTGGAGGAGACACGGGCATGATGACGTGGTTCCTGTAGAGCGCCTCCTCCTGCTGCTGCAGTAGATGCTGCTGCTGGGACAGGGCTATCTGATGGTGGTGGCCGTGGAGTTTCCCCTCGCGTCCGTTCTCCAGCGTCGCCTGAGACGGGGGCCCACCGCGGCTGTGCCTGAAGTCCATGGCGGCACCCCCGCCGCTCCTGCTCGGGCTGAGGAGCAGGGGGTTCATGATGGTGCTGGGCATGAGCTGGATGACGCGAGGAGGGCCCGCCTCCTGGCCCCCGGGGCTGCCCGGGCAGGGGGCCTCTCGGGGCGTCGCGCAGCGGCCGTTGGACGCGGCCGGGGACACCGACAGAGGGTACATTTCCTCGGACAGGTGGTGGTTGCTGTCGGGCAGCTGGGAGAAGGTCTGGAGGTGGTCCTCGTTGGCGGCGCGGGGGTGGTTTGGCTCCGGAGGGGAGCGCCTGGCGGTCTGGTGGTGGGGGGAGCGGGAGCGGTGCCGCAGCTCGATGGTGGGTGGATGCTGGGGGAGCGGCTCTGAACCACGTGGGGCCCGCCGTACCGTTTCTGTGGTTCCAAAAGATACAACATGGGATCAATACCTTCAGCTAATTTACACCATTTTATGTTCAAATAGAGCCAACACAATGTTGTACAATAGGAAATTCATAACATTTGATGGTTCCAGCTTCTCAAACAAGAAAAGTTGCTTTTCTTCGTCTTGCTTTGTATTGAACTGAAGATCTTTGGACTGTTTTATCAGACAAACCCTCAGCTCATGAAATCATAAATGGTGTTAAATCTGAAGTTGTAAGAAGCCCGTCTCTACTCGTGTCTGTTCAAAGTAGAGCGGTGGATTGTAACTTTTCATAGTTTTCACAGCCTTTCAGAGATTTGACAACTTGTGCAGTAATGCGTCCCCACTGCAGAGGTGCTTATCACCACTAGGTGTCAGTAATGTCCTGCAGTCAGGCTGAGAAAGCTGATTATATTCTTTGTTCCTGTAGAAGTTCTCTGGAAGTGGTGGGAATTTTGCTTTGATTCCTTCAGGCACAAGCAACATGCAAAACCCCCCAAAAAATGTACAAAGTGGTTCCAAACAAGGAAGATGGTCATGACAAATAGCAGCACAGCTGCATCCAGCCACTGGTGATCAGCGGTTTGTTTCAACAGAGCAGCGTTTCCTGGTGGAGCAGGTTTTACTACCTTTTACTTTTCAAGAAAATAAAGTGAAGTAATGTAATTATCATGAAGACTCAGCTACAACTTTACATTTGGTACATGTAATTACAGTCTTAAACAAGTAGCTAATAATAAGACAACTTATATGTATGTTGTATATGTATGTTATATATATATATATATATATATATATATATATATGTTTTTTTACCTTAGAAAAAGTGATATCCCGATCACAGGATCTGCTATTGTCATGAAGTCGGTGTAAATATCTATCGATTATCGATGACAGTTGGACGCATGTATAATGTTGGAAGTATATAAATAGCTGCAGGATGATTGATCTGAATCAGAAGTGTGTTTGCACATCCTGATTGGTGCATGAGAATAAACACAATGCGATAGTGTAAGTAATAAAACAACACATGTGATTTTATATTTCCCATTCTTTATTAAGATGGCTGCTAGATGTAGCTGGAATAGTCTCACAGATGCTGGAGGAAAAACTGGGAATGTATTTATTCATAGCAACAAAATTCCGGAGCCACTGATGGAGGAACGGAGGTTCCAATAACCCAAAACCAAAGCGCGGGTCTGCAGGCGATGCCGTTCATGGGACTGACCTTCAAGCTTCAGGTGCTGCGCAGCGCCTTCAGGCAGCGAGTGGAAGGAGTTCCCGGGGAAGTAGGCCGACGGGTAAAAGACGTGGGGCTTCCTCTGCTTCAGGATGTGCTGCAGCAGCTCGTACAGGACGTCCCCTGCAGAGATGCAAGAGGTCAGAGGTTAGCACAGGTAGCCTGCGTAAAACGGGAAGTTAGTGCTGGCGTCATCGCGCAGAATCCAGTTCCCCTTCTTCTTCTTCTCTGCTTTCCAGGCAGCGGGGAGCTTGAGCAATAATGGAAGAGTCTCTGAGGGGGCAGACGAGTGACGTTTCAGAACGAGGCGTGAAGGCAACTCAAGGCTTTTTAGAAAGATCATCCGAGTCTGTTGACTCAGTGAGTGCACAGCTTTAAGATCAAGTCTGTCTACATCAGGCGATGTTCGTTAGTGGCCAACGTGAACTAGATGTTGACACAAGCTCGATATGAAACCGGCATTCTGGCATTCTCCTTTAAGTGCTGGTACAGTAGTGGTGACACCAGGCACAAAGCCCCGAGCAGGAAGCTCACTGAATCATTAACAGCTGTTTGTTTTGCCTCAACACCGCCGGTGGCGGCGGCTCCTCTCCCGCCACCGGAACGGAACACTTCCACGGTTAAAGAATAACTCGGATTTTTTTTAACCCTTACCATAACAAGGAAATGATTCTCTTAAAGGAAGTGATGTTAAACGCACGCACACACACACACCTTTCAGTTCTCACTTTCTGGTCCTGTGGCGTTGAGTTGCAGTGTGTGGGGGGGAATTCCCGCTTCCTGATGCTTTGACAGTTTGCTTTGATTCTGCATTTTATAAATGCTAGTTTCAAACGTCACGTGTTGGCTTAAAGCTGCTCACAAAAGAACATGTTTACCAATGTGACTCACAAAGACTTTAGAGAAACAGGAGAAAGTGTCATCTGACAGCCAGTCATAGCCGATAGACGCGCAGCCCTTTGTGGCTCTACATCGGTCCCATTACAAGTGTTCAAGTCCAAACACGTAGCTGTAACGTAGCTCTACTAACTGCGTGGCTTATTGTGGGATGTGAGGTTAAGACATGCCAGGAGAACAAAAAAAGTGTTATTCTTAGAGCGTTTACAGAGGAAAATATGGCACACAGCAGGGACTGATGGGAACTGCACTCTTACAATCCCCTAAAGGAGGAAACGGACACAACGCCGGCCAAATCATTTGCTCGCTTCCCGAAAATGACTTTTTTTCTACTGATGTCACTGACAACAGGGCCAAGACGAACCCATATTAAAATATAATCAATCGCTGTTGGCTTTATCTCTCCCCATACACTGTGTTTTGAAATGATGTTATCATAGCGTCCACGGTTGCTGATGCATGAAACCATTTTACAACTAAACGATGTCGGTGTCGCTTTGAGACGACTGAAGACAAATAATAAAAACCTGCGATGATGAATCACGGTTTCCAATTTTTTTTTGTCCCCCCCCCCCCCCAAACCACGATTTCTTAACAGGATGTGGACATTTCTGCAGAGTTGAAATGGAAACATGAGCCTGACAACAGCTGTCAGCTGGGCCACGTCTCTCTAGCTGCAGCTTGTTCCTCACGACGCGGAATCAAATGTAAAGGGGACACGTTGATACACTGAACCAGAGCTTACATCCTGGTTGGTTCTACAGAGGATTAATGACGTACTCAATGAATCGGTTTAAATCAAATAAATAATAAATAATACGCATAAATAAATGCTGTGTTAAATAATAAATAAAAGTGTTGAATTAAATAAGATATAAAATAAATTGAATAAAAGCTGAAATAAATACATAAATATTATGGTAAAATTGATAATTAATAGATAATAAAGTAAAATAAATTCTAAAATGATTTGATGTATTCATCCATCTTAAGATCTTGCAGGAAGAATAAAGCTCAGCTTTATATGGAGCGGAATCGATCCTGTCACCAGTTGGTTCAGTTTCATTCGTTTATTCTTTTCTTCATGAATTCATTTATGTCCCTGTTTATTTCAGCATGGATTATGCATTCATTTTCAGTCCTCTACATACGGCTCCCATACTTTTCCGGACAGAAGATGACCTTTTTATTCCAGGCTGTGGAGGGTTCCTCCCTCATCTTATCTTAATATTTCCCAACGCTGACGGCTCACTCCGTCCCACTCTTATGACCAACACAGCCCTGACCGACCATGTGCTGTGCACAGTTTCCGAGAACACACGAGACTTTGAATCCTGATTCATGTCAAAATAGAAATCCAAAAGCCTGCAAAGGAAATCAGTTGACTTATTTTGCATTATTGTCATGCGCCCGGCAGCTGGCGTTGCCGGGGAGACAGTTGGGGTTGGTTTGCACTTCCTGATAAACCGTCCTCTACTTCCTCCCCCAGCAGCCTCGCTGTAACGGCTGTCGCCTGACACTGCCGCCTTCCCTCCTCTGCACTTTATTGATTTTTTTTAAAGGGTGTAGTTTTGCTGTAAACACATTGATTTTAAAGCTACATTGGCACAACTTTTCATGTACAAATAAACTGTAATATCGGTCGAAACCACAAAGGGACACATTGGACCCCTAATTTGTTGTGAGACAAATGTGTCACCATAGAGGTTTATTTCCTCTCATCTGTGAGGACCCCAAACTATTGGTGGAGTCCTATCAGCCTTTTTAACACTGCAGGTGTTACTTCTTCTTCTTCTTTGTATAGCTGCACTTATTTTCCGTGATTCTTTTCTGTTTCCATGATCTAAAACTGCTCCGTCTCCCTCGCTGGTAACTCCTGTTTCCCAGTCTTGTTATTGCTCCAGTTGGACTATAAGAACCATCTAATGCAATCAATGAAAGTGACTCATTTTAAAAACCTTTCACTGATGTCTCCAGTTTTTCCAGTCTGGACTAAACCCCTATCATCTTTGTGAAATTCGTGAGGAGGTGGAAATAAGGCCAAACAAGTACCGGAGTGGGGCGATCGATAGCGGAAGTCCTCCTTGGTGAGCAGCAGCAGGGCTTTGCCGTTCATTTGGAAAGAGCCACTGGTGATCGGCCGCAGGGCGAACTCCTTCTCAGCCCACCGCAGCCACTGGGCCACGTCGTCCCTGCTCCAGAAGACTGGCTGCAGACCTGCAGGTGGGGGGAGATGATGGAGGAAAGGGAGTTGAGACCAGGGTTTGGGTAAAGAAGCAACAAGGCAGAGGGGATGGCGGAAAGGAAGGAAGGAAGGAAAAGAAGGATGAGCTCAGTGGAGAAGGGTGCAGAAGGATGGGGGTTGGTGTGTGTGGGGGGGGCGGGGAAGAAAAGAAGGAAAGGCAGGAAGGGGGGGTGGGTGAAGGGAAGAGAGGAAAGGGGGAGGGGGAGAGGAAGGAAGGAGGCAGAGGCAGTAAAAAGGATATTGAGGAAGTGGAGATAAAAGCCAAAAGGAGGGAGTGATTACGGGAACGGCAGCAGAGATAAAGAAAAAAAAAAAAGATGAAGGAGGAGACCGAGTCAGAAAGGGAGAGGAGGTTAGAATGAAAGATGAGGAGATGATAGGTTCAAGGGAAGAAAACGGAACGAGTAACACGGATAAAAGGAGGGAGAAAGAGATTGTATTTGATCCGTTATAATGTGTGCAGTCAGAGGACGGACACTTTATTAGTTTGTGTCTAAATGGACAAGGACACATGGAGGGAAAGACAGCAGCGGAAACAGCTCTTGTTTCCCTCCCTCGCACTCTGAAATGTTTCTTTCACTGCCGTGGGAACAGGAGTGTGAAACATCTGCACTGGTGACCAACAAGCATCTTAGAGGCGTCACTGGGAAAATAGCAATGAGCTCAACTTGAGCGTTGTGCAGAACGGTTGCAAAAGCATTTCTCAGATCAGCTGTGAGAGCAGAAATAACCGAGACATGGAGTCAGAACAGAAGCTCATCTGGTTCGATCAAATTAGATTTATTTTCCACCACTGAGACTATTTCTGAAATGTTTTCAAACTCCGATATTCTTGACATTGTCTGACATAACACGATTTATATTTAACATTACATAAAAAACGTTTTACTTTGGTTTATACAGATACGGCCACCTCATCGCATCATTTTGCAGTCTTGGTGTAACCCAAAGATTTACAGTATGACTCACACACACACACACAGACACACAGAACAGTGTATAGCTCCGATCAGAGCATCCGTGACACCCACACTACTCGTTTCTTACATCTCACTTATCGGCCGGCCTCAAACACTTCCTCTGGGAGTCGGACAGCTGTTATCTCGGGCCGCCAATGTCACTGTCAGACAAGAAATAGGAACCGTGCGCTCGCTTTCAGCCCCCCCCCCTCAGCTCCCCCCTCAGCTCCCCCCACCCCACCCCCGTCAAACAGAGGAAGTTTTCACAGAGAGCGATCAATATAAAATGAAACACTGTCTAGATCGTCAGATTTCCCATTTCTCCCCTTCCCTCCCAGTCCTCTGCAGTCGCAGAGCGGTGCTGCCGATAAGGCCGGGAAGGCCTCGGTTATCTGAAGCACAGCTTACGGCCTGTCAAGCTCTGACCCTCCGCTTGGCAACAGACATCCTAAGAAAGTGTCAGGCATCGGGAGGCAGGTGTTTCACAACCACAGGAGCGAGTGGTGGGCCGATAGCGAGCCGTATTTCTTCATATTTCTTTCTGGGTTTCTGGGATTGGCTTCGTCTCTAGCCCCGAGTACGTTTAATATGCTCTGTGTAAATCCTCATCATGTAAGATTAGAGCAGTATAGGTAACTTTTTCATCAATAATAAGGTTGTTTTTGTCCCTTTTGTAGCTTCTGCAAATGATTTGATGTTACATTTGACTGGACTATATAACAAGGATGGATCTAGGATGCACTGGAATACTCCTACATCATTGACCTATCAATATTGAATCAAGCCGCCATCTGCACTGCATGCAGCAGCTGTACGCTGGTCTCTGGTGGCTGACTTGTGAGAGCGCCGGGGCCGGCAGCAGTGAAGCCCGGGTCACGGCTGCGGTATGCTCTCTCCAGAGCCGGAGAGAGGCGCTGCTCTGCCAAAACCCCTCCGAGATCCGGTCCGCCGGCCTCAGCCATCTGCACAGAGCCCGAAGGAGGAAGCAACAAGGGAAGGAGGAGGAGGAAGGGGGCGCAAACAAACGTGTCCCACAACGCACTTTGGCAGGAAGCAATCCAGCGTGGGCTCCGTTTCAGAACAGGAAACTTCCTGCGGTAAGGTTAGAGAGCGACGCCGGGGAGGTTTATTAGCAGACAGCGGGACGGAGACGAGAAAAATGAAGAGTGGAAACGGAAAGGAAAGAGTGATGAGAGCAGCAGCGCACAGAGTGTGAGGACCAAACAAAGACGCAAGAAGAAGAAAAAAGAGGAAGGAAAGTCAAACAGGAAGAGAAACGGATACTTGGCCGGCGCTCAAGTGGAGTTCACAGAGCGGGACATTCATGCACAGCCCTGAGTTGTTGCTCATGTGTGATTCTTGTGACTGCATACCTACTGTGGGACGTAACCAATGTGTGAAGCGAAGCCTGCGAGCTTGTTCATATACATATATCCAACGCATCCTCCGTTTGTAGTGGTGCGCTCTGCCGACTCTTCTACTGCCACACTGCTCCCCTGAAAGCTACGCCACCGCTGCAGCCGTTCATACCCAACTCCACCCCCAGCATGCTCTCTCTCTCTCTCTCTCTCTCTCTCTCTCGCTCTCTCTCAGGTGTGAGTGAGTCGCTGAGTGAGAGGTTTTTTGCGATAATTTTTTTCCCCCCCTTAGTTATGTATGATTAATTTAGTCTAACTTTCGTTCTACCATGTGTTTACTGAGTGTAAGAGGCTCGCGAGCTTCTTCTCTCTTTTAGCATCGGTTTTTAGTCTTTTTAACATGGTTTTTACTGAAAGGGTTTTTATCATGGGAGCTGCCTATAAGAAAGCAGAAAAGGAAAAGTGGCAGCTACTGAACTATCTTTCGGGGGAAGCCAAAATGGCCATTTATTTGAGTAGAAAGGCCAGAGTGGAGACCGGGGAGGGGCAGGAGGCCGGGGCAGTCTGGCTATGTAATATCAGGGCCAGACTCTGGCTAGAGTTCAGGTTTTACACCCACATTGGAGATTTAGACGCTTTTAAACGACGTTGGTGTTTTGAAAATATTGTTTGTTCCATTGTAAAAGATAAGTTGGTGTTTGCACAGGTGTTTACTTGATGGGTTATGTGTGGGTGTGTAAACGGAGCAATCAGTGATTTTAATGCATTTGCGCTTTAACTGTAAAAATTGATAAATGTGAATAAAGTGCTTTTGAAAAAAATCTCTCTCTCTCTCTCTCCTCTCAGCAGGCTGCCAAGACTATGACGGTTGCAGGTGAATCACAGAGATTTACTTGCAGCTTGATCTTACCGGATTCAGCCGTAAAACCTGAGTCACATTTAAGTTGCGAGTTTGGGGACCTTGCTTTGTACCTCGCATCCATGCGATGCAGACAGAAAGTGAAGACGGAAAACCTTCTGTCGCAGTGCAGCCAGTGAGACAAAAACATCCTTTGCTTACTTCGGAGGTGGAAAGTAGAAATGGACGGGGAGTGAGAGGAGAACAGACACGCTGTTCCCTCGACACGTTCACACACTTCCTCCGATACATTTTGTCCTCTCTGGTTTTCTTTTACAGAATCTGTTACAGACGTGTCGCAGGTTACGGGAAGAAAATCAATTTCAGTCTTCCTCGTCATCGGTCTGCCTTTGTTGAATGCATCTCAGATTCACTTTGTTCATGGGAGCGTGTGTGTGTGTGTGTGTATTTACATTGAATAAAACCCTCGAGCACGACAGCAGCAGGATCCCAAGCCCTTGACTAAACCGTGGGCTCCTAATCCTCTCTGATGACACATCATTTTCACTTTGTGGTTTCTCAGGCCCCCGCTCATGCACAACTGACACACACACACACTCACACACACACAGAGCGCACAAGTTGCCAAGGCAACTCATAAGCGCTCGTGATGAATGAAGGGAAGAGGAGGATGAGATCACTGGTATCTTGTTTCGTTGTTGCGGTACAGAAGCCCTCAACTCCCCTCGCAGCCAGACGAGTTAATGAGGTCCGTCCTGCAGCGGAGCGCAGAGGTCCCGTCCGTTTAGCTCTGCACGTCCCACCAACACTCGCACCGCTGCCACACCGATCCTTGTGTTCCTCTCAACGGCTGCCTCTTGATACCTCGACTGACAAACAGTGACTTGCGAGTGTGACCCCCCTCCCCCATGTCCCATTTTAAAAAGGGCCAAGATGAAGAGACAGTCTGTTTCTGAGAGGGAACTGATCATTTTGCCTCCGATTTATCCGATTGATTTTAGGTCATGTTGCTTTGTTAGCAAGCCAACTCTTCTCAAGCTCACGTCAACTACTTACTATATACACGACGTGAGTTTAGAGAAATACGTGAAATGACAGCAATCTGTTAACGCCGCATTACGTGGTGGCGGCACGGAGACAGTGCCAACGAAAAGACGATTAAGAGCATTTGTCCTGATTGGCAAACAAATGAAATGCATCCACGTGAATATGCAACAGTCAGCGCGAGTGACGTAGTATCAGGCAGTGAGAGAGACTCACTATGGAGGGAGGGGAGGTGGATAGGTCAAACACAGGACAGGATTTTCAACTTTCAAAACTGAGCACAACGTATCTGATTCACTGTATTTTGGTGGTTAAGCTCAAGACACACCTCCATCACTGCTGTGGACCTTCCTGAATGAACAGGTTGTTTGTAACTAGTTCTCTCATATTTAGCCGTTGAATTCAACACGTTTTCAGTAGCACTGGTTGATGAATGAGGAGAAGAGCTCAGCTTCCGCTGCATATTCAATGAGAAACCGAGCCATGGAGATCTAAGAAAACTAAAAATGTTTTGAAAATAATAGATGCTGATTGAACTAGTCTTGTTTTGTAGCATAACGAGTAACTTTTCCCAAAAGTAATGTACAGTCATTACTAAAAAAAACAAAATGCAGTGTTGCATCAGTTCGGCCGGGACTTTGCTCAACAGCTCCTTAGTCACTCAGTTGTTCAGGAAATGTTTGCCTTTTCTCCCGAAGCAGAAGTAGGCGGATATTGGTCTTGCTATCTCAATAAAGAAAAGTTTTTTCTTCCTCCAGACAGAGGAGGAGGAGGAGGAGGAGGAGGAGGAGGAGGAGGAGGAGGAGGGCTGACCATGACCTTCTGACACCCTGACTCAGGGACATGTGGGGATGAGAGCTACACCTTTCCACAGTCAATGCTCACACTATTCATCTCCCCTCGCCGCTTTGTGTGTCTCTGTACATTAATTCCCTGTCAGGTGGGAGCAGCAGGGCAAAATCCTCCTCCACACACACACACACACACACACGCACACATACACTCACACACACACACACACACACTTTTACTTTTGAGTCAACACAAACCCCACCCCTTCTCTCATATTCATCCTCCGCTTCCTCCACCGACATGCGAGTGCCCGTCCAGCGAACCTGGACTCCATCCAGTCAAAGCAAACATGAAACAGATCATCAATCACGCGGAACGTTTATGGTCAGGAAGTAGAGCGACCTGTTTTTCATAGCTTGTTGTTGAGCACAGGAGCAAGCCGGCTCTTGTAGGTTAGTTCCTGAATCCAGCGTCAACTGCCACTCTTCCTTTTGTTCAGGAGCCAATTTTTTTTTTCCTCTCACAAACAAAGTGCAGAAGCTTCAAAGACATTTGTTCAAATCAAAAGGCCCCTGCTTGTCTGAACCCCCCTCACACACACACACACACACACACACAGACAATACTCCTTTTCTTTCCATGTGGAGAAAGTGAAGTCAGCATTTTGTGCAGTGTAACTCTTAGGCGATCACTTCTACTGCAAGGCTTCCATGGCAGTGTTTCACAACCGTTCCGTGTTAAACGGTGTCTGCTCGTGGTCCGCTCTCGTCTCAGGTTAATTATGTCTGCAGCCCGTACGGAGGTCAATCAAACCGCCTCTGACATTTACATCGCTTTTAGAAGTAAACCTAATACGTGAACAGTCTGTTCTCACTTAGCCGTCTCGACCTTTCCACACATTGGGGACCGTTGGTCACTGATTAATGTCATTTATTTCCATGTGTTCACATTGCAGGGCTGAAGGACTTTCAATGGAGGTTCGCAGTGGAAACCATAAACCTCAACTCGGAATATTGTCTCCATCTTTCTTGGCAAGTCTTCAATTCTGTTGGGCTGTGACAAGGAGAACTGAACTCATTCAACTTGTCAGAACCAACTTACAAGTCGCAGTCATTTGTTAATGTTAAAGTATTCACTTAAGCTCTTCATGGGCTTGGAAACTTGCAATCTAAGGAACTATCGCTACACACTAGCTTTAGCTTTAGCTTTAAAGTTAAGTATATGGTGCATACTGAATTACAATTAGCATGTAGTATGGAGATGAGACAAAGACATGAAGTTTGATAGACAAGGGTGTTGCATTGTGGGAAGCGTGGGATCCAGTGGTTTTGGATAATGGACCAGATTAGCCAATAGAAGTCAGGATATCTCCGGAATGCCCCTTTAATAGTTTGCCTGTTGAGGAAGTTTAAGTTTGTGTAGGTGGTCTGCTCACTGCTAATTCTAAATACCCTGCATCTCTTCTTCTCCTTCTTATTCCAAACATGTCAGGGATATAAAACACGTCACCACCAAACTAAGTGTTTATGGAGCAAATGGAAAAGATTAGCTGGATATTTATGGGGAAGTTCAGCATTTTGGGCTTTTCCTATTAAAGCCTTAAAACAACACGCTGTCAGTCATTAACACCAGTGTGTGTTTATTGTGACGTTTAGAGTAAAGCAATGCCCCCCCCCCCCCGGGTCAGAAACGCCATGTGGAGTGTGTCACGGACAGGAAGAGAGAAGGGGGCTGCGCTCAGCTTACTCGCTGGCATGTGAACAGTTTCCCTTTCAGAAGAGAGCGAGTTTTAACACACACACACACACACACACACACACACACACACACACACACAGACAACAAAAACAACAACATTTATTCAGGAAGCGCCGTCTGCCCACTCAGGAAATTCCTGAGGACAAGAGCTGCTTCCAGGGGCAGGAAATTTCCCCTCAGGAAGACCAAACACACACACACACACACACACTCTTTATAACACCAATTTGCCCGCACAGTAAAATGGGTAATATACAACAAAGAGACAGAGCGAGAGAGACCAAAGGAAGTTGTGTGGGGGGGTTTGCAGTCATGTACGGTAACACAAACGCATACAGTACACACCTACACTACCTCTGGCAAGCTTTGCACAAAGACACAAGATTCACTCACACTCATCCACCCACTCGCACAAGCATGCATAGTGCAAAGCCAGCTGTGTGAGCGCGCACACACACACACACACACACACACACACAAGTCTTGTTTCCATGGACATGGATCTTTTAAAGCCTCCAGTAAGATATGTCTACTCTTGCAGCCACTCTGCTTTGTATCTCATGCATGTTTATTGTTAAATAACACAGGAAGGCCTTGTGTTTTAGACCTTTAAATAATTCAGTGTTTTCCCACTGACTGGCTCTCGGCTGCGTCACGCTCCGAGTACGTGGGAGCCGTGTCGAGCGACGTTGCCGGGATTGCGATCGAATTAAAACCCCGACGAACCCAGTTCCGTCGGTTAACGTCAGTGCTGCTTTGTGGCGGAATCCCTCCCAGGCCTTTTAGCATTTTGACAAACAAACAAACAAACAGAACATCACGGGTGGTTGACGGCGCTGCTTAAACGATGTACATTTGTCTACTCGCTGACTCCGGAGGATTCTTGGATGAGTTTACGGTTTAATGGGGAGTTTTTTTTAAAGCCATAATGGAATTAATAAGTCACAAGCAAACTTGGTAACAAGACAATAGTCCTGATGAATAACCAACAGCTCTCTGGGTTACATAGCTTACCTGCTAACTAAACCCACTGACAAGCACGGAGCTGACTTGCTCTGTATAAAGCAATCAGCGGGATCAATCTGAGGCTGTTACTGTCTGAGTAAATACTTCACAATGAAATACTCGTGATTTTTTACACTGTTTTGGTTTATAGTTTTGAATGATGCCTCCCTCTTTCATATCACGCCCACACATTATGGAATTACAATGTTAATAAAATCAGCTTTGACTTTGAAATCTATTCGACAATATCCACTGTTTTTTTTGTGTGTACATAAAGTATAGTTTTAGAATTTATTCTGTCAAACATATTGGGAACAAAACTGTTTTTCAGAACAATCTTATCTTAAAAAGTTACCATAAAGCACGTAGCACATATTCAGAGGTGTTTATATTTAAATGTCTTTTCCAATGAAAAGAAGAAATATTACAACATTTGAAACCTGCTAAAATTCAAAAGAGTGAGCAAATAACCAACACACATAAAAAGGATGTTAACGCAAATTGAAAGCAAGTTAATAAAAATGCATCACAGTGAGCGATGACAAAAGAAGACGATTTATTCCGAATCTATTTCCACAAGGTTAGGGCTTTGTCGTGTGATGTCTGGCTGAAGGGGTTAAAATGGAGCCTGGTAGCATTCTTTAGTGCGAGGAGCAGGCTGCAACTCTCCCCGATCTAATCCACTTCCTCCCCAGGAAATGGAGAAGGCGGATTTCTGCCCACACTGCAATTTCCTCCCTCATTCTTTTTCTTTCTGTCCTTCCCCCCCCCCCTCCTCCTCCCTCCTGCTGCTCTCTTCCTCCCCTCTCCCTCTCCCCCTCAGGACAGAACTCCCTCTGAGTGTGGGGGTTAATGGGCAGCTTGTTTTCCAGCACGTGTGTTTAGATAGGCAGGAGAAAGGACGAGCAGAGGCGTTTGAGGCTCCGTGACAAAGACGCGTCGATGTCTGTCTGAGAGCCCCGACCGGCAGCAGCCATAAACTAAACAGTGACATTTTCCTGAACCGCAGAAGTGCGAGAGTCACGGCTGTGTGAGGAACTGTGTCTGCGACCTGATTAAAACAAAGAAGGACTTCCGCATGCCTGCGGATGTGAACTGACCCATCGGTTTACTCGACAGGAAACTCAACGCGGACCTGTTGAGCGTTCTTCCTTTTTCTGCAACAATGCAAAAGAGGAAGTGGGCCGAGGGAGTTTCCTGCGCGTCTCATCCTTGCAGAGCAGCCCCCACAGAAAGCCCTGAACTTCACACTCGCTCGAAAAAAGACAAATAAATAAAAACGGGTTAAATATTGACGGAGGCACGGACAAAGCAGACCAGGGTTGCTCTTTGACCGGCGAGCCTATCTCTTGGCACGGCTCCAGCCCCGCCTGCTCTACGATTGGTTCAGCATCAGTGAGCCGATGCAAATCAACCCAAGTGTCCCATTGAAATATGGAAACATATTTCAAAAGATTGTTTTCCTTGACCGCCTCACCTGCAGGCCGTTTGCTTCCCCATTGTTGTCTCTCTGGGTTCGTTTAACTCCACAAAGTCCAGGAAGTGTCACAGCTGACCACTCCAGGTTAATCTAACACCTACAATTGGTTTTCTGGCAAGTGGAAAGGTCGCCTTTGTTGTGTTGCCGCAATATACTCGGTTTGTTCTGACTCAAAGTAGCCCATAAACAGACCACCGGTGCTTCTAAATAACAGCCACATGACTTCCAGCGAGCTTGTTAACCGGTCTCATTAAAAAAAACGAGTTGGATTCCAGCAAAACCGGCTGTAGCTCATCCTGCCGTTCACACCAGCCACCTGTGTTGAAGCCTACAAATGAAGCATACCTAATGTTAAAGGTGCTTTGTGGAGTTGTGTTTGCATTCATTGTTACTCACAAACACACACACTGTGTGCGTCCTTCATAAGCGGGCTGAATGTATGAACTTCCTCATACTGCATTCGCAAAACCGATCTTCAAACCTTTTCCTGCGTTGTTTACATTTGTGTGTGCTCGCTTGCAGGCTTCTTCTTCGTGAGCACATTTCGACATTCGTTGGTGCGTTTCAAAAGCGTGACGATGCAGTTTTTGCTTTGATGACTTTGGGTAAAGGAGGAAATGCTTGAACACCGTAGCACAAGTGGCATCACATCAGCCAATCAACTCAGGAATGTCAAGTTTTACAACAACTTCTTAACTATTCGCTGCTCGGGCTGTGCGTCGACAAGAATCTGGCAATATGATGCGTATCACGACATGGGGGGGGGGGTCACGTTTGGGTACATCCTAGTGTCCTAGTATCAATCCTAAATTTGGAAAAGTATAAAGAACACTAAGATCTGCATTTATCACTGTCCCTTTAACATCAAACCTCATAGCACTGCAATCTGAGCCAATCTTTGCATGTAAACTGTTCCTTAAAGAAAAAGATACAATATCACAAAACATACTATCGCAATACTCATGTGTATCGATATTCTCTTAAACCACTATTTGCTACCATGTGGTACTGGTCATTCCAGATCAAGTAAGATAGAATAAGGAAAAGTTCATTGGTTATGAATTTAACTTTCCCTTCTATTATTTAGAATACGTTACTTGACTTAAACCCCGCCCACCAAGCTCTGATTGGCTCACTTGCTTTTCAACAGGAAAATGGCCGCCATCGAGCACCCAACCTCTACGAATCAACAACGAAAGCTCAGAAGCGGGAAGAAATTCAGACCTGCTTTTACTCCATGACGGTGAACATTTCACCGCCTTTATTTTTCCCGCCATTGAATTACTCGTGTTGCAGTTGCTGGTAGAGACAAGTGCCTTTACGGAGGCTCAACGACGCCTTCGAATTCAACGGTGAGAAGAAATGTAAAGCAGATGTCTTGTGTACTGAATATGTTTCGTGAAAACATGATCCTTAAAGAGGCAAACACGATGACCTCAAGCATCAGTCGGACACTATGTCGTACTGTTTGGCTTTCCAACTGTGAATCCTGCTCAGATTTTGCAGGGGTCCTGGTCCCCTTACCCCCCAGCCCTCCTCTTCAGTTTGTCATCTTTCCACTGCGTGTTCCTCCGCTCCACATTATCTGCACCTGACTGCTGTGTAACTGTTGGCTGTTCCGGTGCAGTAGGTCTGTCAGTTCCAGTCCAGTGGTTCGAGCGCGTACGGTAAAAGGTGCCTGACCCCGGATCTGCTTCAACGCCTCCCAGCTGAGAGGTCCAGCATGACTCATGCGGTATATAATATGTATGTCTTGTAATGTAATGTGTGTGATAATGTGTCTGGGTTCTATTAAAGTGATATCTCGGGACATATTTATTTATTCATGTTGCCTGATAACACTTGCAGAAGAAGATGCCACAGTCCCCACCCACACGGTTTGATTGACAGGTGATTTCTGACAGAATATTTACAGCGCAAGACTCTAAAAACGCTGACAAAAACAAAACAAAAATCAATGTGTCCTGTTCAAATGTCCGGCTGATCAATGCGTGTAGGAGTCACTGCTCATCTGTGTGTGCGTGAGTGTGAGTGTGTGTGAGAGTGTGTGTGACTCACGCAGGTGCGCAGGCAGCCTGGCAGGCTCGTCCTCCATTCGGCTGGCTGGCCTCGCGGCGGGAGCATGGACGGGGGAGGAAGTGGAGTTTGGCAGCGGGTTCGCGGAAGGACTGAAAGAGCTCCTCTCCTGCTATGAATAGACACAGAGACACAAAGCATGGCTCACAAAGCTCCACGACGCACCGGCCCTGAACCCAAACAGCCCCCCGCCAACTCGCATTTGGCGGGGGACATTCGTGGCTCAGAAACAACACAGCTGGATTTTCATAATCTATCATTTGATCTATAAAATGTCTGAAAATATAGAAACATTTCCATCACAGAGCTTGGGCACCTTCAAGTGTTTGACGTTTTTTGCTCAATAAATGAAAAACTTCATCTTTGGTACAAATTGTTTTGGCTGACGTTTTGGCGATCGACCAATCGATGAATCTATTTGTCATTTCAGAACAGTCTTTGCAGCATAAACGCTGGGTTGTAATGATGCACCGATACCGATATCAGTCCAATACTGACTCCAACGGCTGGATCGAGTATCGGTCACAATGGGCCGATCCGGTAAGGATCAGTACATTTATGTCCATGTGTGTATTTGTTACATTTTGTTTAACTTTTTAGAGTTTGACGTTATGAGTTCGGATTTCTTGTTTTGTCTCCATCAGTCCAAAACTTGCAGAATATTATGTTTACGACAATATGACGAAGAGACGCAGCCATTCTCACAATTTAGTTTTAATTTGGTCTTATATCAAACCGAAGATTTTGGAGTTTGTCAGACAAAAAACTAAAAAAAGATTATAGGACGTCACCTGATGGGCATCTTTCACTATTCTATTCTCTGGCATTTTATGTAAATATGGAAAAGAAACAGCAGATACTTGCAGCCCTACAATAAACCTACAAGTATAAATGGCACATTTGATTCAATAGTAATAACAATATGTCATTTTTAATCTCGTCAAGCACAACTGTTCTCTGCACCAGGATAATTGACCTTCAGAGCAACTATTTTAGAAGTTGTTTCTTCCAGATGTTTTGTATCAGAGTGGTAAGTATAAACTGTGTATCTGTATTTTGGCCTTTACAAAAATACAGTGCCTTGTTTTTAATGGATTGGATGGTACAGGACAGATGTGGTAGCAACAAGTAGTACGGTAGTAGTTGTAGCACTTTATGAAGTCCAGTTTTCCCAATTCTCTTTGCCACAGAAACACCTGTTCCATCTCCAGGACAGGCTCAAACACCACACACACACACACACACACACACACACACACACACACACACACACACACGCATGTGTGCGACCATCATGTCTGAACTGAGTCTATTCAAGTGAGTATTTTGAAGAACATAAACCCTCAACTGCAAAATGTTTCTCTGTGAATTCAGATCAGATCTTCTTCATCCTTCCCCAAAAAATGAAAAAGCCAAACATTTCCTGGTTTCATTTGCTGCATCTCTGTTTTATATAGTTCTACATCAGATCTCTTTGGATTTTGTCGTTCGGAGACAACCAGCGATTTGAGTACGTCTGAAACATTGTGACATGCATTTTCACAATATTCAGAACCCTGTATAGGAATAAGCAAATAATCAATTGTTCTTCAAAAGAACAGTTGTTAGTTGCATCCCTCTCAGGGTACTCTAAGACGATTGACACTCGAGCGCTGTTATCGAATCTAGGTTATGGTTGGAGTTTTACCAGTCTGTGGTCATTCTGTCATTCTGTGGACTGATGGTTTCCATTCCTGCAAATGAGGGCAGAGCATGAAGCCACTTTAGTTTCTTAAGGAAATGAAGCGCATTTCTTTCGCTGCTTCTCCCTCCAGTTTCAGCCGGCTGTCACCACCCAGCAGCCGCTCCGAGACCTGCGCACCAACCGTGTGCACCAGGAATTTCCTTTGGAAGCCAAGCAATAATCTTTCAGGCTTTCCATTTCCTCCGCTCAGAGGCAAAAAGGCCTCTCTCTCTCCCCCGTCCACTCTCTACAAACTCCGTTGTCTAGAAAAGGGAGACACTGCAGGGAAAAAAGGCAAAGCGATTTGTGACAACTGGCAGGGTTCATACACATTTGGACCAATGGATTTCCATGACTTTAAACCAAATTTCCATGACCAAACATTTTGTGAAATCTCGGTGTACACATGAAAAAGTGAGAAAATGTAGTATTTAAATTAAAAATGAGAATTCTAAAGCATACAGCATACCTTAAATGACACAAATGAATGAGAGGCAATAGTTTGATTAGAATAACAGCATTTATATACTCTGACAGGCATTCAGTAGGATCCAGCTAGTGCACACATTGCATTCCCTTTTAGTGCAAATTTTAACAAAACGAGTTGGCAACTAACTCTTCAAACATAAATCATCAAAAACAATTTCACATTTAAACAGGTTTATAAAACAACATTCACATAACAAGAGCTTTTTTTGTGTGTTTGACTGACACACACAGACTTGTCCCTTGAGAGGCTCGTAAGAGAGAATAGCTCGTGGCAACCTTCTCTTTTGCAGTTCGGCAGAAGCTGTTAGATTTGGTGATGAAGGTCAGTTGGTTTGTAGCTTCTGCTTTCTCAGCATATTCATCTGCTGATCTCTCGAGTGCGCTAATATCCGTCTCCATTCTTGCCCTCTTCTTTTTTAAGTCATCCAGCTCATCAAATTGTGCCGCGTTCTGGCTATCGGGGAACATTCGGCGAAATATCAGGCTGGCATCTTCTGACGATTTAAATGAAAAGTGGGAATTGGCAACCTTCAATGCCCACATTACCTCCGCAGTAAGGACGTCATTTTTTGTTACAGCGCCATCCGTTATCGCCGCCTGCTTGTTCGCCGAAGCGAGAGACGTTCTGCTCGGCGTCGCAGTTGCCCTCGCTGTGGTTAGAAAGCCGGCGATGGGGGAGCGCTGTAGCTTCGCTAGCTAGAGCGCTCTCCTGTCGGCTCCCCCCCATGTTAGAAATATGTTAGAAATATGTTAGAAAGCGCGAATAATTCGCACTGCGAGTTTGAGAGCGTATGCCTGTTTATAGCTTTCTTTTAAAAGCATATTAATTATTTCAAACTCAGCGTAAATGTACGACATGAACATATGAATATAAAAAAATTCCAGGACTTTTCCAAACATTTTGGATTTTATTTTTTTCCATGACTTATCCAGGCCTGGAAATGACCATTTTAAAATTCCATGACTTTTCCAGGTTTTTCATTACCGCACGAACCCTGAACTGGGCTGCAGCATTGAGGTGAAGGGGAGTCCTGGTGGAAAACTTCTCTTTTTGTGGAGTGCTGATCGTCTTCCTGCAACCGTGCAGAGACGGATCAGACTTCCCCAATGAGAAGACAGCCCCATCAACAAAAGGCCATATAGCACTGTCAATGAGCTTGCATTGAGGCCGACACTGACTTCCCAAATAATACTTCCATCAGGGTCCTATCAGGTCTGCGACTAACATGAAATCAACAATTCATCTGTTAGATAATTAGCAGCAAAAGGTCAAAAGAATAGTAAAAACAAAAATGCATGTCACAAGTTCGGAGAGCCCATCTGTGTTGTTTCTTCTGACCAACAGCCCTTAAATCCTCACATTTGAAAAGCCAGAATTAGTGAATATTTGCCTCTTTTGCTTAAGTGCAGGACGGAAACAATTAAGCGATAATTAATTTCTCTTTTTTTGTCTCGTTCCTCTGGGACTCAGAGCAGGTCTGTCTCACAGACTCTATTCGCTCACCATCTTCCTCTTCCCCGGGGCTAGGATTGTAGATTATTTTCAGTACCGATTGATGAATTGAATATTTAGATTATGACACAACCACAAAGTGTCTTTAAATTGTTTACACAGTCTGATCCGCAGCCACGAAAGCCAAAAATATTGATTTTAATCAGTTTTAAAAGACAAAGAAAAGGAGCAAATCCTCACATAGAGCAAATGTTTGGCCCAATAAATTATAATGAATTTATGAACCTAAAGTTGGCCATTCATTTTCCAACCATCCAATAATAGCTATAAAACAGAGGAAACCTTTCACTTGATGTGTTTACTATATGGTCACTCAACTTGCAGTGTACTTTGTTGGTCAATGGCAGGACTCCTATCCCAGTACAGTATCCCCAATGTGTAGCACCCTAAAGGCCTCTCCAACAGTGGGCTCACAGCCCCTCTGTATCCACACCGTGCTGTTGTGACTGCACGAGAAGCCTCCTGAACGCTTTGACGCGTCAGTCGCTGCGCGCGTTTATAAACGCGTTGTGTGTCGGTTAACAACGTGTTGGCTCCCCGTCACTTTAAATCGTTTAAATCAGTCGTTTTATTCAGCGTGTCACGAGCCGTCACGACTTCTTGCCGTGATGCAGGAGTGGAGGCGAAGTACAACAAAAAAAAAAGCGTGGAGCCGCCGCGAGCAACAGATGACGAGCAAAACAAACGCGCCGCAAGTGAATGGCGCTGCGCGTGGGTGCTACACACGTCTGTTAAGAGGTGTTATGCTACACCGTTTAAATCCACGTCGTGAGTTTTTACTACGAGGGGTTAAAAACCCCAAAAATGTAAAGTGTGAAATGGAAACAAAGAGGACCGCGTTACCTTGTTCGCAGCGGAGGAGGATTCAGACATTATCTCCCGTCAACTTCTCTCCTTCTCCTTCCACTTTTCCGTTGTGCCCTCTTCTTTATCTCCGTCTCTTCCCTGTAGAAACGCACTCAGCAGCAGCCCGACTGCTCGGCTTGTTGTTGTGGGAGAAGTTCTTCTTTTCTTCACATAGCCTGTTTTTTCTGTTATCTGCTGGCCGGCTCCATAGCGCGGCTGTCGGTGTGAAAACTTCTTTTGTCTGCGTGTGTTTTCCCTTCATATGTCGGCAGCGTGCTGGTTAATAATCCCTTCCTGGAAGAGCAAGTCTCTCGCTCTCTCTCTTTCCCTCTAGCTCGCGCGCTCCCTCTCTCGCTCTCTCTTTCTCTCGCTCTCTCTCTCGCTGTCTCTCCCTCCCTCGCTCTCTCTCATTGATCTGGATGTGTGTAAAACGGCGAAATGACGTGAATTCCCAGCATTGAGCCTTGCCCCCTTTTAAAGGGAAACCCGTAGCAGCAAGCCGCAGCAGGTCGCAGCTGCATACACACAACTAAACAGACACACCGCTGACCGACCGACAGTCTTGCTCTTTTTTAAATGTATTGTTCATCAAAACTTCATGAAATTATTTCTCAAATCTCCCACAGGCGTTTGACTTAGTTGAGATCTGGAGATATGATTTACATTATTATCCGTTGTTTGTGCCCTACAGAGCATCTGACACGCGACAAAGGTCCCCAGTCTGGACACAAAGATGCCCCATTCATTTACATGGAGCCATCGTGAGCCTCCAGGTCCCATTTGACAGGGAATCTGGTTTGCTTAACGGCACACAACAACAACAAAAAGAGAAAGAATGGTCTTGTTAGCTTTAGATTTTGTGGTGGCAGCAGATCACTTCCAACATGTACTGCGTTTTGTCTTGAGGGAGAGGGAGGGGGACAGGAAGCAATGAGGCTGATGGGAAATATGCGGCTAGTTAAAAATGCAGATGAGTGAAGCTGAGGGACACTGACCGTTCATCCTGATGCTGCAAGATGAGACCTGGTAAATAACTGCACTGGCTTGTTTCAAGTTATTTCATTTATTCATTTACTACAACATTTAATCACAGTGGTTCAAAAATCTACAGAAGTTGATCTCAATATTCAAATGTATTCTTTTTTTTTTTAAACATTAACACATTATGCAGCGTGCCAACATTTGCATAATGTGTTAATAATAACAAGCTCATGTGCTAAAATGAAAATGAATAAGTAAAATATAGATTCCACAGTGATTTCATGAGGTTATGGTTTTCAGAAGATGGTCTACATTAAGGACACATTTAAAAACAAAACAGTTGATCAAATATCAGTGTTCAGCAATGATATACATAATTTTACTGTCAGAATAAAATGTATTCAATTTGAACCACGGGGAGGGGGGGCACATTGGGTTTGATGGGTGGGATTGACAGAACACATTATTAAAGTGTTAAATGTAATCCTACTGTAATACAACTCACATTACACTGTAATAACGCTATTTGACAGAAACACAAGATAATAGTAATTACTGCCGGTCAGGAACAGAAAATACAGATTATTCAAGAAGATTATTAATTCATGTATCGTCTTTTTTTTTTTTTTTTTTTACTTCTGCAACAAGTAAAACAAATGCAACCAGCTGATATCATCTGGCAGAATGTGTCACGTGATCCAGATGACTAATTATGTGACTATGACTGCAGATTACTTTCTTCATTATTTTTTTTATTTACTTCTGGTAATCCTGCAAATACATATATACATATATTTGTCAGATTATTCATATGTTTTCATGTCATTCTACTAACACAGGAGTGTGTGAGGTCACATAACACGGCGACGCCCCCAAGCGGAGGAGAGCAGCGTTACAGCATCACTGCTAAAAATAGACCCAAGTTAAGTTTCGGTTTCCAATCACCAGAAATGACGCCGTGCTTTCCGACTCCGCTGTAACCTGACAGCTGCCCAGCAGCGTCTTTCTTGTTGGCTTGGGTGGTGGCAGGAAAGAGCCGAAGGAGCCGACCCAACACGATGGAGTTGGAAATATTGAAGTTCATCTGCGACAATAAAGGATCAGTCGACACTGATTATTTGATGTTTAACCTCGGCTCGGGCCATGCTATTGACGACATCATCGGCAATCAAGATAAATTTGCTTTGTGTTGTCCCTTCGGGCAGCCGAAGGTGGTGGCCAGGACCAGGCTGAGGCTGTGCAGAGTATATAGCTCGGAGTGTCCGGGGTTCTGCTCCTCGCTGCACATGTGTAAGAAGTTCCTCTTCACCGGATCCTGTCCGTTCACTCATAGCAGGTAAATACGTCCGCGTAAAGTGTCGGGCTGAACTCGAGTCATAGCTGGGCAGGAGAGGCCTGTGACTACTTCAAGTTGTTGTTCTTTTTGTTTTTAAGGGGTCTTTATTGTTGAAAATCGAATTATCAGCATTTTCTATATTCGGTGCTTTTATTGACTTGTTTTTAAGGCCTTGATACGTGGTGCGTTCAAGGACTGTTGGTTTGCAGTGTGTTAAAGAAAGACTAGCATGGACACCATGTAGCTACAGGCTAATTAACACAATGAAGTCGGACGGCCCCTTGTAGTCTTGCAGTAGCTTCAAAGTTAAAAGTGATGCTTTTTAAGGAATATTCCGACATTTTTGTTAAAAACCACCTCAGGCAGAGAGTCAGGCAAAATCACCACTCAATGAAAGTTCCTCGTAGTAGCTTTAAGTGCCAGACTTTGTGGAGTTTTTCCTGGCAACCAGTGTATGTTTTAGCTAAATGCCGTACAAACATGAGCGGTAATCGATCTTTTCATAATTATTAGCAAGGAAGAAAATAAGCATATTTCCCAAAAAGTAATTCCGCAAATTGTGAAAACATTTGTCACATACTGTGTATATATTTAATGTACATTTCATATGAACCCCATTCTACAGTAGTAGTTGTAGTAGTAGTAATACCACTAGTAGTAGCAGTAGTATCTTGCTAGCTGTGTTTCACAGTTCAGGTGCAACGGTGACCATTAGGTTTGTATCAGTCATGAATAACACGTCCATTACCTCTGTGTAGCTGCTACTATAACTCCCATTTGTTTAAACATGCTGCTTCAAGCATGTCTATGTAGATGTTAGACTTTTCCACCGACACATGAATGAATAAGAAACTTTCATATCCATTCAACATGTCCTCTTATAGCTCAATTGTATATGTTGCATTTACAAAATGTCATGCGGGATTTTATTCTTTTCCGAAGCAACCGTATTTTTAAAATCAAACTCACATACGTGCTATGTGTCTTGTGCTCTTTGGTGACAGGACAGGATGCAAATTCTCCCACGAGCTGGACTCGGATCACAATATGCTGCTGCTGAGAATGCATGAGCTGGAGAGTCTGAGCCGGACGGAGCTGTGCACGCTGCTGCTGCAGAGCGACAACTGGCTCCTGCCTGCCGTAAGTGTGACTTCAACCAGAGCAGGTTTCCCTATTCAGACTGTTGGATCTGTTGCCTCCGCGTATGGAAGGGTACACCGATCCTGAAAACAAGTTCTTTAGAGTAGCAGGAGTGTTAATGACACATCTGCACATCTGTATTTATCACCTTAAAGGGCCTTTCCTTGCCTTTTGCTTCGCTTGGTTGTAACCACCTTTCCCCCCTCTCCCAGATATGTTTCAATTACAACAACGGTGCCGGGGAGTTCGGCCTGTGTAAGGACGGCTATGGTTGCAAGAGGCTGCATATCTGCGAGAAGTACATGAACCGCGACTGCAGCTGCGTCAAGAACCATGATTTTAATGCAGCACAGCCATGCAAGACCCTGCAGGAGAGAGGCGTGCCCGAAGACCTCATTCCCTCCCTGCGGTCTAGTTATGGGAACATATCGGCTTTGAAGTACATCGACAGACAAGGGGGCAACTCCTCCACTGGTGAATCCCCTGCCGCCGCTGCCAACAACACTGATGCAAGCAGCGACGATGGTTGGAATCCAGAACAAAGGCAGTGGTACAGAGGGAGAGGGAGAGGTGGCTACCCGGGCAACAGAGGCAACAGAGGCTACAGAGGTAACAGAGGTAACAGAGGCAACAGAGGCAACAGAGGCAACAGGGGAAACCAGGGCAACAATCAACCGCAGCCACGAACCTCGTCCCCCGATGACGTCAACGCTGACATGGACAATTTCGATCTGTACAGCAAAGATGGACTGAGCGGGGAGCAGCGGCCGCTAAACTCCTCCACCAGTGACATCTCTGACGACGGTCAGAACAGAAAACTAAATCCGAATAAAACGTCAACCGCCGCTGGAGAGCGCGGTGGAAACGCCGGCGGCAGAGGCGGCCATCAACATCTCCCGGGATCCCGCTCCACTACCGGCATCCCTGGTGCCGCCAACGACGATGCCAACAGCGCCGGCGGACCGGGCACGAGGCAAAGGCCCGTCAGAGGTGAACTACGCCAGCTGCAAAAGCTCTCATTCAAAATGACCTTGGAGAGAACCGTAAAATGTAAAAACTAAATCGTGCACTTTTTGTTCGTGTCCTTCAGATAAAACCGAGATATGCATGTTCTTCATCAAAGGACGCTGCATACATGAAGACGGTGAGTAATCAGTGACACATGACAGTGAGTGCCGAGGTGCGATTGTCACGGGTTTTTGTTTTGTGGTTCATTTTGTCTTTGTGACTCTTCTCAGAGCGATGCTTTAAAGCCCACGACAAGATGCCGTACAGATGGGAGGTCAGAGAGGACGACGGGTGGACCGCCTTGCCTGATAACGAGGCGATCGAGAAGGACTACTGTGACCCTGAAAACACATACAGGTGCTCTCTACTGACGTTCAGTGGCATCGTAGTCCTTGGAAGATGTTATTCTTTAACTCAACCATCTCAAGATGTATGCGGGAAAAAAACAATTTCCGTTGACTTTACAATGACAAGAAAAATGATTTCTGCTCATTTTTTCCCCCTTTTTTAAAAACAAAAGTTTGACATTTTAAGAAAAAGTAATTTCAATTTGTTCGATTTAAAAGTTTGAGGCCAATCTTATGTCAGTTGGGTAAATATGGAGGTCCTGTATGGAGACTGAGGGAAACAGCTAGCTTGGCTTTGACCAAGATATCAAACTATCGCTCACTAATCAACACATTACGTCTCGTTTGTTTAATCCCGACAATAACCATATTGTAAGAACAAGAATACCAATTTCTTAAAAAGAATAAATGAAATATTGAAGGAATTTAGCTTCTTTAGTTCAATATAATACTGGTTTGTTGGGTGGGACATGAAGCAGAGGATCAATATTGATCCAAATAAAAACCACTGTGTCGGTGTAACGTGTTAAAATGAAGTGAACTGTGTGAATTAATGGCTCTCTATTTTTGCTGTATTTTAGTAGCAGCAGCCCACCGGTGTATTTTGACACGATGACCCGCGGGTCGAACGCAGTGCGGCGACTCTCCACCGCGAACTCTTTGCTTGAGCCGACCTTCATCCACACCACTGAGTGGGTTTGGCACTGGGAGGACGAGTTCGGGAAGTGGAACGTTTACGCTTCAGCTGTGAGTAACTGGAGTTATTTCCAAGTTGGATTTAGTGGCGATCAAACAATGGATTAGTTCTGTAACGCTATATGGGTCATTTTCTGAAATAGGGAACGTCCCAGCCTCCCCAACCTTACAGCTAATCAAGGCGTCTATTATCTGACCGTGACAGCGCAAGTCTGATCAAAGGTCGAGTTCGTTAATCCAAAAAAAAAAAACGTCAGAAAAACCTGGTAAACACTGGCACAGTTCCTCATAGATAACAGTGTGAGTTTAGCAAACAGAGGAGCAGCATGAAAAAACAGCAGCAGCAGCAGCCAACAGTTCCATTGAGGATATGCGCACTGACAACATGCCACCGCAAGGAAAGCTAGCCGAGATGATTTGGGCAAAAAAAAAAAAAAAGAAGGTAAAAAAGGTCAATTCACCCCTATTTCAGTGACATTTTGCAGTCGTGCCACAACCCTAAATGCTGCTGCGGTGACAACAGTCCACTGCAGCAAACTCAAACTTTAGCACGCTAGAAATCATATTATCACGTTATCAGTTGATACATAGAGCTCAGGCGGTGTGGCAGCATCCCTGAAGAAAGAGATGAGCCGCAGCCGAGATTGTAGCCTGGTTGCATAAATTAGAATTTGTCATGCTTATATTGGACTGTTGAATTAAGAAATAAAGCTTTAAAAGGCGGTTACTGGAGCTCCCTCAGCTAAAGCCGATCCAACTTTCAAAGCTGAGCCCGTCTCAACATTTTGACATTTGTCCTCGTTCACACTTCCACCAAGAACGTTACGGGAGGTTACCGATTACATTCAGAGCAGCGTGTGAGCACAGCATTAACGTTATGATTAAAAGACTAGATCAGACTGCATATTCACGTTGTTCCTCACACTCCAGTCAAATTCAATCATGCACTGAAATTTAAGGCAGATTTTGAAATCTTCAATTTGGGATTTTTTTCCCAAATTTCCCAGATGAGACCAAATGCTTGAGAATGATGCAAAAATATATAAATTGAGTTTTGGACAGCAACAAATACAGCATTAAAAGAGAAAAATATGCATATTTGGTTTCTTGCAGAGTGTTAGATTTGAAGATTATGCTTATGCTAAGCAAAGCTAACCGGCTGCCGGCGCTAGCTTTGTATTGTATCGTTAGCGTACGAGATAAGTGTTGCTTAGCAAGAAAGCAAATAGGTGAGTTTCCCAAAACTTTTTTCTTTAAAACACTTGACAATTACACTGAATTAACTGCAGTAAACACTAATTTGAACGTTTTTTTCTGCAGGTATTCGTCTTTTTTGCACACGATACCGACCTGCTGGTCATTGGTCACCATTTTGTTTTAATGTTTTGAGGTAAAAATCCGACTCATCCGTCTTGTGTTGCAGGCTGCTGGACACAAAGCAGCGGACATGGACAGCGCTACACTGGAGCGGAGGTTTCTGTCCAATGACAAAGATGTGGTGGACTTCACCGCCGGTTCACAGTCATACTCGCTCAGCTTCCAGGGTAAACAAATGTTACGCAACAGATCTCTCTGTTTACAGTTTTGTGCATTTTGGAATATTCAAGCAGTATTCTCATCTTTTCTTTTCTCCCAGACATGATACAAACAAACAGGCAGTATGGCACCAAGAGGGTTGTGAAAAGACGGCCCCAGTTTGTCTCCGCGGCGGATGTCCTAACAAAGAGAGTGAGGTACGACATCTCAAATGTGCTGTGTTGGCGCCACTTATGTTTTCCACCTTTTTAAGAAGCATTTTATTCAAACCCCTTCACAATAAAGCTAATCCTAATCCTACTTTGCTGTCTGACCACAGACGGCCTCCCGGTCAACAGAATTTCTCCGCTATTCCCGACAACTGGGACAAGACGCAGGTCCCACAAACAGGATTCAAGGTATCGTGAATACATCACACCTTCAAACTGTTTTAGAAAAACAAGACGCCAAATCCACGTCATCATTTTCATGATGTGAATATTTGCTTATTGTTCGTTTTCTGGGTGTGATTTATTCATTGTTTTGACAAAAGGGAGGAAAATAAATCAATGTAGTGTTGTTTGCCAGCAATCTCAAGTTTCCAACATCGAACGAAGATCATACTGTAGGCTACAGAGCATAAAAGTCAATGTTGACACTGTGCTGTTTTAGCAATCAGCAAATGTTTTATCAGCCGTCGGAAGCTACTTTATTTTAGTTGTGCATTGCATTGTGGGAACTTGGTGCCCATCAACACCACACTTAAAAATCCAAAGTTTTTTTCTTTGTCATCTTTCCACCATGAATGCACTACAGCAGTGGTTCTCAAACTGTGGGGCGCACCCCACTAGTGGCGCGGTGGTATTACAGGTGGGGCGCAGGGGGAAATTGTTGTGGAATATTTCTATGAATAGTCGGGAGAAGAGTGTCAAAGTGTTATCAAATCAATGTCAAATGAAACAGAGTCTTGATGAACGATCAAAGTTGTAATAGTCAATTTATTTGCTTGCAAGCAAAGAGAACACAGGCTCACAGATACATCACCGTCATCTGCAAGAGGTGCTCTGACGACACATTCAAATGCATGGACATTTATGCCCAGCCAGCATGCTGTTATCTTGGTTCGCAAACAAGAATAAACAGAAGAAGGAAACCAGTCAAGGCAGATGTTTTTCTTTGAAGCATAGTGTCCTGTCTTTACGATAACCTGAAGGCACTTTTTTACTGTTTACAAACCCCTTTGTTATCAGTTTGCCCCACAATAAACCATGGATACACCCAGCCAGATGCGTCCTTTGATGTCACTGTGACCTGGTCAAAGAGTTAAGTCACAGTATGCAGAGACGGAATGAACCTGTGAACCATCACACATCATATATGCCTGCAGAGGGTCATGCCCTTCAGCTGATGCCCATCAAGGGAAATACCGCAATCATGACCCCTGTGTGTGTCCCCGTCTTTAAAGACAGAAACAATGCACAGGAACAAACAGATAACAAGATAAACAAGGTTTAGTGCCTGCACTTCTAAAACTTACATTCTTTAACCCTAAAGCAGTAGACTGACATATTTTCCCATAACAAAATGCAGAATTTTTGTATTTCAAAAAAAGAAAAAAATGTTTTTATTTTTTTTAAGTAATTCCAAATGAAGAGACATTTGGCAGGCGGGAACAGAAAAGCAACCGCAAGCGATGCATCTGAGACGAACAGCCATCAGCCAAGAAGAACATATGATGAAGCCTATCTTGCTCTGGGTTTCACAGTGAACGCGGTAGGAGATGAGGAGAGACCAGTCTGTGATTTATGTCTGAAAACTAGCTGCGGATAGTATGAAACTTGTTTTGTTTAGTTTTTCACAGGTTGCACTTTATTGTTGTCTTGAAAAGATGTTTAGTGCAAAACAGGTTAATTGCAGCCAATTGCAAAAAGCTATTTTTTGCCAAATTGTAGTTGTTTTTTGCACAGATATAACTTTATTTGCATTGTTCTAACAAAGTGATTGCACATTTTATTTGTTTTTGTCTGATGGAGCAATCTGGTTTACTTAAAGTGATTGCAATTTTCTTTATTCTATTATTTGAAAAAGCACAGAAAGTCACAAAATGTTGTTTCAATAAAAATTCAACATAGACCATTTTGTTACAATTTTGTTGGGGCGGTGGGGCATGAACATTTTTCTTCTTCCAAAGTGGGGCGCGACAGAAAAAGTTTGAGAACCACTGCACTACAGAATTCCTCTGGTACGCGATGGGGGCACAGCTAATGTTAGCTTGCGCGGTATCCATATTGTCACGATGGCACGAGATCACGCAAAAGTCCATCTGGTCAGGTTTCAAGTAAAGCGTTTGTGTGCGGTAAGCCAGAGCACGGACCAATCAGGGTCCGGTGAGGAGCCAATGGCAGCTAAGGGCGGGGCTTAGGTGTGTTCGAGGCGACACGTTGAGGCGACTGTTTGTTCTAAACAAAAATGGCGACTCCCGAAGAAGTTTGCGTAGATGCTACAATAGCATCAGTTACATCAGAACTGGAGAGTGCTTCTTAATGGAAAGAAGAGCAAACAACATCACTGACGGCTTTTCTCGAAGACAAAGATTTTTCGGTCTTGTCGCGACGTGAAACGATAGCGCTTCCGAAAGTCTATTTCTCTTTTTATTGTCATTAAAACCTGTTAAAAGAGTAGCAAGTGTTCTGTGCCACATTGTCAACGCGACTAAAAATACATGGGTGAGTCACACTGGTACACATGGGTGTGATGTTCCTTCATTACAATGAACATGGCATTGTTGTTTATCAGTCCCAAATACACCAGCCGACTGCTGTAAATAGTCCAAATGCGTATTAATCTGCTGCTGAAAATAGTCCCCAACAAACGCAATGTTTTCTCCTGTTTATGTAACGTTGGATAAAGATTACAGTGTTCAGCTGTTATAGGTTGTTTGTTTTTTTTGTAGATAAAACTACACATGACTCATTAACATTTACATTCCATTTATTTAGCGAACGCTTTTATCCAAAGCGACTCAATCATGTTGGCACCCCCTCAAAAGAATCATGAAGATTTACATCTTCAGTAGGAACCAGTGGCGTTGGGGCTGAGTGCCACAGACAGGGTAAAAACTAACACACTCTTGGCTTTGATCTTTTGTTGTAGTTTTTTACAATAATCTAAAATAATAATAAAAAGAAACTCTGGCTAAAATGGAGAGAAATGACTGCTTGGAAGGATAGAAAAACAAGGACAAACTGCTTGACTGGTGTGAAGCCCCTGAAACCAGGCCAACGTCAACCAGTCCAACCTGCTGCACCTGTAGGCAAAAGAATTTACAGCAGCAGCTTTGACCCACAGAGGTGCTGATGTGTGCCGTCTACAGGCAAGACAAGGTAATAAATATTGCAAGTCATTGTGCCACCAGCAGCTATAATAAGAGCAAAACATTCATCCTCCAACATTGAGGCTGCAGGTTGAGAGGGAGCTGCCTCGGCTGTATCAGCCTGAAATTACTGTTACCCAGTACAAAATGATAACAATAGTGACTTTAATAACAATTATTATAATCATCACCAGGCTGATCACCATTCTAGTAATTATGAACTGTATGGTAGTAATCATCAGCATCATCATAGTATTAATTAACAGTATACGAATCAATCATCACCGTGGAAAAATACAGTATATACATACAATACAAATAATAGTCATCCTAATAATACAAATACAATATTTAATAATGGCATTACTAAAATAATGGGATCCTAATACTACCATTGACTTTTCCCAGTGGTGTATAAAGTACCCAAAAGCTATACTTGAGTAAAAGTAAAAGTACCTTACTGGAAAATGACTCCAGTAAAAGTAAAAGTCACAGAGTAAAAGTCTTAAAGTATCTGATATTTATTGTACTTAAGTATCAAAAGTAATTTTCTGATATTAAATGTACTTAAGTATTGAAAGTAAAAGTACAAGTAAATGCTGTTAATAAAAAAGCAAAGGGTCAGAATTTTGAGAATGATGAAGTTTATTCTTTTAAGTGCTGTGGCACCATGACCAAGGACATGGAGCGTTGTTGAACATAATTGGGTTGGCTGTGATCCATCCAGGAGCAACAATGTTCAACATAATATATTGTATATAAGTATACTTTTGCATCTACTATGAACTTATCATCATAATTCTCTGAAAAGCAATATGACACTATGAAGGAGTTGTAACAGTGCGTTTATAAGTATGCTCATTAGACTAGAGGATGTAGAGGGCAAATGCATAATATTATGTTCAGCAAAACATATCCACTTGATGCATCAGGTCAGTGTTTAGAGAAAGGACGCCTGCCTTGTAAACTCCTATGGGCCTGATTTGAACACAATAAAGGTTTTGCTGAAGCTGAATCCAATTGGGCGACTGCTACCATCATAACTCCATCTGATCATCCACAACATGACTCAAATATCAAAACATGATCAATACTAAAGCAGCAGCGAAAGGAACCCAGTCATTACTTGAAACTGAAACATGTCCTGTTCATCTTCAGAAGACAATTCTATTAGAATGTAAAGAAGTTACATTCTAATAGAATGTAACTTCTTCACATTCTAATACAATGTAACTTCTTTACATTATATTAGAATATAAATAAGTTACATTGTATTAGAATGTAAAGATGTTACATTCTAATACAATGTAACTTCTTTACATTGTAATACAATGTAACTTCTTTACATTCTATTAGAATGTAAAGAAGCTACATTGTATAGAATGATTCTGTTGAAGTTATTCCTTTTTTAAATGTTTTAGACGAGTCACTAATCACTTAAAAGAGTGATTGTAGCTGATTTAACTTACAGACATGAGATTGATCTTCTCATGTCGTTCTTTATACAATGATATTAATTCATCTCCGTTTTATTGATATCTTACGAAAAGTTACTTCTCATTTTTCGTGCGTTTTTCCTGCAAAAGTCCAGCAACATGAGTCTGTTTTCGCTTGTTACATGCGTCTTTTCAAAATAAACTTCCATCTTCACAGGAAACAACTAAGGTTTAGGCGATGAAACTACTTAGTTCGGTTCAGGAAAAGATCGTGGTTTGCGTTAAAATATCTACGGAAGTCACGTCACAAATGAATCAACATTGGCTTCTCGTTTCACACACGGCACAAACTGCGGCCTCCTGGAGGAAACATTAACGTGATGAACCAATCATTTAACTTGCTGCTAGGACCACTGATTCACCAAAGCTGCTTGCTTGCAGTCTGTGTTCCACCACAGTCCCCGACGCTGCTCTCATGATTCATTTTGTTTCTAAAGATAGATTTGATTTTGTAGCGAGTAACGAAGGTTTCAGGGGAAATGTATCGGAGTAAAAGTATCAGTTTTCGTTGCAAAATGTAGTGAAGTAAAAGTAAAAGTCAACAGAAATATAAGTAGTAAAGTACAGATATCCAAAAAAACGACTTTAGTACAGTAACAAAGTATTTCTACTTCGTTACTGTACACCACTGACTGTACCTAACGGCTGGCTCAGGAACTGTTATCTGTCTGACTCGTGGTGAGACATGTAATGATAACAAGATCTCACTGTTAGGAACTCAGTAACGAACACACGAGAGGTTGGATTTTCTTCAGTTCACGCAGATTTATTTGCATCACAAAGTATACAAGTAAGCCGAGCTGTCCGGAGTCAACTCACTTCACAATAGCATTGTTCATTACTTTATACCCCCTAAGTCTCCCCCCCCCCCTCGGCGATGTCCTCCTCCTCCTCTGAACTTTCACCGAGACAACTGACACTGTGCACCTTGGACAAGTCATAACAGAGGCTTTTTGGATTAACCACAGTCTCCTTCCCCACTCGTCTCCTCCTGATTCCACCTCTGGCCGCCCGACATAGCGACTCTTGTCTTTTCCCTCCGTTAGAAATCTTGCCCTACTTGTTTATCTACGTTCCCCCCCCCCCCCCCTTATCTTCACCCGGGCTCCAAGGCCGCTATACCAGACTCCCTGTCTCAGTGACGTGAATAACATAAGACAATGATACAGACCAACATCACAGTATGAATGTGAATATGCATGGATACATTTGGAATTTAGTTTCTTCTATGTTTTAACTTCCATTGGTCGGTTATCTAACATAATAAAGAGCTCATGCCTGCCTTTGTGGACCTGCTACTGTCCCAGGTTTGTCCTCATGTTTTCTCTGTAACATTTCACTGTATAGTTACTGAATCGGTTGACAAATAGTTAACGTATTAAATTGACTTTCTCTGGCTCTTTTAACTTCTCGCTGTGGTTCTAGACTCTTCTAGATTGGGTTTAGGTTGAAGTGATACAAGTTCAATCTGAAAGAACATGATCAATTGCCCCAACAATTCCCCCCCATTCAAATATTTGCAATTTCATCACGTCATCATGTTTTCATGATCTTGATATATAAAAGAGGGCAAATGTTCTAAAACATTTACACTAATTGTATTGAAGTGGTGTTCTTATCGCTTTGATGAGCCAGTTGAAGGAAGGGATTATAACCTGTTTGGGACAGTTACCCGGACCCTCTGTGGGACTGAAGTCACTGAGTCTGGTTCCACTCCATTCCTGGGCCTCGTACCAAGGACACGTGTGTGAACTCCCCCTTAAACAGCTCAGATTGTGTGGGAGACAGAGAAACAGAGACAGCAGCAGCATTTTATGTCCAATAAATGTTCATTATACCATCATACATAACTTCGCTCCCCTCTTGAAACAATACTTCCTCAAATCATTCATCTAGTCCATCGAACATATGCGCGGTGCATTCTAGTGAATCAGCCTGCCTGTGACATTCTGAACATTTTTACCTTTTAATAGTTGATGTGACTTGTGGTAACTTTCTAAACCCTTCATTTTCATCCAACTACATCTGGTATGTGGGTGCGAGTGATGTTTGTATGGCTTCGAATGTGTGTGTTAAATGTACAAGTTTGTCACATCAGAATCTAAAGTCAACTCACCCTCTGTGTCCATCACTGGGGTCCGCCCCGCCGCCTGCTCCTCCCCTCCTCACGGCTGATGTTGAGCCCTCCCACCAGTCCTGTTTCCATGGAGATTGTGGGCAGTCTCTTAGACAATGTCCAAGTTGCCACATTGATGGCACACTAAGTTTTCAGCTGGTGTGCGTTTCTCAAAGTCTCTGCCCCTGAATTTTCCTCTTCCTGTTGTGGCCTGATTCCATTGTCAGCTGGGCATCCTGGAGTTGTTCTCTGTCGTTGTACTGCTCCTCAGCGTGCTCAGCATGTTTCCTCCCACACAATTTTGTGTTCACAATTTGTTTCTGCTGCCCCCAAGTGGCCACGAATTGCACTAATTGTTTGCCTGGGTAAAAAAAATAATTCTGTTTTCTTTGTGTGTTTTCCAGCGAGTCCCCCTCCTGCGCTCCTCGGATGGCTTTAAGGAGCTTGAGACTCTTTTCTGTCAAACTATGAGAGGCTTTGACATTGTCAAAATAGAAAGGATTCAGAACAAACCTCTTTGGGACTTTTTTCAATTGTACGTATGTAATTTAAAAGTGTCATCCGTCCGAATGGTTGTGTGTTTAATATCTTCTCAGCTAGGTTGTCATTGGATCAAATAACCACCACACTCTGGTTGTTAAAGCAAGACCATGCAACTTTTATCAAGAAGGAATAACACATTCACCTTCTAATAACACATTCACCTCATTCCTAAATGTATCAGCTTGATTTACAGTTTCTGATTTATTCTTCCTAAATATAGCCAGAAGAATCAGATGAAGAACAGCAACAACGGGCGCAATGTGACTGAAAAACTGCTTTTTCATGGCACGGACTCGAAATACGTAGACGTCATCTGCCACACCAACTTTGACTGGAGAGTTTGTGGAGTTAATGGGACTGTTTTTGGCGAAGGTGAGTTGAAGAAAAATGAATTGTGGGCCACATACTGATGAGAACAAAAGATGTGCAGTTGTTGTATTGAATTAAAAAGAAAGTTTAGTCTAAGGATGGGAAGGTTTCTTAGATTAAAGCTACGCATCTCACACAAATTTAAAGGGACAGAGATGTCTGACTTCTCTCCAGTGTAATGGAACTCAGCTTGTGCTCAAAGCGCCCCCAAAAATGTATTTGAAAAACTCAACAACAGTGTCTCTCTCCAGAAAACTCAAGTGCATCCACAGACCTTAGTAGTGAGCAGGTCATTTGGGAACTATATTCTTTCTAACGGACTACAGCCGCCAACCGTATCACCGGGCAGAAGTTGTACACATTAATGGCGTCCTCTTCGTCTGAGCTGTAAAGGTAGCTAGCTCAGTGGTGCTAGGTGAGCTAGCAGTGTAGATTCATGCCTCCTCCGGCGCAGTGATACGGTTAGCGCGTGTAGTTTGGGAGTAAATTGAATATCTTTGGGTTTAGACAACTTGGGCGCTGGGAACTTATTCATGTGACAAAAAAAGCTTTTTCACTCTTTTCTGACCAAATTCAAGAAAGCAATTTGCAGATTAAGCAATAGTTAGAATAAACCCTCGTGTATTTTCACATACAGCATAATGGCAATACAATAATCCATTTTTTAATCTCCAAACACAGGTAGTTACTTTGCCCGGGACGCGAAATACTCACACAGCTACACCGGTGTCTCTGATGTCAAATCCTTGTTCATCTCCCGGGTGCTGGTGGGATCCTACACCAAGGGGCACTCCAGCTACCGCCGACCTCCTTCCAAGGACAGCGGGGACATCAACTTCTTTGACAGCTGCGTAGACGACGTTACGGACCCTTCCATCTTCGTTGTGTTTGAAAAGCACCAGATCTACCCCGAGTACCTGCTGCAGTACAAGACCACGCACCCACTTGTCTCCATGTATGGTGCTGCGGCAGTGCCGGCGCCAAAACCGGTACCGGCACCGAGACCAGCTCCCCAACCGACCGTGTCAGTTTTTCAAACGACCACACCCTCGATCCGACCCAGCACATCAGTTTCTCCACCCATTCCACCCTCATTCAGACGCAGCACATCAGTTTCTCCACCCATTCCACCCTCAATCAGACGCAGCACATCTGTTTCTCCACCCAGTCCACCCTTATACAGACCCAGCACAAGAGTTTCCCCACCCAGTACATCCTCACACAGATCCAGCACATCGCCTTACCAAACCACACCCCCGTTCTACCAACCCAGCCCAAGATTTGCCCAACCGTCTCCATCTCCTCCACCTCCCTCACCGAAACCAAAGAAAAATGATACCTGTGCCATTGCTTAGGGACAATGGTGACATGAGGGCAGGCCTTTTTTTAAATGCATAATGATAATTCAAGGAGCTTTATGGTGCTTGTACAAACTGCTTTGGGTGGTTTGGCAATGGTATCCATTAAAGAGTGCAATGAGGAGTAGAGTGGCAGTTGTATCACTTAAGAGTGCTCATTTATGTGGAAGAACATTCTAACTGTAGAATAATAATTCATCACATGGATAAAAACAGTGTTAGAAAAAAAACAAAACACAGAGAATAGGAAATATTCAGTTCACAGTAGCCGAATTTCCATCCAAAGGTAACTCAACTTTTAAATTTGCAGAAAAAAAGCATCTGCAAAATGCGAACTCATGCACGTTCCTGCCCGCTGCTGTTGTGCTGTTTTCCCAGTCGGGGGGGCCGTTAGAGCAATGCAGGAGACGAGGCAGCAACAAGAGACACAAGACAGCGTGATATAGAAATATGTCATTTCTGTTCGCTTCGTGCTTCGTGTTTAGCGTGTAGCGTCTCCACATGCGTCTTATTCGTCGGGATTTATTCACAAGGCGTGGGTCATGTCATTCATCAATACATCAACTCTTCCACTCAAGACTTTTTTGCAATATTTAGACTTTTTCTCTATTTCCGTCATGTCACTCTGGGTTTTGTTCGGGGCATAAAAACAGACGGATGGAAAAGCACTTTTTGAAGTGTGGTTCACCGAAATATATGTGGAATTCATTTGAAAACGACAGAAATTTGCTCAGGAAATTGTATACATCACAAAGACATTCAAATACTCATGGTTATTATGTAGAATACATCCTATATATTAACGATCACAGACAAAGATGCTGCTGCACAGCTCCTCTACCAGTAGAGGACGACAAAATCCTTATCGGCGTCCTAAAATGAGCCATAACACGAATAGCTTCATACAGATAAGGTTTTGTAGTGTGTATGTAGGCTGTTTGAAGTTCAAGCACCGCTTGTATGTTTGATTTGGTGTTGAGTGTGACTAAAAACTAAAGAAATCAGTGTTTTCCAAATTGTACTGGTTGCAAAACAAATTTTGTGCATTTGAATCAATGAATAAATGTAATATTAACATAAACTGCACACAGAAGCAGCGTTTTATTTTCAGGTTTGCATCTTAAAGCTGCAGTTCTCTCTGTCTGTCTCATATAAGTGAATTGAAAAGGCCACCAGCGTTGAGGGTTGAGCCTCTTAGTGAAATGAGGCAGGTCATGAAAAATGATCAATGTGGCTGCTGGAGCTTTCCTGTGACATTAGACATTAGGCCTGGAAACCCCCACCCACACACACACCAGTATACTTACACTAGCAACCGCCTCCTCTTGTGTTTCCTGACAATCTGCAGTGTGAATGTGAATATGTTTGCATGTTAAGATGAGATTTGACTTTACTTATGCACCCTGACTTATTCACATCTACACCTTAGGGATGTTTAGACCTCATGAATTTGTTCTAAACTGGAGAGCATTTTTCGATTCAATGATTCTTATGGTATGCAGGCATTTTGACAAATCACAAGACCATCAAATGTTTGTCCAGATATACTTTGACCAGTGCAAATAAAAACAATCCTAACAGAAGGAATCATTAGAATAACCCACCTTGGTTTGGATCAAAGACAATTTCAGATGTACAGGTGCCCAATACAGCATTCAGAGCATATATATTATAAATATACACCAATTATAATTTCACTGTGGGTGTGTGTGGCATACAGTACGTACTTAATGAATAGAAATAGTCCCATGCAAACCCCGTGCCAATGCAAAGTAAAATTGTATTGTTGTTTGAACAATTCATGTGATAACCAAACAGAGGATTTACAAGCACTACTGGATACTTGGGGGGTTTGGTGGTGGAGGACTGCTTTTCCCAAGGGACCCGCTCTGTAAATGGTGAGCACTAATTAAGGACATTTATTCCCCTTTGGGTTGAACACATGCGGCCTTTTCTCCGTGCAGAACAGACGGACAGCTCTGATGGTACAGTAGATGACGGAGAGACCATTCCCAGGGTGAGAACGGATTTGCCTGTCACTACCAGTGCATCCATTCCTCCGCTCCATTATGCGTTTGCTGCCCATTGAGACGGAGCTGTCTTATGGGAAATGCAGCTGTGCCCCGCGGGATGCGACAGCCCACCCAGTGGCAGTAAACACCCCCTGACATTAAGCAGCCTTCTTTCTGCCTGCGTCTGTCGTTCGTCGGTAGACAGATCAGATCCTCCAGAGCCAGCTGCGAGGGGCTTCCAGGCCTCAGCATATCGGGAGATCTGTTTTTCCTGCATTACAAGAGCTTATGAATTAAATATGACTCCTTTCCCTTGTTTGTGCGCACCCCTGCTGGTGTTTATGTTTCTGCTGAGTCACGGCCGTTTTTGTTCCAGCTGATGACTGTGGAATCCCACAGACTTACACATTTGGCACAGAAGCCTTTAATTGAGAGGAAAACCAACTTTCTGCTCCATAGAGACCAATGTTAAATTTTGCTTCAAAAATATCTTCCACAGAACACGGTACCCCATTTCTAGATCGCCAGAATAACTTTGGAGACCAAACTTAACTAAGACAACACGGAGATGGAGAATTAAACTGGAGTCTTGTATTTATTGAATATTAAAATGTTTGAAAACCTTTTTTTCAACAAAAGTTCAAAATGTAAAAGGGGTAAATGGAGGTGAGTCCAACTATATCTAGCTGGTATCGCTCCACCTCCTGCACCAGCTCCGACTCTTTCCCCGCTAGCGTGGTGACGTTCCACGCCCCTAGAGCTAGTCTATGCCGCCGGCGATCGGCATGCCCAGGCCTCCTGCCCGACCTGCTGCCCGGTCTGCATAGCACCTGACCCCGATGCATGTCCCTGCGGGTGGTGGGTCCACAGGGTGGCTGCTCCATGGTGTTTATTCGGGCTGATCCCGACCGGGCCCCATGGGCAAAGGCCCGGCCACCAGACGCTCACCTACGAGCTCCCCTCCTGGGTCTGGCTCCGGGAGGGTGCCCCGGTTTCCCTGGTCCGGGCGAGGTGGCTAAAGTCCGTGGGCTATCTATGGGTCGTTTTGAACCGCTCTTAGTCTGGGCTCTCCCCTGAAACCTCTTTGCCTTGGGCTAATGCCCCGGACAACATAGCTCCCAGGATCACTGAGCCACTCAAACTCCTCCACCACGATAAGGTGGCGATTCGCGGAGGAGATTTATTTATTTATTCTTATTTTATTTATTTTTTTGATGTATATATATATATATATATGTGTGTATATATATATATATATATATACATACTTTTTTTTTTTTTTTATATGTATATATATATATATTTTTTTTTGTATATATATATATATATATTTTTTTTTTAAGGTTTGCAGGACTTCTGCGTCTGGCAAATAGTTCATACACAAAGAGTGGTTAGGGTTAGGGGCTCCAGATCCTTGATCCGGTCAAGGATCTGGAACCAGGGTTAAGAACCACTCTTTGTATAGTAACTGTTTTCCAAACTGTCTGATGTTTACTGTCTGATGTTTTGACAGTAGGGAGCCGGGCATTAGAAGAGTTTGAACCATTTTTTCTTCTTCTTCTGCTTGTTCTTGATCTGGCTCTGAAGATCTTTTTCAGTGGCCTGAAGATCTTCGGTGGCCTGAAGGAGGGAAGACTTCTCCTGATGCCAAAGAAAACGTTCAGTTTCGAACAGATCTTCTGTATTTTTCTGGGCTGCTATGATCCTCTTTGTCAGATTCAGATATATCTCCAAGTCAGCCTTGGTGGTAGTTTTATGTTGAAGATGCTCAGTCTCCAGCAGGTCCTGTGTTTCTTTCAGAGCTGCTGCGATCCTGTTTGTCTCCACTCTTTGTTCGTCGAGTTGGGCTTGGGATGCCTGGTCTCTTTTGACCATCTGCGTAGCTTTCTCCTCCAATGTTTGAAGAGTAGCTATGTTCTTCAGCTGGGCATGATCGTGGTCCCTGCAGGTTTTTTCCAGGTGTGCCGTGAGGGATGACTGTTCCTGGAAACGGAGACGCTCAGTCTCCAGCAGGTCCTGTGTTTCTTTCAGAGCTGCTGCGATCCTGTTTGTCTCCACTCTCTGTTCCTCCAGCTGGCCTTCATGGTCTGCCTGGAATCTCTGCAGGGTCTGCTTAGCCTCCTTCTCCATTCTTCCAGAATCAGCTGTGGTCTTCACCAGAGTATGATAAAGTCCCCAGGCTTTTTTATTCCGATCCAAGTAGCAAGACTTCTCCTGTTGCCACAGTACATCTCTGTCCTTCAGCTCATTCTGAGCCTTGATAAAGGCTGCCTTGAGCTTACTGTTGTCATCTCCCAGTTCAACAATTCTAGCCTGATAGAGATTCTTAGATATCTCCAACTCAGCCTTGGTGGTAGTTTTATGTTGAACACGCTCAGTCTCCAGCAGGTCCTGTGTGTCTTTCAGAGCTGCTGCGATCCTGTTTGTCTCTGCGCTTTGTTCGTCGAGCTGGGCTGTATAGAAAGCCTGAGCTTTTTCCAGCTTCTGTTTTACTGCTTCCTGCTCTTGTGCGCGAATGGATGCGATGACCTGCACCTGGGAGTGAAAGTGGTCACAGTTGTTTTGCTGGCGTGCTTTGAGGGAGGACTTCTCCTCTTGCCATTGTAGATGTCCATTTTTCAGCTCCTGTTCGGCCTTATGAAGAGCCTCGCTGAGCTGACTGATGACATCTAAGTGTTTATCAACAGCAGCCTGACAGAAGTTCTTGAATACCTCCATCTCCTCCTCGGTGGTAGTTTTAGGCTGAACGTGACGGGCAGACTCCAGCAGGTCCTGTGTGTCTTTCAGAACTGCTGCGATCCTGTTTGTCGCCGCTCTCTGTTCGTCCAACTGGGCTTGATAGGAAGACTTCTCCTCTTGCCATCGCAGATGACAATTTTTCAGCTTCAGCTTGGCGTTAGCCTGACAGAACATCTTAGATATGTCCATCTCCTCCTCGGTCTTTTCGTGGAGAACATCTAGAAAATGTTGAAGACGGTCTTCATTAATTTCTAGGAGGACTCTGTCCTTGGTTGTTGTTCGGGTGAGCCTCGCCTCACTGTCCAACAGTTCACATCTTACTTGTTCCTCCAGTGAACTGAGGTAAAAATCCATTGGAGGTTCAACCTCTTTGGAATTTAATTCCATCTTTGAACCAACTTGGTTTCTGGTGTGAAATACTGTACGAGAGTTTTCCATTGCAATTGTGTTTCTGAACCAACTTGATGAGTACTTTGAGATACTGTATGAGAGTTATCCAATGCAATTGTCAAGTGTGTCTCTGAAAGAATTTGCTATCAGCTGTTAACAACGGTGAGGGACTATATGTAGCTGAGAATCCGTGATGTCATTAGGAAAAGATTCTATATCCATGGAGACCTCAACATTAAAAGGCACAGAATCTGTGATGACAAGGACAACATTCTATATCCATGGAGACCTCAACATTAAAGGCACAGAATGCGTGATGTCATCAGGACAACATTCTGTCCATGGAGTCCTTGATGGCGTCGTTACTATGGATACCAGATTGAATGTTTATCTTTGAATTTATGAATGTAATGATTTCTCATGTTCCTTACAATATGGCAAAGAAATGAAACTATATATATATATATAAAAATAAAAAATATAAACTCTTAAAATGCTGATATAAATGATTGTGTCATGTTTTATGTAGTTGGGCAGATAGTAGATTAATGGTGCAAATTATGATACAAGCATGAAATCTTGGTATCTGGTCAAACCTACCTGATTGGCCATTCAAAAATCCAAGATGGCCGCTAATTGGGCCTCCCGAAAATTTGGTTTCTTAATAAAACTTTGTATTTCCCCGATTTTAATGATCTTGGTGTCTTATTTGTAGGTAATAAAAGATGCTTTAATAATTACCCACAACTACAACACTAGAATAATGAATGTGCTGATGTCATTGGACATTTAGTGGAAAGATTAACAAATATAAGTGTCAATTAATAATTCAACTCTTTTATTAAAATAATTTCCTTGAACTGTGTTAAAATTGAACATTACAAAAATATGATGTCAAACTGGACAAAACAAACTGTATGGCACTGGGCACTTAATTCATCTAACAATAATACATTTGACATTAAAGATAAATGTGTAACTTATAGCTCATTCCCAGACTAGTCCAGTCAGCATGGACGGTACAAAAGTTGTAACTCATTCAATAAATGAAACAACTGTACTTCACATTTTAAACATTGTAAAAGATGCTACATTTTCATATAAGATCTACAATATTATTCTAAACACGAAATCAAAGCAGCTAAATTCACATCTACAACATTATAAGACTAGTTGCTGGGATATATCCGCACCGTTGGAAAGTAGTTGAGATTCTTTATGGAGATTATAACTACACATAACATATGAAACATTGCTAGACCAGTCAATCTGGATGGAAACTAATTATCTTACAGCACTAGATACTGAACTGATATGAAAATCAACAATTTTGCAGTTGCCATGAAGTGATTATAACCAATTGTAACATGAACTTTTTTTTTGTTTTTATCGTTTTTCAGTTCTTTAAATGCAATTCTACTTACAATTGCATTACAGGGAAGTAACCAGGTTCCTCCACCTGAAGGGCTTAATGTCATTTTCATGAAGAAAAGTATGGTGAAATGAGTTGTTAACATCTGAATGAATGGGTGAATGAATGTGGGTTTCCTCAAGGAGGATCATTTCACAGATCAGGTTAAAAAAGTTATAGAAATGATAGAAAGTCACAAAAATAAGTTTGAAAATGTGGAAGGATGAATCTGAAAGTATGGAAAGAAAGAAACAGTGTAAAAATATGTCTAAAGTAGATAAACCACATGAGAAAGAGGCAGATAAAGCTTCTCAGAAATCTTCTTCTCTCTATCCCTCACTGCACAGGGTGGATCCTGAACTGGACGCATGTCCTCCCCCACCTCCACCATATGTGGCCCCTCCACCCGGTCCAGCAGCACAGCAAGGCCCGCCCACACCAAAGACAGCCTGACTTCGACCCATCTCCAACCAGCACTCCTGCCAGCAACCTCACGAGCACGATCTCCTCCGTCGCCAACCTCATGCAGCAGGCTGCACACGCCATGTCCCAACTAGGCAGCCCAGCCAAGTCACATGAGGACCTGGGAACAACTGGAGACGCAGTGAGAGGTTCCTACAACCACTCGTGTGACACCAGAAGTGGACGAGGACCATGAACCGACGACGACGAGGAAAGACCTGAACTCTCATTCCCGATGGTCCAAGTGGCAGGTCCAGATGGAGCAATGATGGTCCACAGACCCTGGACTGACAGAGACATGACCGACGCCCTGGCACATCTGCCAGACCCTCAAGTATCAGGCACAAAGTTTGGTGATGAAGTTATCGTATTCTGCCGTGAGTTTAGCCCCACTGAAGGAGAACTCAGACGCCTCCTCATGAAGAAACATTGCCCAGCCAACTATGCCACGGTTCGAGCAGCATGTCAAGGAAATGCCAGACAGGTACAAACCAACTGGGATCACGCTGACAATGCTGCATATCGAGACATGATTACCTACTGGTTACAGCTTTGACAATTGCTTTCCCGCCGAGAATCAACATGACAAAAACAACATCATGCAAGCAAAAGCCTGGTGAAACTGTAGCAGACTATTACGCCAGACTCCATGCTATTTTCAACGAACACAGCGGTCTAAGGGATAAGAAGCACCTGCAAATGGATATATAGTTATAAATAAATAATTATATGTCTATATGTCTGTGTTTTATATTATAGTGAGTGTTATTATATGATATATATATTATTATATCATACAGAATATTATTATATGATATATATATTATTATATCATACAGAATATTATTATATGATATATATTATTATATTGTACTGAATTGCTTGTGAGGGGGACAACAATACGATGTCCTGATGTGTTTGTTTAAGTGTTAAGTGTTATTTACTGCTTTCTTTCATGTTGGAATAAATGTTAAATATTTAACTGCAAAGTAGTAATGCGTGTTTGATACCTTCATTTTGTTTTGCATTAAATCATTCTGGGATGTTTGCTGAAATTGATTGGATGTGGCACAGCCCTACCTAGAACATTTTCCACCAGCCGCCACTGGGTAAATATAAATACGCAGATCCTCCAGAGCCAGCTGCGAGGGGCTTCCAGGCCTCAGCATATCGGGAGATCTGTTTTTCCTGCATTACAAGAGCTTATGAATTAAATATGACTCCTTTCCCTTGTTTGTGCGCACCCCTGCTGGTGTTTATGTTTCTGCTGAGTCACGGCCGTTTTTGTTCCAGCTGATGGAACCCAGTGAGCACTAACCCGGATTTCAACTTGATTTCTGGTTGAAAACGCATTGGAATGGGGTCTGAACCTCTTAGACCTATTTTCACCGTCTTTTCAACCGGTAAAATTACGGTTACAATATCAAGTTGTCACAAAACACCAATTTATTTTAAAATATTGATGGTTTGTTCAGTTGTAGGTTGAAAGAGACGCCATTTTGGTTACTTTAAACGTAATATATTACACTGGCCAGTGATATGTGGTCTACATGAAGACGTGATTCCAATGCATTTAATGTTTCATATAAAACGTGGTAAATATGGAACTATAGACTGTGTGCTGTCAACAAGAAGCTCCCAGGACATCGTAATGAGAGCAGAGCACATTCTGTCTGTATGTTCACGTAAAATACGAAGCACGGACTCTGTGCATTTTTCTAAGTTGGAGACGACAGCTGGAAAGACGGCGCGGTTTGAGCTAACGTTAGCTAGCTAGCGCTTACTGAGTTGATGAGCGAAGTGAACGAGCTGACGGAATAAACGAGGCTTCACGCTAACAACATACTCTGTAAGTACTTGATACCAATATTTATACCAATATTGCAAACCGAAATATCATTACCATACCACCCAGTGAGCATTTTTCCATTGAAAAGACGCTTAAAAGACGTTTAAAAGACGTCTACGCCCAACGTTGAAAAGATGTTCAGAATTGGTTCAAAAGTGAAAGTTTTTTTCGCCGACTATTTGTAGACGTTGATTAAACGTTCACGCTGAGACCAGATTTCAACACAATTTTCCGTCCTCTACATTGTGCCAGTGGTGTATAAAGTACTCAAAAGCCATACTTGAGTAAAAGTAAAGATACCTTACTGGAAAACTACTCAAGTAAAAGTAAAAAGTCACCTCTTAGAATACTACTTGAGTAAAAGTCTTAAAGTATCTGATATTTATTGTACTTAAGTACAAAAGTACTTAAGTATCAAAAGTAATTTTCTGATATTAAATGTACATCATAACCTGAACATTAAATGAACATCATAACCTGAACATTAAATGAACATCATAACCTGTTCATTGAAAGTAAAAGTACAAGTAAATGCTGTTAATAAAAAAGCAAAGGGTCAGAATTGTGAGAATTATGAAGTTTATTCTTTTAAGTGCTGTGGCACCATGACCAAGGACATGGAGCTGTGTTGAACATAATTGGGTTGGCTGTGATCCATCCAGGAGCAACAATGTTCAACATAATATATTGTACATAAGTATACTTTTGCATCTACTATGAACTTATCATCATAATTCTCCGTAAAGCAATATGACACTATGAAGGAGTTGTAACAGTGCGTTTATAAGTATGCTCATTAGACTAGAGGATGTAGAGGTAAATGCATAATATTATGTTCAGCAAAACATATCCACTTGATGCATCAGGTCAGTGGTTTGAGAAAGGACGCCTGCCTTGTAAACTCCTATGGGCCTGATTTGAATACAAAGGTTTTGCTGAAGCTGAATCTGCAATTGGGCGACTGCTACCATCATAACTCCATCTGATCATCCACAACATGACTCAAATATCAAAACATGATCAATACTAAAGTAACAACCCAGTCATTACTTGAAACTGAAACATGTCCTGTTCATCTTCAAAAGAAGTTGGTTTTCAAAATTGCGAGAATTCAGTCTCGCTCTTCTTGGGTGAAGACTAGTCCTGCGATGCTAAATATCCTTTCACAGGCCGCTGAGGCAGGTAGAGGTGTGTTCAGCGTCACAGACAGCTTGCACACAGCTGCGAAGAATTCCCCGAATGCTGCGCTCTCGCGGCTCCTGTCAATCCGTGTATACAGCTATAGCTAACGTTAGCCAACTAGTGCTGCACAACTGTCAACACTTCCTCAGCTCACTAACTCGCTAGCGAGCCACGGGTGTTGGTCTTCGTCACCACCGTCGTTTGTTGCGGGAGTAGCAGGTGCTTCCATTTCTGCTTCCATCATGAAATCAGTCATCGTAGAGTGGAATGCTACTCATGTAGTCGCCCGCTAGCTTATAGCATGTAGCATCCTGGGCATCACTGGGAATCAACACACCGCGGCTTTGAGAGCACTTGTTTGCAATTGCGCATTAACGTGATTAACCAATGATTTAACTTGCTGCTAGGACCACTGATTCACCAAACCTGCTTGCTTGCAGTCTGTGTTCCACCACAGTCCCCGACGCTGCTCTCATGATTCATTTTGTTTCTGAAGATAGATTTGATTTTGTAGCGAGTAACGAAGGTTTCAGGGGAAATGTATCGGAGTAAAAGTACCGGTTTTCTTTGCAAAATGTAGTGAAGTAAAAGTAAAAAGTAAACAGAAATATAAGTAGTAAAGTAAAGTACAGATACCCAAAAAAACTACTTAAGTACAGTAACGAAGTATTTCTACTTCGTTACTATACACCACTGCATTGTGCTAATACTAATTTATTATGATTTTAGAGGCTTACTAAGAAACCACATCCACATTTATCAGTTGAAAGCCAGTATTGACCAATCAAAAAGTTCTAAAATAAGTTCATGAATAAAACTGGGGTCAAGTGCATCAGGCCTATTTCATCTAGTGACCACAGTACTGACTTGGTCTCTCTCTCTCTCCCCCCTCTCTCACAGACACACACACCTGGTGTGGTAAGTTATTTGTCTTTGATTTTGTTTTATTGTGATTTCGTTATATTCAGTGCTTGAGGTGGAAAAAAGGCGATGCATCTTCTATAGTAGGCCTATAATACTTCAATAATAACTGAAACATTGGTGGGTTCAGGTGGTTTGTAAATGTACCCCATAGTGTTAATACTTAAAGTGCTTTTGTAGCCTGTAGTATTGCTCTTAAATATATTATATGCAGGTTTGCATAAAAAGCTGAGGCGTGTGAAATATACATTCTGGTTTTAGGAGCAGTCTCTCAGTCAGGATGCTCAATCTTATCATGGAGCTCGAAAAAGAGTCCGATTTTCTTTCAGTGACTAAAAGAGACGAGGAGATTTTGGGATTGGGAGTCCTCCCTCAAGAAAATGTAAGAGTTTTGACTTAAAACTATGCAATCTTACATAATTGTGGGCCATTCATATTAGTATAGATAGAATTTCCTACAGTTGAAAATTTGTTTTATTATTTACAAATATCACAGCCTTTGTCTGCACATTTAAATCTTCTGAAAAACTTTTAAATAATGTTTCATTGTTTATATTTGTTCACAAAAACTTTATAACTTTACAACAAAAGAATATTTTTGGAGTATTTCTTGGCCACTAGAGTTGTCTCATAACAGCCATTATATTTTGATTTGATGTGTTTAAATATCTGTTATTGTCACTGTAAAAACACCTGGAAGCCTTGGAAGAAGGTCTCTCTTGTGTTCATCTTCCCAAGAAATACATTCGAACAAAAGTATATTTTTGGAGTATTTCTTGGCCACTAGAGAGTTGTCTCATAACAGCCATTATATTTTAATTTTATGTGTTTAAATATCTGTTCTTGTCACTGTAAAGACACCTGGAAGCCTTGGAAGAAGGTCTCTCTTGTGTTCATCTTCCCAAGAAATACTTTCGAACAAAAGTATATTTTTGGAGTATTTCTTGGCCACTAGAGAGTTGTCTCAAAACAACCATTATATTTTAATTTGATATCTTTAAATATCTGTTATTGTCACTGTAAAGACACATGGAAGCCTTGGAAGAAGGTCTCTCTTGTGTTCATCTTCCCAAGAAATACTTTCGAACAAAAGTATATTTTTGGAGTATTTCTTGGCCACCAGAGAGTTGTCTCGTAACAGCCATTATATTTTAATTTGATATCTTTAAATATCTGTTATTGTCACTGTAAAGACACCTGGAAGCCTTGGAAGAAGGTCTCTCTTGTGTTCATCTTCCCAAGAAATACTTTCGAACAAAAGTATATTTTTGGAGTATTTCTTGGCCACTAGAGAGTTGTCACATAACAGCCATTATATTTTGATTTGATGTGTTTAAATATCTGTTATTGTCACTGTAAAGACACCTGGAAGCCTTGGAAGAAGGTCTCTCTTGTGTTCATCTTCCCAAGAAATACTTTCAAACAAAAGTATATTTTTTGGAGTATTTCTTGGCCACTAGAGAGTTGTCTCACAACAGCCATTATATTGTAATTTTATATCTTTAAATATCTGTTATTGTCACTGTAAAGACGCCTGGAAGCCTTGGAAGAAGGTCTCTTGTGTTCATCTTCCCAAGAAATACTTTCGAACAAAAGTATATTTTTTGGAGTATTTCTTGGCCACTAGAGAGTTGTCTCATAACAGCCATTATATTTTAATTTGATGTGTTTAAATATCTGTTATTGTCACTGTAAAGACGCCTGGAAGCCTTGGAAGAAGGTCTCTCTTGTGTTCATCTTCCCAAGAAATACTTTCGAACAAAAGTATATTTTTGGAGTATTTCTTGGCCACTAGAGAGTTGTCTCGTAACAGCCATCATATTTTAATTTGATATCTTTAACGAGCTGTTCTTGTCACTGTAAAGACACCTGGAAGCCTTGGAAGAAGGTCTCTCTTGTGTTCATCTTCCCAAGAAATACTTTCGAACAAAAGTATATTTTTGGAGTATTTCTTGGCCACTAGAGTTGTCTCATAACAGCCATTATATTTTAATTTGATGTGTTTAAATATCTGTTATTGTTACTGTAAAGACGCCTGGAAGCCTTGGAAGAAGGTCTCTCTTGTGTTCATCTTCCCAAGAAATACTTTCGAACAAAAGTATATTTTTGGAGTATTTCTTGGCCACTAGAGAGTTGTCACATAACAGCCATTATGTTTGATGAAATTGTATAAAATCGTGGTTATATCTGGACCCTGGTCCTGCCTCCTGCTGTGTCCCTGCTGACACCTACTGCTTCTACCATTTTTTATTGCTGACATTATTTCTATTTCTGTAACCATTATGGGCGCATTACTGACTTTGCTTCGTCCCCGGAGTCTCTGTGCTTTCTCTCGTCACAGGTTTCCATGGATTGTGGTTGTATCTGGACCCTTTGCTTCTTCACCGGAGTCTCCCTGGACTGGTATGCTGTTCAGTGGTAGGTACCGATCCCTGGAGTGGTATGCCACTACTTTTCCAACTGTACACCGTTTCCTGAAGGCAGGTGCCACTTGAAAGTTCATATTAGTGGTATATGCCATTGAATCAGAGTGGTATACATATATATATATATATATATATATATATATATATATATATATATGTGTGTATATATATATATATATATATATATATACATACATATATATATATATATATATATATACATATATATATATATATATATATATATATATGTATATATATATATATATATACATATATATATATATATATATATGTGTGTATATATATATATATATATACACACATATATATATATATATATATATATACACACATATATATATATACATATATATATATATACATATATATATATATATATATATATATATATATATATATTTATATCTATATATAGGGCACATCAGTCATACTAAATCAGTTTATTGTCATTTTAAAAGTCTTTCATATGTCCAAACAAGAAAATGGACGAGATAAAACAGCAAAAATGGCATCCCTGCTGCCAGTAAGTTACCGTTATTTACGGTGAAATTGTTCATAGAGTGTGTGCTTTCTCGCCTCGCAGGTTTCCGTGGATGCTGGTCATACCTGGACCCTGGTCTTGCCTCCTGCCGTGATTCTGTCATATGCATTGAATGTGTTTTAACTCTGTTGTTGTTCATTGTGTACACATGACATCTATCGCACTTCTGTCCATCCTGGGAGAGGGATCCCTCCGTTGCTCTCCCTAAGGTTTCTTCCTCTTTTCTCCCTGTTAAAGGGTTTCATGAGGGAGTTTTTCCTGTTCCGATGTGAGGGTCCTGGGACAGAGGATGTCGTATGTGTGTGTTCAGCCCTCTGAGGCAAATTTGTGATTTTGGGCTGTACAAAAATAAATTGTATTGAATTGAATATGTGTGGAAAAAGGCTGTCAATGTCTTTATTCTTCTATATTAGATTAGCTTTGGGATTAGGCTCGCAATCTGTCTCAAGCAAGTTGTTTTTGCAGAAAAAGAAATGCCAACATCTGCACAACAAAATTATTTGATCATGTTGCAGTCCAAGAGTACAAGTTTTAAATTTAAAATCTACATTCTATATTTTGCCGTCATCAAGTACAATTCAACATGACATTACAGGGAAGCACCTCAGGTTCTTCCAAACAAGGTGTTTGGGAACATTTCTATGTTGTGATTTGCTAAATATGCAAAATGTAAGACCAATTAAATTACTATAGTTTTTAAAAAAAAGGAGAAAGAGAAATTATAGGTATGAGATAAGTCCCTGAGAAAGCATTTTAAAGTTCAAATTCTGTATTTAAGACTATAGACAAAATTTATCAAAGATGTTACACTTTAAAAGAAGGCAACTATGAACTTAATCCCCTGGGAAAAACCTTTCCGTGTTAATCCATCCAACATCTTCAAACACCTTGGTACTCATGTTTACTGTCCAACATACAGTGGCTCTGCTCGGATGCCACGCCTCGAGGAGAAAGGGAAGCAGAAACACCAGTAAATAAGTAAACATGTGAAAAAGTGCCCCGTGTCTTGTTGAGGTATGCCAGCCCATAGCTCTTTACACGTCCTGGATAGAAATGGTAAATTACCTCACAAGCTTGCAGCGAAAGTCCTGCAGGTGAGGAAATGCCTTTTCGGTATTTCAAATCATGAATCCACATGCAGTAGGCTAGTTAAGAATGTAGGATAATATAAAATAACCAAGTTATTATCATTAAAATGCTGATCGATTTTCAAATTAGAATGTGCAGAATGATGGTGCACATGAGTCTAGGTGGCTTGTTTGTTCTCATTACTTCATCCGCAAGACTTACTGGAAAGCTCTGGAAAGGTCTGGAAAGGTCTGGAAAGGTCTGGCTCTGGTAAGGGAAGGAGGGGTCATCCACAATGTGCCAATGAAACACATTGAATTTACTGGAGGCCATTGCATCCTAACAAGAAAGATATCTGTTAGCACCACTGAATGAAAACAGAAGGCTGAATTTCAGGTTATGTCATCTGTTTATTACCAGTTTTCAAAATGTCCTTCACTGTCAATCTCAGTCTTGTTCACAAAATACTAAAAGGAGAAACAAACGGTGAGAAAATGCTTTGATTGATCTACTACGAACACGAATCAATCTTTATATCATGGTGACAATGCGTGTTCAATAAGTAATAGCTTCAGAGAACTCATTGTACAATTCAGACTTACTGAGCCAAAATCATCTTGATACACCAGCTGACTGAAGGTTTCCAGACCTGCGCTTAATCAGAGGATATATAACATATAATAAGCAATCAATTAAAGCTGCACAGATAACAGTGGGGGATCAGTTATTACACTTTGGGTGGTATGAGGAATCCAGTACAACTTGCTAACAGGCTTTGATGGAACCGTAGCCTTTCCTTTGTTTTGTAGGTCTGTGCATGAAGTACAGTTTATCTTTTTCATTTGAATTATACTTCATGCACAGATCGTTGTAGAAGTGCATATGTTGCCTTTGCACTCTCATTTTGACAATGTTACAGTAAGACTGCCGTTATTCTATAAATATGGTATTTTTTTAAAACACAAACATTACGCTGTGCTGTACTGGTCCATTGTCATTGAGGGATTTTAGGGTAGGTAGGCCTACACGGGCGGACTGATGAACTGCTGTCTCTACAAAGCCCATTGATCTTCTTTAAAAGCCACCATGACAAACAGAACATTCAAAACCAAACCAGTGAGCACTTTGTTCTACATTTGTGTGCGTCCATTATGCAATCTTACATGTGTGAATCTTCAGATCATCACACTCCTAATGTTAACACTACATTTTAAAAAGACAGGATTTACATGCACAGTTTGAACATTGTTTGTGTTTATCATGACATATTCATGGCACAGCAAATTCCGGTCCTGTGATATGTAACATTTCAGCGTATAGGCGCAACAAAAATGTAAGTGTCTGCTGAGTTGACTTCGGAGATCTGAGTGTCTGCTGACTTGACCGCATAAGAGCGCCATAGCGGCATAAGCCCCGGGGGTGAGAGGAAGTGAGTCAGATCTTTATTTGGCTGATAGCAGGAGGGGGGTTTTGTTGAGTTTGTGAAATGTTTGTGGTGCTTTTCCATAACAGCTGCGGTCAGCAGATCTGCTGAATGGGCAGCCTCAATAGATCAATAACGCACCTGTCGTTCAGCCAATTGTTAAAGGTGAAAGGCATCATCTACATTTGACATTGAGCTAAGGCAGAGAATTGCTTTTTGGCACAAAACTGGAGCCAAATGAAACATTTTCTATTTTCTGAGATGTATGATCCCTTACTATCTAGGGGGTGTGGGGTTTGTAAATGTCTTTTAGAGAGTCTGTGCTTTTTTATTATGTATTTTGGTGTCGGTCCACCACTTTCATCCGGGTTGCAGAATCTCAGATTGGATGGATTGAAATGAGATCTTGCACAGACATTCATGGTTCCCAGAGGATGCATCCTGGTAACTTTTCCTCTTGTGCCACCATGAGGTTGACATTTCTGTTTGTTAGTCAAATGTCTAACAACCATTGGATGAATTATCGTGGAATTTGGTTCAGACATTCATGTCCCCCTCAGGTTGACTTGTAATATAGTCAGTGATCCCTTTCTTTCATTTCGTGACATCAGGTCTAATGTGTCCGATACTTTATATTTAATGTGTAGTTATGACTAGATATCAAAAAAAATGTGTTTAGTGCGAATTAGCAATTGTAGCATGCTAACATGCTAAACTACGGTTGAGATTGAACATGGTAAACGTTAAACCTCCTAAACATCAACATGTTCGCATCGTTAATGCGAGCATGTTAGCATGTAGCTCAAAGCGTCGCTGTGTGTCTGTAGTGTCTTGGGCTGAGTCCGAAATAACTTGGTGGTTATACCGTGTGACGATGCCAAGCCCCCAGGAAGAAACGTAATATTATATGTATAAAGCCTTTTCCCATTGACTTACATTGGGAAAGAGACGTCTGTAACTCAGCGGATCATTTTGTGTTAGGTGATTTTAGGGAGTGATTTGGGGAGCAGATATCTTTTACTTCTTTCTTCTTGTATTTCATTTTTCCTCTAGTTATACTACAACTTCTTCTTTTACTGTTGTATACTTATACTTCCTGTAATAGAATGTGGCATATAATCAAAACTGTCTTTACTTGAGTTTCGGGAAGAAACAGGAAGCAACTGCGATAATGGGAAATGTGGTCTTAATGTAATGTGAAACGGAGACTATCCTCTGAGACTGCACCCTCCGCATAGTTGCTATTTTTGTGCAGATGTGTCCCGCTGTGATTGGATGACATTTGTGCTGCAATTTGGGGACGCAGTCTGTGTCTCTGTTTGTGTCTCAGATGCAACATCTGTTTCGTTGATTCAAGAGGGATCAGGGGCAATAACTGCATTCATGGCAGAGAGTTGGTTATGTCATGAATTCATGCCGACACCATTAAACAACCAATCGAAGCTGAAGCAGAGAAACGGTGATTTGGACTCCTATAATTCCTATAATTTGCCTGTAAATATCCAACTTAATGCTGATGAAAGAATCCAGTGCCGTGTCACAATAAATGTGGAATTAATGAGTTGCTGTCGCAGAATCTGTGAATATGCCAGTTGCCCTCAAAGGGCTGTAAGCTGGACCATAGCTTCTCATTAAAGTGGAATTAGCTCCAACACAATCCCAGGATTTGTACATTCATCCACACAGCCAACCATGAATTAATTAAAAATTGTCTTAATCCTGCTTTGTGTTTATAATCCTGTTGTGTAATGTGTTGACCGCAGACTGCAGTGTCATAATTAGGCTCTGTAAGTTCTCATTATTATTATGAACATCTGAAATAAAACCTATGATCCAATATTTGATCAAATTACCATGAATACATTGACTTTCAACCACACAGAGAATACCTATTCAGGCCGGCCGACTCCACAGCAAACATACTGGAGCTCCTCAGTGGCTTCACGGCTGCAGAGTGTGTGTTCCAAGAGATTAATGATGCTGTTATTACACTCTGTTACGTCAGTGACAGCTGTGGTTCGGCATGTTCTTCTGTGCCTGAGTGCCGTCATGAAATATTTACCTCTGCTGATATCAGCATGAGAGATATCTCCATCATTGAACCTTCCAGTTATGTTTTCTTCATTAACTATCTTGTCGTAATTGAACATGTTAGAGGACGCCTCAACGCACCCTTCAAAGCATTATTAATTGATTTATTGGGAGGGGGCATTGGCGTTCGTTATATAGCTAACAGGTTAGCAAACAGTGACCTATTTACACATCCAGCGGACACGGAGCAGCATTAGCATTTATTTGGAGTCGTGTTTCTGGCCACCAGATGAATGTAAGTCAATGTTCACTCTCCTGTTTTGGTCTCCACCAACTACTGAAGAAGATATCTGGTTCTTTAAGTGACTGGTTAGTTTGTGACTCACCAACTGGCCTTTTTGTGTTGGGCATAAAACCCCGGAAGCCCTAAACGAAAATGATTTAAATTCCACTTTTTTATGCCATTATCTCGAGATCCCAATCGAATTATGTCAAACAAGTTGTTTTATTGAGATAACAACACAAAGCAAAAGTTCGTTTTGTCTTATTAGTTAAAATGTTTGGTTAAAATCAGCCGAGGGTGAATGCATTCAAACGGCCCGGATCGTGCTGACAGTGAAGGACTTGGTGAACGTGAGCACAAGGGTGCATGTTTGACTGAGTCAGGTTTTCAAAATATGGTGTTAATGAGGGCACACGCAAAATACATTTCTGAAAATATGATACACAAGAAATATAAAACATGTTAACAAGAGTATATACAAAATACATATTTGGTAAATAAATGACATGAATTATATTCACTAGAAATATAAAACGTGTTACAGGGCTTTCGTACAAAACAGCTGCATGAGATTTGAGCTAATTATGAATAACGGAAAGCAGAATATAATGTTGTTTTACAATTTCCACCTGCACCAAATTTGATATTTTGCCAATCTACTTAAGAAATTGTCTGAAAGCTCCAATTAAACAGTATTTTGTGAGTGTTTTTGTCCACTTTGACATTGACATATAATTGCCCTATGACGTCAATATGGCTAACGCATTAGCAAACAGCGGTTATTTACATATTTAGCAAAGAAAGAGCAACATCGTCATCAATCTGGAGTTGTTTTTAGTCAGTTTACTTTTCTAAGTCCTGCAAAAATAACTCTCTCTTTAGCTGCCAAATGCTCCACTATGTTGGCTCAGCAGAGGATGTACTTCCTGAGGCAGCTGAAGAAATTCAACCTGCCAAAGACAATGATGGTGCATTTCTACAGAGCCACCATTGAGTCCATCCTCTGCTCCTCCATCACGGTCTGGTACGCTGCAGCCAATGCAAAGGACAAGGGCGGACTGCTGCGCATCATTCGCTCTGCCCATATTTTATATGTCCCTTTATTTTATATTTTACTGTCAATTTGAATATGTTTTTACTCTGTTGATTGTTGTTGATTGTTTAATGTTATGCAACACCCGCCATGACAACTTCCTTATGTGCAACATACTGTGGCAATAAACGGTTCTGATTCTGATTCTGATGTTCATTAGCAAGTTGCTAACTTTATCCATTAGCTGTTTATTGGGAGGAGAGAGTAAATTGGGTTTATCAGCTCTTTCGCTGACCTCAGCTTTACTTCCATTATGGAAAAAACTACATTCTTTATATAATTGTTTGTACAAATTATTAGAAAAAAAAGAAAATCAGAAATGTATGATACATTTCAGTGAGATTTGGAAAATAAAACAACAAAACAGGTATATTTAAAATATATGAAACACTATTTTATTATCGTAATTTTTTATGCTATCTTTGTCGTGCTTCACATTTGTATTCCTTTACTGACGGATGCTGAGTTTCATGCACCGACTGCGGTAATGAAAGCACTACAGACTACACCCCTTACGTTCCCAGCATGCATTGTGGAGAGAGAGAGAGAGAGAGAGAGAGAGAGAGAGAGAGAGAGAGAGAGAGAGAGAGAGAGAGAGAGAGAGAGAGAGAGAGAGAGAGAGAGAGAGAGAGAGAGAAAAAGCGCGAGCGCGCGAGAGAGAGAGAGAGAGTGAGAGAGAGAGAGAGAGAGAAAGGGGGAATTTGCTGGGAGGCTGAGGAGGACCGTGGACCTGAGCGTAGAAGAAGAAGGAGCATCATTAAAAGAAGAAGAAGAAGAAGAAGAAGAAGAGGAAGGGTAATTATCCGATACTTGCTCGTCACTGACAACCGCTCAGGTAAATCATTTATATTATACATATTCCTACCATCCTTCCTACGTTTGTTATTTCCAACATTTGTCTGCCGGTGTGTGTGTTTCGTGCTGCGGGCTGTGCTCTGAGGAGAAATCAGCTGCTTCCCACAGTGAAGCTCGTCTTTTATCATGAGCCTATTATTCCTCGGATGAAATGGACCTGTGAGCGCAGCGTTCTGCCGAGTCAGACCGGTGAGAGCGGTTTGACAGTTGGTGATGTACTATAGAGTAGGTTTGTGCAGGGATTCCCTCAGCCGTGTCTCCGCAGCCTGCAGTCGCTCCTCCGATGAGCGGTTCATTAAAGGGGGGGGGGGGGGGGGGGGGTATCCATTTCATGATTGTGACCGTGGAATACAAAGGAGAGACGGCGGGTTATAAAGTCACAGTAATAGACACTGACCTTCCTGCCTAGAGATGAGAAACGGATGCAGTAAAGCCAATTTCTGGCGCTAATTAGGCGGATATTTATCTCTGAACTTGCAATAATGGCCAGTTTTTCACCCATATTTTACGAGTTTGGCCATTAAGTGACCGACCCATGTTGAATATCCTGTCGATATAAAAGAAATGCTTTGCCCACTTAGGTCACAATATGAACACTGTGACATATTGTTGCCCTTTTGTTTGATGTGTTGAACGTTAGCAAGCAGTTGCTTATTTAACACATTGGTGGATATGGAGCCACGTGTTTCTGGCCACCTGCCGAATATAAGTCCAACATTCACTCTCTTTTCAGCTCTCGCTTGGTCTTCACCAACTCTTGGGGGGAAAAGTCTGCCTTTTTAGTGGTGTTATGGTGTTAACTGCTCCACAATGTTCATTATTAGTTCCTAACTAGCAGGTGTGCTGTGGTTTTATTAGCTTTTTTTAGGACAAAACCACGAACGTTACCTGAGCTCTTGCTAACGCTAAGCTTTTTATTATTTACCGACACCTGAGAGAAATAGCTATCATTGTATTTACTAAATGCTCTACTGTGTCTACAAGCGAATTGCTAAGTGGTATGCAGATAACGTTAGCATACGTGGAGTTTTTAGAGTTTTTTTGTTGTTGCCAAAAACAGACGCCTGCTGCATCTGCAAGCTATGCTAACGTTAGCGGTGAGGGGGAAACACAACCTTTAAATTGAGCGCGGGAAAAGCACAACAATGATTTTAAAGACACTTACTACTACGAGTGACTTCTTTCATATACAAGTGGTCGTTAACATTGATTACAAAAATACAAATTTGAACCACCATATATTTACAAGAAGTGGATACAATTGCCACTCAAAGACCCTTAAAACCTAAACAACTGTCTGTGGGTGATGTGGACGCTACCTCCATATACAAAAGATGCTGCGTTACAGCGCAGCTCAGCCTTTAACATCGATGACAATGACGCCATAGTGAAAAATAAACACAATTAAATATTAATCAGGCATTCAGGAGATGGGCACAAGTCTTTCCTCTATAACGAGTTATCTATTTTGTCTCCAGACGCATGCCCTCAGGATGAAAGGCAGGTTACAGCCACTAATGATCCCTTTTATTCTGGTGACCTTTTTGTCCTTATCAGCTGGTTTGGTGCTTCTCTGTGCACCAGACCTCATTGAGAAAAAGTGCCCAGTTTGTGATGGGAGGAGACTTAGAGGTAGAAACAAGTTGTAGTGATGTGGGAGCTGGTTTGTTGTGAATGGAGCTTTGAATCAATATGCTGCTGATGCTGTTTATATGGAAATGATTCATCAGCAGCCTGTTAGTGAGGCGATATGAATGGAATGGATGGTGCGTTGTATTAAGTAGGGCTGAAGCTTTGTTTTTGAAGTGCTGAAAGGCAATATTTTGTGGTTCAGTATCTTGAAGAATTCTTGCATTTTTGCATGAAAATGACCAAATATATATCGTCCCACTGATGCCTGGCTCAACTGCTCAATAACGCGCGGGTCTTCACCTAGCCGAGGTAAGTTGTCTCTTTTAACCTGAAGGTTTCTTGAGATTGTGTTGAGTGAACCTGTCTAATCACTGGATTAGTCCAGCATGCATCGGGAGAAAGAAAGGCCTGTTGGCGCTGCCTCTGTCTTTGTGTGGATGTGGCGTCTGCAGTGAGGTCACTGCGCGGTGACTCGGCTGTGACTCCTCGCCTCACCCAGCTCGTCGCCGCTGCTTCCGCAGACACTCTCGCATCGAGCCGAGACCGGTTGTGTCGCCGAGCACACTCTGTCACTGCAGTCGCCGAGGTTCACAGGAGGACTTTCTCATTCCTGCTGGGCAGTTCTGCAAGTGCAGAAAGCGGCACGATTCTCAGATAAAGGTGTCAAGCGCCATATTTTTTAATTAAGAGTGGATCTGTGTGTGGTTAAGTGTTCTTGTCAAAACTCATGTCCCTGTTTTCTTATTACGTCTTGTCTGGTTACACTTGAAAATGTAACGTCTCTACAAAATAGAGGCAGTGTACTGAAAGCGTTTCACGGCACTGCAATCAACAGCCGAAGCCTTAACAGTGTCTTCACAAGCTGCCATCTGACAAGTTTTGCATTGGCTGATTAAAATAAGCAGCAGGCGCCCCACACAACCTCCCACACCAACTTAACACCGTCCTCTCTGTAGACGTCTTGCTACATCAGAGTCGGCAGCATTAAGTATCGTGGCTTTAAATTCATGCCATTAGTGGCGTTTAAGATATGCCTTCTATGGATGTTTCTCTCTCAGGTCATATTTGTGGAAAAGATGCAGCGACTGTTTCTTTGCGTTCTTGCTTTCCTGACCATTGAGCAGTTGCGGTGAGTTAATGGGCCTCAGATAGCTGCCCACCCTTAAATAATTTAATCAGCCTGTGATTAGTTTTAGAGCATCATGATACTCACAACATTGTGAGGACTGACTGAAAGGATTAGTTTTGGAGGAAACTGAATATTACTATTTTCCTTGAAATGTAAAAGATAGAATGATGTTTGTTTTTCATGTTGGTGGTCTAGAATTGAAGTTTATTCCAATACTGCATACATATATTAAGTTAATTAACCTCATGTAATGGCGTACATTAGATATAATTGAGTCAAAATGTGTAAATAATGCTTATATTACAGGTTTGATATGGATTCATAAAGTGGCAATAGACAACTTGTCACTGTTCACCATCTTAGTTTAGCGTGTTAGTTTGCGAACATTTGCTAATTAAGTGATGCTGATGGGGGTCTAGTTATTTTTAGCCAGTGTGCAGTAATAAACCAAAGCATTGGATAGAGATTTTAATTTGATTAAGGCGCTATATAAAAAGTCTGTCAGTCACCAAAGTTATAATAATTTATCCTGAGGGGGACATGAATGTCTGTGCCAAATTTCAGATCACCAAAGTCAGGAGGATTCATCCCTCTGGGGACCATGAATGTACATGGTAATCGATTTGAAGAGTGTAAAGTAGTTACTAGTTGAGATATTTAGGTCTGGACCAAAGTGGTGGACTAACTGACCGACAGACTGACCTCTCCGTCCCTAGAGTGTGGACAAAGTACAAGAAAAGTATCTGAAAAATGTCTACCATTTGGCTCATTGTCATATTTAGAGAAATACGCTTACCGTCAGTCAATAATAAAGTCAAAATAACAAACTGTAAATCTGAAATGCTGTAAATAAGAGTCGTACTGAAGAAGAAGAAAGCCTCGCAGTCTCCTTTTTAACTGAAACATAACTAATAAGCCCAACAAAGGCAGAAGCATCGGACGGAAACAAAAACATGATTCCATTATTCTCAGAGCCTGGAGCCAGGATGGACTTACACAATGGGTCAAGGAAATAAATTCAAAAGACTCTAAAGAGAATACCATTGGATTTCATGTGTGCTTATCAAATTTAGATATTTTTTTAGATGTAGTTTTCTGTGGAGATGTTGGGCTAGTTGGGATGTATATCAATGTGCATAATAGCAGACCTGTGCATTGGTCAAGGGGACATTTTGACCTGCTGATGGCGCTAGAGGAAAGTACAGGAAATCACTGAAATCTATAGCTATCATCCTGTGAGGACCATGAATATATTTATGTCAAAAGGCATCAAGATATCTTGCTCTGGACCTGTAAGTGTTGGACATACGGACAGACATGTGGATGGACTGACCAACATTGATGAATAAATCAAAAATACTAGCTACAGTACCCATGGCAACAGCTCTGACTCCAAGGAATGTTCACCAAAAAACTCCAGGTGGTAACTGTCATTACCATCCTCCTGGCAGCGAGTCCCAGCCGGTTATTTATATTTCCACCCCAGAATGCCTTGGGGCAGATACCTCCCGTCCCAGCGTTTGGTCTCTCTGCTCTCCCCAATCTATTTAATTTCCTCCTCCTCACTTTGAGTGGAGCCTCTGCGCTAACTAACTGGTTACCCCCCCCCCCCCCAGCTCAGAGTGTCATGAGTAATAAAGCCACTGCTGGACATCATGAAATGATAAACACATCAAAGTTAATGGTATTAAACTGTATAACCACAATGTGAGATGAGGGAATTGGTGAGTAGAATTTCTTTACAGATTCATTTCCAGTATTTTCTTGATTTAACATTTAATGATTTTATCTATAGAATATTAAAAAATCGCGATATCCCAGACCCTAATTTGAATTGATTGTTTTTATGCGTCCAACGATCCAATACCCCGAAGATTTTCCGTTCACTATCGAAGAAGACTCAGAAATATTCATGTTTTAGATGCTGGAATTGATCAATTTGTGATGTTTGAACATAAATAATGACTTCCGAATGGTTGTCCATTCATTCTTGATAAATTGTCTGATCGTCTCGGCTCTAACATCAGCATATAAAGTCATGCTTTTGTTTTTAGGAGACAGCAGGTAACTCAAGAGAGAGAAAAGTGTATTAATGCAACTTAAAGACGACAGAATGTAAGTGTTGGTTGTTAAATGGTATGAAAGTTGCCTGCAACGCAACATAAACCTAGAATACAACAAGCAGTGGCAACCACGGGGCATTTCTGCCCCTCACCGCCAATTAACCACACTTCCAAAAATAGATGCGCGAAGTCTGCATTGTTATTCAAACTGTACAATTATCGAGGAGCACATCGTTCATTCAGAAGCCACCCTCGAGTACGCCTCGTACTGCTTGTCCCTAACACATTTGTCAACAACTCTAACAGGCTTTGGCGTGTAACTTCACAGGACAGCCATCAGAATATGTGATAGATTCAGCAGATGATCAGGATGCAAAAAAAACTGAGACCAGCAGGAAGGAACTGCCATTTCCGTTTAAGCTGTGTCTTCATCAATTACAAGATTTGTAAATGTAGAGTAAATACCACACACTTTACTCCAGCGGGGCTCTCAGGGTCTGCTGTGGTATCCTCCTGCTGATGGTTTCCTCCCAGTGTGGACACTCTGCAGAGAGCACTGAGATGCAGAGAGCGTCACTCGTCGGGGGGAATGTGCCAGCGGTGTAAAGATAGTGGTTTTCAGCAGACGGCTCCTTTTCTTTCCGACGAGATCAAGTCGCTACAAAGAGGCGCGAGCTGGCAACCAGACTGTAATTGCCACCGCTTGGTTGTTCGTCTTCATTCTGTCTGTTTTCCCAGCAATTTCCTATAATTTGGCTGGAGCCCTGCTGGTTTGCGTGGTGGTTGACACACACGTGCATGATCCCCAGAGGGGAAGCCCCTCCACTCCGTGGTGGGACAGGCTGTTCAGCCCGGCTGCTGGAGGGCGGTTTACATCTTCACAGTTTTGGTGTTATTCCTCGTGACAACAAGCATCTTCTCCGCTGAAACTCCATGAGGAAAAAACACTGAATCCCAAAACTCAAGTATGAAAGGATTAGTCTAATTTTATACTATTTTTTTACTGTCAACAAATGCCTTGTGGATTCCAAACCAGCAATGAATTTACATTGAATAACTCATCAATGAGCCTCATCATTGCACTGGGGCACGTATTGGGTTATTGCCATTAACGTGCTCGGTCAATGTTAATGTAATCATAGAGCCCCAAATGTGTATTAATCTAGGGTGGATAATATATTGATCATTTATTGTTTTTCAATGGAATAGTATCGTGATGAAATAATATATTTTAATACATACAAAAAATTTATATATCGAGATTGTGATATACAATTAATAACAAGCACAAAATAACTGTATTTGTCAAGTATTTAATTCAAAACGTAGTATTTTCACAAGGACTATTTATTGAAATACCAGAAAACATATATATTTATTGAGATATGAAATTACCTATATCGTCTTTATTAATCTACAGCTGAAAATAGTTCCCAAAAAATGCAATGTTTGATGCTGTTTGAGTGGCGTTTGTTGAAAACTACAGTGTCCAGTTTCTTGAGGAAAATGACTGAGAACGGTCAGTCGGTCACTATACATCTGTTTGAAAGTTGCACTCATCAATATCTATGTATTAGCAATTTAAAGTTAAAAGAGTTGTGTAACTTTATGTGATGTTTAAAGGCTCCATCGTAGTGACGACACCTCCGATTTACTTCCTTTAGCGCTATGGAGCGTTTTAGAGTTGGTTTCATGCTCCGCAACTTTAATGTATCCAGTTAATGTTGCCGGTTAATGGGGAACACATTGCTGCAACTAATTCAGTCTGAGAGAAAACAGACTTTCCCCCCCTTTGGGAATCGGTGCAGTACTGGAAACATTATTCCACTGCTGGCTACAACAGCAATGATCAGGAGATAGTCCTGCCCACAGATGCTCCGGCAGAAGCTACAACTTTCAAGACTTCCTGATGGCGATCATCAGACTCCATTAACTTGTCAAGACGAAACATTTGCCCCGCTTCCTGTTCCTCCTGCTGGGAGCTTGTTGGACCCTCCTCTCCCCCCTTTTAACTAGGAAGAACGCCGCCGCACACACCGCCAGAGACGTGACTCCTCAATAAGAAATGCACTTTCATCCCAGCCGAGCTCCCTTTACTATGAGAGCGCCCTAGTTTAAATCAGGTTTCAGGGTTTCTCTTCCCCTCTGCTGGCTCGCTTGCTTCGTTGCAGTTTGATAGCTAATCTGTTCGAATGTGTCTTCTCCTCCACGCTGCGTTACATAACTGTTTCCTCTCTCCCATAAGGGCTCTCGCTGCTTCACAAAGACGTGAGCTGTGAAATCACTGCTTCCAACTTTGCACCATCGCCGCCGCGTCACTGAATTATTTGCCCGCGGTTTGTGATAATAGTCTGATCAGCTTCTGTTTTTGCACCTTCCTGAGCTTGACATTTATCTTGCAGACTCTTCACCTCAGATCTGACATCCGCTAATTAGTGTGAACTTCAGAAAGCAGAGAAGCAACACGTGTTTAACAAGTTCCATCTGAACCGTGTGCGTGTGTGTGTGTGTGTGTGTGTGTGTGTGTGTGTGTGTGACACACACTCTAATCCTGAGGGACGCCCACGCATACTGTAGCTTGTCAAACCGGGGAGGTGCAAAAAGTGTGTGTATGACGCTGTACTTTTAATAACACGGGACAACTTCACCGCTAACTTCTTCTCACCAGCAGCTACTCTGCCCTGAGCATCGCCACTCACTACGTCCACTTAACATTGCGTAATGTGTAAATATGTGGATTTAACTTAAACCTCACTGTGGCCATTTTCATACGGTAGCTTTGGGTGGCGTTTCATATTACACGTTCTTCATCTACTCTCTTTCAGACCAGGGGCATAAAGTGTGTGTGTGGGGGTGGGGGTGGGGGGGTGGTATGGCCCCTTGGACCTCGCACTTGCCATCTTCAGTGGCGATGGCCTCAATGGATTCAAACAACATTTATCTGCACCTTTGTTCCTGTTTACACTCAGTTACATAATGTGTTAGAAACACTGATTGTGAACAGGTCCTTTGCCCCCCCCCCCCCCCCCCCCCTTTCTGCAGGATTTCCGGCATTCTTCCCCCTAACTTCTCCTCTGGCCTGACGGACCCACCAGGCCACCACCATGAACTACCTCCGCCGGCGCCTGTCAGACAGCAGCTTCGTGGCCAACCTGCCCAACGGCTACATGATGGACCTGCAGAGGCCGACCCCTCCGGACTCGTCCACCTCCTCCACCTCCTCCCCCGCCTCCCCGGCCACAGAGAGGCGGCAGCCCCCAAGCATCCCGCCCCCGGCCCCAGCCCCAGCCCCAGCCCCAGCCCCCGGCTCCGGCTCCGTCTCCGGCTCGGCTCCGAGCGCGGGGGGCTTCCTCAGCTCCTTCTCCAGCGTGGTGAAGAGCGCTCAGATGGCCCAGAACGTCGCTGCCGCTGCACACGCCAAGTCAGCGGTGACGGCGGGGGAAGGAGCCTCGACTGGAAGCAGTCAGCCGCCTAAACCTGTCGTACGCAAGCCCAAGATCCTGCTGGTCATCGACGATCAGCACACAGACTGGTGAGTGCACGTCTCCATCGCCTGTGTGTGTGTGTGTGTGTGTGCTTGGGTTGTTTAACAAAAAAATATATTTTTTCACATTTTTCCTGCATGTTTTTTGGAGTTCCGTTTATGTCTAGAAGAGAAATAATTACATTTTCGTGATGAATTTATCTCAAACTAGTTCCTAGTTAACGATAACGAGCTGAACCGTGACTTATTTTATTTTTTTTGCGTGTCCTCGTTTTGACTCGATTTCAAAGACCAATGAGAATCTTAGCTCACTCGCTATCTTTACTGAATTGGAAGTAGCATCACTACGACTGAAGCAGAGCAGTATCTGAAGAATAGAAGATGGCAGCTCGACCTTTTGTTTTCAAAAGGTTCGTATGTTTAAACCGATCAACTGGCATCCTGTGCCCCGAGGCTGTTCTTTAGCTCGACCTGCGTGGAATCTCAACATGTTGATTTTCACAAGTAACTCAAAGAAAGCACGTGAGGTAACTTATCGGTGTCGGTAGGCTTGTTGCCCATCATCATCTGTTGGTATATGAGGACCTATTGTGGCTGAGCGCTGACATGTTTAATTGTCACACTATGTACTTCACATACCTTTCGGTTTTGTAGCTCCCGCTGAATCAAAAGCATTTCTTGTGGTTTTGAAAGAAGTGCGACATCTTATTGTGCCTGACGGACCCGTACGTCCTTTGCTTCTATACGCTTACACCATGGCTGTCATGGTAACGAGAGAGAGGTGCTTTTCCTCTGAAGATCATTTAAATGAACTTTAATGGGAAGAAATAAGTTTATCTTTCAGCAGCAACACATACGTGCACAGGAATTGATTTCCAGAGCTGCAGTGAAGACGTGCAGCAGTATATCATGTTTGTCCCACCCGATCGACAAACCGCTCTTCCCCTTCATGAATTGTTCTTCTGTCGGCTGACGTTTGATGGTAAATAAACCCCCAGTCAAGCCGTTATTAGTCATTTCCAGCCCCTGTTTGAATTTATCTGCACAATTAGCCATCACTATTGTGTACCGAAGCATCTGAGGCTCTGCTGGGAAATGGCGCCGGGGTCTTAAAAAAGATGATTTCAAAGCGCCCCGCTGACAGCCGTGTCAAAAGCACCGGGATGGCTCTCGGTATTCTGCACACGGCCTCTTCTCTGTAATCCCGCTGTCTGAAATCCCCAAAAGGGCCCGATCGTCCTCACATCCCCGTGTTTGTGAAAGGAGTCCACAGATGATCGTCCGGGCTCATTCTGACTCTCCGAGGGAACCTTCCTCACTCCAGAGAGAACAGCAGCGGGTTCTATCCACCGAAACAGCTCCTTGTATAGAGAGGGAATAGCGGAGGCTTTGATAAGTGGTTTGCTGCTTTTTCATCACCAAAAAGAAAGTCAAAGGAGTACGGGGTTGGTTGACATAGCGACACCTGTTTGATTTCATGCAATCCACTGCAGCAGCCCTGCTGGTCATTTGTAAGGCCACAGCTTGTGGTAATGTATTGGCAGAGACTCTGCCTTCTGCACAATATGCTGTGTGAGTTGGTGTTTCTTTATTTTATGTTCATGCATTTTCTTATTGCTTTTTGGTTGATTTGGGAGACTTCAGTTTGCCAGAGACAGTCAGCTTCTATGGCTCAAGCTCCAAAAAAATGCTAGATCCTACATTTCCCAAAATGCGACTGCACTCTCCAGAGGCACAGAACGATGAACAGTACGCTTCATGACAAGTAAGCTGAGCTTTATCTGTAAAATGGTTGAAGTGCCCCTTTAAACCCAGAAGCAGTTCAAGTTGTTGCGCAGTGTTTGTGTTCTTGTTGTTCCTCTAAAGAACACTACTGTGGCTGGATTAACCCCCCACATCTCTCTCAAGATGTTTAACATCAGTATTTAATGTTAATCATTAAACAGTACTTTTCAAGAAAAAAAACCATCTTTGATTTATTTTGATTTGGAACTCCGTTCCTTTTCTGGCCACCGAGCGGCACTGTAGCTCAATCCTCAGCTTGAGAGAAACGCTCGTGGGTTGTTTTGATATTTCGTGTAGAAGTGAAGGCCTTTGGCCAGCAGATGGCGACGCGTGACAGCCTCTGAGGTGAACGTGACACACGCTTCCTCTGCTGTTGAAATGATCAGTGCCAGCAGATGTGATCAACAGCAGCTCTCCTCAGTCAAAGCAGCGTTCCTGCTACAAACACAGACTCAAATGATCCTTGAGAGTCGACACCAGGATCCAATTCTAGGGCTCGCATTGCGATGCTAAACCTTAGACCGGAGGTTTTTAAACTGAGGACCTCCGAGGGGGAGATGTGGGGGAGGCAGGTAGAGAGGTGAGGCAACAATACCGCATGAGGTGAAAGAGACGAGTGCGTGCCACATTTCTAAAGACAATGGGCAGTTAGCTGTTGTGGTTTTGTTCGCTCACCAACACAATTAACAGAGGCAGTGATGGCACTCGCACCCAATCACAGTGGTTTGCGTCAAAAAGTGCGCTTCCGCTCATGAGTTATTACTCTGAACATGAAGCCATGACACACATCTTTCTAGATTTAATGTCACTTACACTGGCTGTTGTGGAATCTTTTTTTTTAATAACATCAAACCTTTCTGACATTTCACTGGGGTAAACAGTAAGTGACTGTATTTGTGTAAAAAAAAAAAGAGAGTAGCTGGTCCACCTTAATGGTCAGTCCACCTTAAGTGAGCCTGGGATGAAGTTGCCGCTAACCCCCACCGCTTAAATCAGCAGGTGGAAAGCACAGAAAACAGACCATCGAGTATTGGGAACGTTTCAATTCAGGATTGCAGCGGCAACTGATCGTTAAGAGGGCTTGCTGATAACTAATTTGGCATAAATACAACTGTAGTGGCACAGTCTTGTCAATTTGCTGTATGTAGAGCATGAAGCAGCAGCTGAACAGTTTAAATCCTAACTCCTGATAACAGTGCAACCCGTAAAAAAAAGATAAAAATATTTGGCTGCTTTTTCTGTCCCAGCGTTTGCTTTTGGAGACAAAGTATAACCTGCGTTCAGACAGCAGAGTCCTGTGGTTGATCTGTGATGAAACGGTTCTACTGTGCGCTGCTTTGCTGTTGAAACCTCTGCGCTAGGTGATGAAAGTTTCAACCACACTGGCTAAACTTCTAAATTTACTTGACGGCCATGTAGGGATTGTTTTCCTGGAGTCTTCTTCTCCTCGAAGTTTTTGTCCTCGTAAAGAATTGAGAGTAGCGATCACTGAGCAGAACCAAAGAGAGATGCAAATGGATTTCCAAGGACGTTGAACCTGCAATGAATTTCTATCTACGTTCACTAGAGGAGCAAGTGAGATGTCGACTGTTGGGACAGCGAGGCGAAGGAAGCTCTGAGAAATCAGGAGCACAAAGCAAAGGAGACTCTGAAGAGAGCCAAGGCTTTCCATCAAGCCCAGATGACCAAGCAGAGAGCAGAGATGAAGGCTAGAATGTATGATCTATCAGATGTCAACAGTAAGCTGAAGGCTGCTCTTGCTAAGGCTGAGCTGCAGCTGAAGACTGGCCAGATACAAGTCTTCCCTCACAGACCAGATGGAAAAAGCCCGGGACCTCATCTCGTCCCTCTGAGGATCGTACCTTCTCTTCAAACGCATGATAAGGAAGCTGAGCAGGCGCTGGAGAGAATCCGGGCGAGATTCGAGGGTAACGGGATCAACAACAGCCCTGAAAAAGGCAGAGGATCCGTTCAAAACCAGCGGTCCCAAGCCCAGCTGGAGGAGCAGAGAGCGGAGACTAACTGAATCAAAGCAGCTCTGAAAATGACAGATCTGTTTAAAACCGAGCGTCTCCTTTGGCAGCAGGAGAAGTCTTCCCTCCATCAGGCTGATACAGAAATCCAGCAGACTCTGCAGGAAAAGGAAGAGGAGCTGCAGACGACCGAGTCCTCCTTGAAGTCCCAGCTCAAAGATGTTGAGAGACAGATCACCAAAAAGCAGAAGAAGAAGAAGAAGAAGAAGAAATGGTACAAATTCTTCTGATACCCGGCTCCCTATTTCAATGTTTGTTAAGACTTGATTCTACACTTGTGAAATCACTTGACACGTGTAGAATCAAGTGGTTCTGTCATATGCATTGAATGTGTTGTAACTCTGTTATGATGTTCATTATGGACACATGCCATCTATTGCACTTCTGTCCATCCTGGGAGAGGGATCCTCCTCTGTTGCTCTCGCTAAGGTCTCTCGCTCTTTTCTCCCTGTTAAAGGTTTTTTTAGGGGAGTTTTTCCTGTTCCGATGTGAGGGTCCCGGGACAGGAGGATGTCGCATGTGTACAGATTGTAAAGAGAGATGGAAAGAGTAGAAAGAACACAAAAGTCAGTTTTAGAGTTGAAGGAGAGAGAAACAAAGTCCAGCTGGAGAATGAGAAAGAGGTGGAGGCCGAGAAAAGAGCGAAACAAACGACAGAAAAGTGAGATTGTGGAGTGATTCTGCTTCCGTTACACACTGTGGCCATTTCTATCAACGAGGCTGAGCGCCATTAACGGACACCTGTCATGCTCATTTCCTGGTTCATGCTTGTCCTTTGGGTTTCTACCAGAGCACGGTTACACTCTTAAATGTTAAAACAATAAAAGCTCTCGGCCTGTCTTCGCCCTCCGTTTTAGCCTGTTCCAACAGACTTGCGTTGCTAGGTAGCAGCGAGGGTCCATGTTTACTTCCTCGTCAGCTGATTCACATCCACTGCACCCGGAAGTAAACCGTGAACTGCTGAAGTGAAGGGTGTCCGTCCGTCCGTCCGTCCGTCCGTCCGTCCGCTGCCCGTCTTGGGGTTGACTTTCCTCCTGAGCATTCCTGCAGAGAGCCTGAGGTCTCTGGGGAGACGCTGCTCCGTTCTGACAGGCTTGGCCTCCAGCAATGACCGATGCACAATAGCAGCACACAGCACTGAGGCAAAGTCTCCAGGAGCATCACCACCACCACCACCACCGACAATCCCTCCTTTTCTATCTCTCCTTCTCTCTCGCTCTCTCTCCCTCCCTCTCTCGGGCTTGTGAGACGTTTGGCCAAGAAGCTGTCAGTCTGTCTGCTCTCTGTTCTGAATGATATGAGCGTCCGATCGCTCCATTCCGGCCCCTCTCTGGCAAACAGTTTGGTTCTTCATGTACGTAGCAGAGTGTTCTGTGACGTCTGGTAGCCCTGAGCCACATGAAGACGCTTTAATGTATTGTCTCAGGAAGCCCACACAGCGTTGAACATCACACGGGCAAAAAGAAGCAGAAATTATTCTTGAGGCAGCTACTTCCAGCCCACCATACATCACCTGCCCAGCACCACACAGCACACAGACAGTTTGTGACCAGCTGTCGAACGTATCGGGAGTTTTCCCTCAAGAGTTGGAGACCAAAAAACAGGTTGAAAGGCAGCGAGACGTTTGTCAGGTGGACACAAACCAGTCCTGCTCAGGACCTGTTTTATTTCTATGCCGTGGATATATATATATATATATATATATATATATATGTGTCTGCGCCAGCCCGCATCTATTAGTTTTTACCCATGAATTTATACAAATGTCAGTGTTTAAACCCCCCCCCCCCCAAGGCTTAAGGCCTTTAAGGTAATAACTACACTGCTCGTCTTATTATGATGAAACTGTTTCCTGTTGGTGGGAACCTTGCTGTCTTCATTGGAGAAAACGAGCTAAACCAACACATTGGGAATTTAATCTTCCTGTAAAAAATATGCATTCCAGCACAGGAAATCTCCTTTGTGCACATAACAGTATTAGCACAACACCAAGCTTAGCATAGTAGATATAAATAGAAGCATAGATAACTGTAAAAAAAACAACTAAAAACCCTTCTGGTTTTGGCAACATACATGACTCGTAAGCTTCCTTTTCGTGGGACACAAAAGAAGGAACATCCATTCTCGTGGTAAATAAAGGAATTCAGCTCCACGGTGTTTATACAGCCGGCGTGTGCACGAGAGCTCAGACCGAATGTTTACATTTGCACAGACACGTAAAGCCCGGCAGCATATACATTAAATTGATCGTTCGGTTGTGACGATGCCTTGAAACGCATACCAGTCATTTGTAGCCAGTGGGCCTGGGGTAGTATTTAGGTCAGTCGAAGATTCGCGGCTTCCTAAATTACAGAGAACGAGACGGCGAGAGACCTGAACCAGCTGGGAGACGTTTAGAACGAGATCCCCTCCGTGTGCTGGAATGACCGATAACGAACGGGCTTAAAGGGACGGACACGGCGACGTGGAAAACATCGAGGAGGTCTGAGGAGGCAAAAATGAAGTGTTTTTGGTGCGCTCCAAATCCCAAACAGCCTGTCCCAGTAACCGAAGGGCCTCCAGCCTGGAGCCCTCCGACAGATTGTTAACTGTCCCACGTCTGCAAGGGGTGAGAGTTCACCGCCGAGCCCGACGGAGCACTGGGACGCAGCATGGCTGTAACCTACAAAAAGCCCAATAATCCGGAACCTAAACAGGCTCTCTGTTTTACAGTATTTAAGTCTGTCAAAGGAACATGCAGCTCAAGTAAGAGCGAGGGAATACGTTCAGTCGAAGTGCTTCTCCGAATAAGACCTCATTTCCCATAAACCCTGTTGCATTGTAAGGATCTAGAAGGCTTCTATTGACTCCTTTCTAGAGTTGTGTGATCGTTAGACGGCTCCAGTGTGAAGCAGAATATAGAAATATCAATTCAATGTAGCCACCAAAACGTCATCTTGATTGCGCTCTCCTCACAACACTCTTATTTCATGAGTTACTCTTTGCCGAGAGATTCTGTTCACTCGAAGCCCCGCATGGTCAGATTCCGTAATTATGGAAAAGGTGAGTCATTATTTTGCCCGCTCACAAGGTATTTTGGAAGGTCTGTTGAGATTTCAGCTCTCCTTCGATCAAATAAACAACGGATATTTTAAGGTTGTTTTGACCGTCCGGAGCACATGCAGCGGAGGGTCCACATGTTGAAGCACACGGGTCCTATTCACTGCAATACGCTCATTGATACAGTTCAAATGGTCTCCATCTGCAGATTATCAATGAAATTGGTCTCGCACAATGTATGAAATATATCACTTCTTTTGTCAATTCCTTGATGGCTTGTCTTCTGTTTCTTTGCAGGGCGAAGTATTTTCGAGGGAAGAAACTGAACGGAGAGTATGAGATCCGGGTGGAGCAGGTATGCTGCATTTAACCTAAATTCTGCCTGTTTAGATATTCAAATGAATCATTTAAAAGCTGCATTTAATGAAATAACATTGTGGGTGACCTTCCGTTTGTAGCCTGCCACTCAATTTGAAATGATGTAATTGGCTGAATTACACCTTTTTAATGAGATAGTTAGCTGTGAAAGTGCAGCAATACAGAGAGCCAATCTGGCCGAAGAGCCAATCAGTGAACGAGCACTGCACTAGTATAGATACTGCCCCTCTGTGATGAGTCTCCTTATAATACAAGCTACTTGAAATATTGTTATCCATTTGAACTTTACCTTAAAAGAAAAGTTTGACATTTCGGGAAATATGCTCATCGAACGTCCAGCCAAATTAGACGAGAATATGTCTGTGGGAGTTAATAGCCAGGGGTTGATCAGCTTAGCTTAGCTTAGCATAGCATAGCGTTAAGACTGGAAATGCATGGGGGAAACAGCTCTACCCAAAGTATTAAAATTCGCCTCCTAGCACCTCCGAAGCACACTAACTGACACGTTATGTCTCGGACTGAAGTGTAAAAAAACCTGATACTGCTCTGCATTTTCCCCCCACCTCCAGTCTTTATGCTAAGCTAGGCTTAGCCAATCCCTTCACAGAGACATGTATCAATCTTCTTCAGACAAGAAGCATGCGTTTCCCCAAACGTCAAAGCGTTCATTTAAAGTAGCCCGATTATTAACTCGACACAGTAGTGCCGATATTACGTACCGTATGCACAGAACTTTGTGTCCAGACACGCGGCATTTACAGTGTGCACATAACATCTAATTTACCTCAAATAGCTGAAACAGCTTTACATCTGCAAGCCATTGTTGCGCCGGGAGCCGTCTTTGAAAAGGAGTGGTGGGTTCTGTGTTCACGAGGGAAGGGAAAAAAGCTGGACCGGTGATTTTACAGCCTGTTTGCTCAACTCTCTACTGATGTGGTCACATCCATTCTGGAGCGGGATGGGCTGGAGTAAGAGGCGAGATTTTTCTATGAAATCTACATGGGAAAAAAAATGTATATTTTGGTGTCCCAATAAGAATGTGGCGGAGTTAATTAGGCCACTTAAGTTGATACCCCCCCAAAGTAAAATCTCACCCATTGCTCCCACTGTGACCTACTTGGATCTCTTTGGACCCTCCGCTCTTTTCACAAGTCGCCCACTACTTTCCTTCAGCAGCCAGCCTCTTCGTAGGCGGTTTGTGCGCCTCGCTGAGAGCCTCGGGACGAAGGAAACGCGATCTCTGTGTGAACAGTTAGCGACGCGCTGAGACGAACCTTTTCAGGGGGGATGACAGTAAAAGCAGAGAGACCCACTGCACGTCCTACCAGCTAACAGTTTGACCAACAATAATCAGTTCAAACTTGCTGAACCAGCGCTCCCAAACCAACATAACTCTCCTCTGGCTTACTTGCTGCCATATAAGGTTCCATCTTCAGAGTCCAGCGCAGACTCTCCACGGCATGTGATGCTGCAGCAGGGAGGGGAGAGGGGAGAGAAAGAGGGAGCGCCTTTTGATTCTTCGATGCACCGTCTCTCATTCAGGCTGCCCGGCCACCTGCACCTTCCCCAAGCAAGTTCACGAGCCCCGTTGTTGTGGAGCGTTCCTTCTCATTGCCTTGTCACTTTGAAGGCACGTTTGGCAGACGTCTGAGGTCTCGTGTCCACCGGGACACCGATGCTCACACGGCAGCGCTGGTGGTTGTGCTTTGTGCTCCCGAGTGACGAATAAAAACAGGCTCCAATTCACCGCCTTTTTATTTTTTGGGGCGAAATGATGAATATATGTTCAGTAGCACTTCTGGATGAAAACATGCCAGGCGATCCTCACAGTTATGAGTATAACAGCCAGAGACTAGAGGGCCTCACATGTGACTTCTGAGTCAAATACATGACCAGAGCTGGGAGTTGTACATCTTTCACTCGGTCAGTTAATCCCTTGTGGGGTAAAAGGAGAGTCAATGTGCAGATGCATCAGGTCAGTGCTCATATATCACGAGCCTGTGACTCATGAGAAAACAGTGAAACTAAGACAGAAATAAATAAATACTGTCACACATACATACTGTCATAGGGACCTCTTTTTTTACCATGTTGTCATAATCCTAATCTGCAGTCGTGCTGGCAGGCTGATTTTGGGCACACAGCTACTGTCAATATGCACGCTAAACGTAGCCCAAATTGATATGATCAGAAAAATGCAAGATGGGGCCTTTTTAGAGTGCGACTGTAACTTTTACTGCCACAATGCCAAAAAACTCACTCTAACAGTAGCACACGTGGAAAGGGTTAAAAAGCCAGTGACTTGTAAAGTCAAAGTTAGCTATCGTTAGCCACCATAAACTGCTGGTCATGCAAAGGTGCATTTTATTGTTGGAGACAGTTCGCTGTAAGAGGAAAATCATCTTGTTTCTCCTGTTTAGAAGTCATGTAGTCTCCCTGGAAGAGTCGACCCCAGACGTGACGGAAGATTTATCTCTCAGCAGACTGTTAGTTGTTGATTTAGTTGTCGCCACATCACACTTGGACCCAGAACGTACTCGTCAACCTTGTGACCTCAAAATATATATGATCCTCAAGAAATAATACCAAATAATTCATCTAATCGTCTCCCCGCTCACCGAAGGCCGTCTCAGACACAACGGTCACTGTTCTCTGATACGACAACCGGTACACGGAAAAATGCCCACCGCTCTGACCGCTCTGACCGCTCTGACCGCTCTGACCGTCCTGCTGTGTTGATTTGAACGGGAATGCCCGTCCTACTCGGATTACGATGCCCTTAGATGTGGGCAGCATGGCGGCAGCGCCAAGCCGAGGGCCTCTGGAGCCGACATATTGTGCACCCTAAATTGCCGTCCTGCTTTTCATGACTCATACTTCTCAAAAATGTCAAACACAAATGTCCCCCAGCTGCGATCGAAGCTGATCACAAACACGATGACAGCCAGCCAACAAACTGACTGTTTGCCACCAGCAATCCCTGCACAGCCATAAACACGGCAATTTACACAATTTGGACAAATTAGGCAGTTCAATTTGAAAGGGCCCGTTGTTTGTGAAAGAACAAGAGGCGGTTCTTCGGACCGTGTGTGGTTTGGGTCGGGCAGGGCGACATCTGCTCGGAAGGCATGTGACCTCAGCGCTGTCCACGCTCCTTTCTGCTCCGGTCATGGCAGCTCACAGGCAGTTGGCTTTGTTATCCGAACCATCCTTTTTTTTTTTTTTTTTTTTGGGCTGGTATTCGGCCATGACACGGGGCATCTGGGCAGAACTTTGCCAAGGCGAACGATATGGTTCAGTACTCGCTGCAGATGTTTTGACCGGTCCAGCTGCTGCGTGTAACATCTGTCTCTCTCTACGTTTAGTGCCTCAATGAATTATTCCGCTGTTGTACAAGGTGGTAGTGATTAGCGGCAAATAATCCCCCCGTGGTGCACATGAATGGTCCGCTGTACTTCAGCCCTCTCAACTGCACCAGTGTGTGTGTGTGTGTGTGTGTGACTCAACTGAGCTTATCAAGAGGTCAACTACAGGTGGTCAACACAAACGTAGCTGCCCTGCAGGCTCAAATCACCACAGTCTGTTCTCAGTCAACATTTGTACACAGGACTGAGTAGCTCGTCCAACTCTCATGCGTCAATTTAACACTTTCCAGTGAGCATTCGTTGCTCTCTGGGAGTCAAGTAACAGCTACTTCTGTGCAACATTTTATCTTGAGAAGTTGTCCATCCAGGTCTCGGTGGGTCAAGGTTTTGACCCATTGAAGCTAAAGAGTTGAGGCAGTAAAAGAAGCACATTGTGTCACGGAACATTTCTATTTCTGGATAAAAGGAAACTACAACAAGAGGCTCCAGCTGGGCTACAACGATTTTATCAACAGCTTTTCCACTTTGGTCTTCCACTCGGGAGCAGAAATACAAGGAAAGGGATAACTGTATTAATGGAACAAGGTCAGTGTTAAAAGGAGAACAGTTATGAGAACATCTATTTTCTTATTTTACATTCATGGACTCCTCGAAATACCTCCCTCTGTGATTAGATGTCCTCTTTTTCATAATCACAATAAAGTATGCTTTCTTATACTTTTAATATTTTCTATGATTCATTTTCAATGTATATTATGTATAAATTCACCGCAGCACAACATTTCTGTGCTGGTATATTCCCATCTAATCTTAAATGATCCAGAATGTCAGTTTAACTAACACTTCGACTGCTTTCATTGCTCATACGTCAACGTTTCGGTATCTTTCACGGGCTTAGACATGGACTGTCATGTCTAAGATTTACAAGTTGTCTTCCCAGAACTCGTTGCACAATGTAGCTGAAGTGCAGCTTGACCCATCCTTCCAAGCTCTTATTGCTAAAGGACAAAGGATCCTGTGTGCAATTTGACTCGTGACCAAAACAAAAGGCACTTTAACCACCTGAACCTCAGCGACACATGTTGGTCCAAATCTAAAAATACTCGCAAAGGTTCCAGAGGAGTCATGCGGTGTTTACTGTACTGTCCACATGGCTTGGCAGAATGCTCGCAGCACTGCAGGGATGAATGAGGCTCGCCTGTAAATGTCTGCCGCTAAGCTAAACCAGCGCCTTACACTCAGGCGGCAACCTTTGGTTCTGAAAAGTGATGCGGAAGTGCCTCAAACCTGCATTCTCTCTAATGTCCATCAGGGGGCGACTCCTCTGGTTGTATAGAAGTCTATTAGAAAATGACTCTACTTCTCTCTTGATTTATTGCCTCAGTAAACATTGTAAACATGAGTTTATGGTCTCAATCTCTAGTTTCAAGTCTTCTTCAATACAGCATGATGTTCATTTCGTAAACTATGGTTAATTTAGAGTCAAACAGACTGTGCTTTAGGGCGTGGCTACTTTATGATTGACAGGTCGCTACCACAGCGTTGTCCGGTCTCTGAGTTGTTGTCTAACAGCTTTATCCCTTTCACAGTGTGTCTTTAGTTCATGAGAGTTGATAGTAACATTTTACCAAAAGATGTCTCTTTCAGCGTCTTAGCTTCACCCTCTGTATTCTACATTTCTAGTTTGCTCGGATTACTGTAAATGGACAAGTTATCAGTGAGCAATGACTGGCAGGAACTCAGACAACCGAAGAACGAGTTCAGTAAGGAGCAAACGTACCGCCCTCCCTGATTCTGCTCCTCCTAACAGATTAGCTGAGAGCTATTCTTAATTCAGCCTGAATGCGGCTCAACAAGCTCTGGAGGCAGTTGCCCCCATGTATCACTTCCTGTTTTCCTTTCCCAGGGCGAGAGCTGCTCCGATAAAAGCGCCTGAATGCGTTACCGCGACGGTAACCATGGTGCGGTGAAAAAGCCTCCTGTCCTGGCTTCTGGGCCTGTGCCCCGCACCAGCCGCTTCATCCATTACCGCCCAATGACAGTGGTTGTTCGCACTCCTCTCACCCAGAACCAGCCAATCAGAGGTGACGTGGAGCGGCCCGCGGCCCTTGCCAAAACGTCGCCCACTCTCTGGTTTTATCAGGTTGCCGCAAAAGTCAACGTAGGCCCCGGTGTTGTTTTGGATGGGATTTGTTTCGGAGATGCAGTGATGGAGGATGTGTGTGTGTGTGTGTGTGTGTGTTAGAGCGCGCGGTCCTGTTTAGCGAGGCGTGTGCTGCTGAGCACACAGATGTTTCTTTCAGAGAAGGGCCGAGAAAAGGAAAGGAGCCAAGTGGATGTCCTTGCAGCGCGTTGAGTGTGAGTGGCGCCTCGTTGTCCCTTTCTTAAATACGATTACGGCATTTCCTCGCCCCCCTGCTCTTCCTCAGAGAGTGCAACACAGTAATTAGAAGTGGTCGGTGTTGTTGTTTGTTTCTTCTCTTGGCAAAAAAACCCAACAAAACCCCAGTTTCATTATGTTGGCACATTCTTTTCAGAAGCAACTCACTCCCCCATACAGAGTTTACACGGGCTGTGGCGCTGCATGAAAGGGGAAATTATCTCTGAGGGAATATTGCTGATAATATTTCCTCTTTATGTGGATGAAAGGCTTTTGTAAAGCGTGGTTAAAGCAGGCTCAAGTGCTCATCACATTATGAGAACGTGTAGATAGCGAATTGACTTCACTCTCTATGCAAATTGGCAGGAGCCGGGTTGAGTAGAGGGTCAGCTGGAGGATTTGCATTCATCCCCATCCATGTTGGCGTGGTTCAGTTCAGTTTGAGGCTGATCTATAGAGCTAACCGTGCCCGGCGGTTGAAGTCGTCAAAGCACAGCAGCTCGCTGCAGGGGGGGGGGGGGGGTGTTGTCGCGAGGCCATCACAGCATCAGCTTATGATCAGCTGTCAAACATCAAATCACACAAATCATTTCATGTTAAGTTTCTTGAAGTTTCCAGTTTAGTTTCCTCAAAACACGTGACATCACCAGCAGAGCTGATGAACAAAGCTGCTCTCCTGGTCTAAGTTTGGCACTTCGATGGATGGCATCGTCATCTGATTTTGTTTCTCCTTTGAGCAACGTGTCGTCGTTACACACCGCAGCGTGAAGAGGGAGTCAGTGATTCTGGTCCATTGCTGACTCAGGTTTTAAAGCACTCACAGACAGATGAAATGCAGCCATGGCTTGTTATTGTTTTTGTGTAGCGTTGTTTGGTAGTCGATCCCACGTCATGCCAAATTACATTTTAGTTTTTCCACGCAGAGTCAGCAGGCTGCTTGTTTAGGGCCCATTACATCCTCTGCATTAGCGTCACTCCTCCTACTGAGACGTGACGTGAAGAGCTTCATGTCTGTGGTCAGCTGGCCGCTGTTGAGCATCCCTCTGACCTGAACCGTCCTCTGTGGGCCACGACCACAGTGGAGAGCAGCTTCCTAAGCATTCACTAAACTGTTGTTGTATTAGCAGCCACAAATGTAGACCTGTAGCCAATGGCCACGGCGATGCAGAATTCAATAACACTTCCTCAATTGTGGAAAAAAAGTATTTGCACTCCCTTGATGTGGAAACAGAGTAAATGTGCTAAACGGGATCTAGAAAGGCCTTTGCCGAATATATCGCATGACTGATGAGCTGTTTCTGCTGTCGTCTTCGTCTCCAGACAGCATGGAACATGGCCAATGCTGGCTGACATTAAAGAACAAGTACAGCCTTGTGTCGCTAATTGCATTCCTTTTATCACAGAAACACACCATCACAATGTCGCACCTGTTACACCGGTTGTTCATCATTTGCTAACATGCTGACATGCTGACAATTGCTAATTTTGCACCGAACCCGACGTACAGCTGAGGCTGATGGGTTTACCGTGTGTTTTGCAGCTATTTGGTCATAAAGCGTATTGTTACTTATTGCACGATAAGGTGAGTTTGAGGCGCCGCCGACATGTAACCACACCCAACGGTGATGTCACATTGTACTGACACGCCCTGCAGAAGTACACTCCTACAGCACTTTTCAGGTGAAGCCAAATTACTCTTATGAGTTACAGGAACTGTATTTTTTGACGATGTGTATTATAATACTTACAAAAATATGCCGGTTGAATTAAAAAAAAACCTCCAAAACAAAACCTATCCCTTTTATCAGGCGATGTATTAAGTAATCAACCTTTAGTTTAGAACACCACCATTAATGAGACGGAAGAAACGATCATTCCACGAATGCTAGATCTGGTCAGGAGCGTTAACATCAATAGAGCTTGAGACTACGGCGACAATCCTGAGCAGGAATATTGAGTTGTCCTTGTCCGTCTAGAAAAGTTCATTCCCAGAAGTCGACCGTCGCCCCTCCTTTCAAACATCTCTGGGAGTTTTGACTGAGTCGTTGGGTATCCGGGCTACGGCCTTTCACAAGGCTCTCCCTGTCCGGGAGGCCACCAGCTGGGGAGAACTTCATTCGCCTCCTCTCACCAACTCTCTGTGACTCGTCTTTTTCTCTCTGTTGTGCAAATGCACAAACGTAAAATGAAGTCAACCTGAAAGGATCTGTTGTCTGAACTGTCTTGGTGGCCAGAGGTACTTTTCCTGTCCTCTTTTCTTCTTCTTCTTTAAAAGAAAGCTGTCAAGTAAAAAGTGCTGGAGCTCCATCACATGGCTTTCACATGGCGCAAGAGAACATTTTTACTTTCACTTCATGAAGGTTTCTGTCAGAAAGACCTTTTTGTGCATCAGAGTACAGAGTCAGGGAGTTTAATTACTGGGGACAAACTTGACCTTTTACAGTATGGACGTACAATCAATTTCTTCTCCTTTGTGTTCCCCAGGCCGAGTTCTCAGAGATCAACCTGGCCTCCTACGTCAACTCGGGATGTATGGTGGACATGCAGGTCAACAAAGGCGGCACCAGAGTGGTCAGGTGAGAGAGAGAGAGAGAGAGAGAGAGAGAGAGAGAGAGAGAGAGAGAGAGAGAGAGAGAGAGAGAGCTGGTGTTGACGCATTTGCCCATGCAGTGTGTTTACCGCCTCGGTGAGCCTGCACAAAGACACTTCTCTTCTCTCGGGGGCATTGTGCGTGACCGTGTATATATATATATGACATCGCTTGCACTCAGATAAATCACAGCTGTAATGTGATTATGCCATGAGGGGAGAAGAGAAGAACACTACTTACCCTATCTTAATTAAGGTGGGAAACTTGTGTGACGGAGTCGGGTTGTTTCCACTTGTCACTTGTTTGGGGTCATTTGAGTGGATCTGAAATATAAAAAAGAAAGAAAATCCTCTTGCAGTGTTCTCTGGTCAGTGAGCAGCTCCTGCAGCAGTGGAGCTGGCTGTTTAAATAGACTGCTCTGTTATGTGATGTCGCCGCTCAAAGAGATCACTGATCATCAGCTGATCTGGGTGGAAAAGATGACTTCATGCCGCTGCCTTTTAACCTACATTATGAACGCCATTAGTACTTCAAAAACATTCTTTATTTACAAAACCAATTCACAACAATCTACATGTAACATAAAAGGGGTTGCTCATAGTGACGAAGCCACAGTAATTATTAACCGTCCCTGCAGTTTCCCCTCAGCTCTAAGGAGCGTTTAGCATCTTTAAGCTTATTGTTTTGGTTTTCTGGCTTCAACTTTACTGTTTCGCTTCACTCTCACCAGTATGTGTGTCCAGACCCAGCTCTCAAATAGTCTGTTACATTTTGCAGCTAACAAGCTCCGGCTTGGACATTTCCCTCAGGAGTTGGTGGAGACTGAGCTAAAAGGACTCTGATGAAGTGGACAGAAACATGGAGCATGCTAACATTAGCATGCTCCATATCAGCTGGATGTGTGAATCAAAAGGTGGTATGTCAATGTACAGCTTGTTTTCCGCTTTGGTCAAAAGATCAGTATAAGATCTGTGAACCCGTCGGCTAACGGCCCGACGCCGATTGCACGTCTGGGGGCAATGGGCGAAATTTCTGGGGTTCCATTGGAGCTAGCGGATGGGCCAAGACTTTCTCTTCCGTGCGCTGGTGATTGTTTACAGGTGGATTAGCAACTTACGCCGGAATGACGTTTGAGTCAAGAGAAGACGGATTGTTTACCAAGCAAGTAGCCAGTTTACATGCTAATTTAAAACCAATTAGAAGCCTAATCTCTGTCAGACGATAGGCGATGGGTTCTGCCTCTGCTGCTCTCCACACGGACTGTTTACCTGCATCAGCTCTCCTCGGACGACAAATGGAAACCAAATATATGACAAACGCAACTTATATTTTTGAATCATCTGCATTATTCAATGAAAGCTGTTCGTGCCGAGTTAGTTCGCTGACTCACACTTAGACCGTGGGCATGTAGTCGCACCCTAATCAGGAAGCATTGAAGCACCTTTCCTCAGCATTCAAAGGATTCTACCAGCTCTTATCATGGCTGCCACTAAAATACTTCGAGCCATTTCACTCAGTTAGGAACTTTCCTAAGCAAAAAAGACTATTTAACCGTGGAGAATAAAAGACATAGAGATGGATATTTTTGCTTCAACTTGCGGTGAATTGTGAAAATAGTTTACTTCTTTCTTCCCTTAAACCTGCAGCACAACCATCTTTTTCTTCTTGTCTGGTTGTTACAGCTCTGACCTCGACACCCAGCATGGCATCACCTGTCCCTGCTCGGAGAGTGATAATATTCACCATATCTGCTCCGACTCTCAACAGTCGACTAAATGTCTGCACGCCACCGAGCGTTGGGGAATAAACAGCTAATCTGTGTTTGGGCCTCGACTCCACGCGGAATCACGTCCTTATCGGCGTATTCGGCCTCAGTGTCAAATCAAGCGAGAGTAATGGCGGCGCGGGAGCTGACGTTACAGTGCGACCTGTTGTCAGAACGGACACACAGGACATTGTGCGAGTCGAGTCTTTATATTTATTTTGTTCTCTGCGACATTACCGTGATGATGGAGAAGCCAAATTGGCTGCAGATGGTCTCTTCTGTTCACGTTTGCTGCCAAACTGTTGTGGTTCAGCTTGTTGTTTACGTCTCTGAACTCGACAACAAATGGTGTCATGGTTGTGTGAACTGGTTCAAATCTCTCCTTGTCATAAAGTAGAGCGAATTGAAGCTAACTATTTTGTTGATAGCGGTGTGTTTTCATTCTCAGCCAGAATAATGTTGGTGATACACACAAGACGGACAAGACACTAGTTTCCCAAACACAAACCAAATGTCTGATTAGGTTATTGTGTGTGTGTGTGCGTGTATGAGTGAGATCTCGGGAGAGCTGCTCAAATGTGCAGCCGCACTGTGCGTTTAAAGCAGGTCCCTGTTCGTCGATAAGTTGACTAATCGCTTGTTTTGGTCTCAGTTGGCAAAGATTTTTATAGCCAATAAGTCACATTAAATGCTCTTTCTTTTTTTTCGTGCTGAATGACTTAATTCCAAGAAAGTCATGAGCACATCTCTGGTAAACAGATTCACAGCTGTGCTTTTAATAATAATAATAATAATAACTTTAATTTATATAGCGCCTTTCAGGGGACCCAAGGCCGCTTTACAGGAGTAACAGTTTAAACAGTTTTGTGTGATTCTTGGTGGAGAAACTCCGTTTTCAGAATGTGCGTACTCATGTTCTCCTAGAAGGAGCTATGGTCTGATATGGTAACGGAAACGTAGTGAGAGACTGAAGAAATTAGCATGATTTTCTACAAGCCTCAATTTTATTGTTTTTTTTCCATAGGAGGCATCATTTTATTACTCTCTGTCCTTTTCATTCGATCCTTTGTAGTGCATGTTTTAATGCAAGTGTTATGAACTGAATCGTTGCCGTTGATAGTGTAATTATTGACATCTCTGTCAGGGACAGGTACATGTGATGAATTAATGGGAATACCTCGGCTGCTCTGACTGTTGGACGACCTCACAATCAGTGGAGTTACACATCCTCTTTTCTGTTTTGTAATTCTTCTACAGCTCAAAAGACCTCATTCAAACAGATTATTATTATTATTATCATCTACGCGAGGAGGATCATGCGATAGGTCACGTGTGTGTGTGTGTGTGTGTGTGTGTGTGTGTCGGTGAGTGTGCACCTCTGTGTCTGTCCATAGCTAATTTCACATTCTGCTGCATCAAAATGCATGATATTTCGGGTGCCCAAGGACCAATGGCGGGTTGTTGAACTGATGAGCCAAAACGACCAAACACAAAGCTGCACGGTTCCAGCGCAGCACATCAAAAGTGGACTTTACATGCAATTTTTTGCAACCACCAAGCGTATGTGTGGCGCCATGTGGTGCAACGTGGCACGCACCGCTCAGCCTTCACAGTACAGCAGAGCGACGCGCCACGAGTTACAGTAGTTAATGGCGTGTTGTTGCATGCCGCACTGCTGTAGTCAGCCCTTTGGCTTACCCGCTTCCACGCTGCCAAAACCTCCAGCGAGCTGCTCGGCTCCAAGTGGGAACACTGGTCTGGCTGAAAGACGGACCACAGCGGCGCGATGGGCAGCGGCGCGATGGGCAGCGGCGCGATGGGCAGCGGCGCGATGGGCAGTGGCCCTGCCTCCTCCACTGTCCTCACAGAGCTCCCGGTGCGGTCAATAACACCCGCTGATTCATTAATGGCGATTAATGGCTTTATTGAGCTTGTTTCACTGTTGCACGCTCTGGAAGCGGTTTTGGGCGTCAGTGTGATGGCTAATAGTGGATGTGAGGAGGACTTTCAGCACAACAAACTCTAGCGTTCACTGAAAATAAACATGTATTACTCTTAGAGGACCTATTTAACACTAGCTGCTCTCATTATTGTACCTGTGAGGAAACCGATACCTTCACTAACACTGAATGTCAATGAAACGAGCTTAATTCAAGCCAAGCAAGCAGTTTTTGGCTGACAGCTCATATTGCTCACAAGGGGAAGGGCTGTTCATATGTAGATTGACAGCGACATGCACCAGCCAGTTCACGTGTCCTGACAATCGGACTGAACCGCCATTTTGTTTGACTTGTCTTAAATGTTCAACGATACACCGATTCGATCATTGCCGAGGCCGCGAGAGTCGCGTTCCCGTGCCCCACAGGTTTCAGATAGATTACGTTCGCAGATCCATGTCTGAATTGTTTTTTTTGTACTCTCCCATTAAATGTTCTGTCCTGAAAGCAGCCGGTCTGAGCCAGACGGGGCCGACCCTCTTTCCTCTCCAATCCCCACAGAACAAGACTCTCCTTTGGTTACCTCAGGTGACAATTCACTGCTGAGACCGCACAGAGTCGATTCACATACACGCACGCACATACACAAAAACAAGCCTAAACCCCCCCCCCCCCCCCCTCCCTTGACTCCTTTAAAAGCCCATTTTAATCAGTGAAGGAACCTAATACCTCAGACAGGTTCATCTTATTATCGGGCAAATGAATCCCGCTCAGTTCAGACATGGCTTTAGGAGGCCTGAGGGTGGATTCCTCATGGAGCGCTGTGACTGTAGGCCCGCTCCACCATCCCTGCTTCTGTAATACAGCCATGAATACAAATGGCCCCGCTTAACGACGCTCGTTTCCCCTCCCGTCATTTGGTGCTCCGTCACTCTTTGACCTTCGCTGCGTGGAGATGAACCCCGGAGTGCGATTGCAGCCGGACACGATCCAGAGCTTTGGCTGGCGCTGACCGGGGCCACCGCCCAGGATCTGAGGCGCTGCCAGCTCGCTGCGGAGCCGCCGGGCCCGGAGCCACAGCCACGACCACAGGGAGTCTTAGATCCAGGCCAGGGGACCACAGCATGAGGCTGGGCGACAGGCAGTCACTGTACACAGGATGGAGAGTTTCTCAGGGTAGGTCTATGCGTACGGCCCCAGATAGAAACGAAAGCACCGTAAAACCTGACTTTCAAATAGTGAAGTACAACATAAACATAACGGCGTTGCTTTAACTGAGTACGTTCATAAAGTTTTCATCAGAGGGCTTTTTCCAAAACTCACTCTGTCCACCTTTTGATCAAACTCGACTCAAACATTTTAATTTGTTCCCGACCGTCAGCCAAGTGGATCTCAATCCACCTTTTAAAAATAAACAAAATGTGGATTTTCGCAATAAATCAAGCGAACAGAGTTTTTTTTGGAAGCCCTCTAGTCTTTCCTTCTTGATGTTTATCATTTAACAAAAGCATACGACGTTTTCATTGGCAGAGGGCCAAAGCATGAATTAAAGCAAAGCCCAAAGGTCATGTCTTTGTTTAATATTTGACAGGACTTAACTTTTTCTGTTAAGTGCTCTGCTACACTGCTGCCTAAAGGCAATCCTTTTCACATGTGAATGATTGGATTTGCAGAAGTTATTCTATTATTATATTGCACAAGGCAACATTTTAATATAATAATACTGTGGCTTTGTTGGCCTTAAAGACAAAGTAAAGTTGCTTCAGAAAGAACTTCAGTCTCTGCGGAGTAAAGTACTTTGCCATTCGTGGGAAATATGCTGATTTGCTTTCTTTCCGAGAGTTGGATGAAAGGATTGATTCCCCTCTCATGTCTAGATTAGCTTAGCTTAGCACTGGAAGCTAAGCTACATTTTTAACACGATGTATCTCGTTCCTTTAATCTGCACAGAAAAATTAATTAGCATTTAGTTGTGTGGCGTTTCTATTTCTTCCCAGTTTATCCATCTGCAGCATGCTGTGGTCACACAGAAGAACAAGGAAGTACAGGGAAATTGTTATTATTCTGACTTGGGGGTGTGCACCAATTATTCCGAGATGGATCCTCCCTCTTGCTAACCTTGTAGCCGCATCATTTAAATAGCCTAAACTAGCAATGTCTGCAGTTACATATCTAGAGTAGTTTCGTTAATGACAACAAAGTGTGACATATTTCCAACTCATAATTCAGTGGAACGGACCAAGAAATTCTTACAGCACGCAACTCCCCCCCCCCCCCCCCTAAACCACAAATTGTCGTTTTTACAGTACTATTTACACTCAACAAAATAGATATGTGTTAATCTGTGAGCAATACTTGGCAAGTTTTTGAAATTTTGAGAAAGCTAGGCTTGCTCTTTCCTCCTTCTTTCAGTCACGATGCTAAGCTAGCTTCAGCCTCCCACCCCCAACTCAATACTGAACTCAAAGTATTGGTATCAAGCTTCTCATCTCCCAGAAAGAGAGCAAATTTCCATATTTCCCAAAATGTTGAACCTTTTGTTCTTCACACCATAAAAAACGTATTTTTTGTATGAGTTTTTTTGTTTTACTTTAGTGACTGTCATTGTAACAGGAAAGCACCGATTGTTTTTCTGAGGTGCATTTCCCTCCGATGACGGAGGGGCGGTTTGGCACAATGCACCATTGTGTACGATTGCTGTGCTGATCCTCGGCATGTACTGTTTGACAGTCGTTGCATTCCCGCCAAGTTCTACCCAGTTTATCCTTATCATCGGGAGACAGACTGATGGAAGGAAGATAAGACCCTTACCAGCCTTTGAGCCAGGCACGGGGCCGCTATAAAGACAAATGAGCCCTACAATTCAGACATCCCTGTGGAGCCCATTAGAAGGTCAGAGATTCTGTACAGTAAATGGATCTGGAGAACAAAATGGCAGCATATTGTCTTGTGTTTGAATAGTTTCCTGCTCTGGGAAGACTGATGAAAACATCCTGTTGGCACTGTTGTACAGTATATTGTATAATGGTGTTGCACAACTGTTTGGCTTGCAGTATATGTTTAACCAGACAGATATCAAGAGTTGTGACTTAAACACGCTTTGATTACCTGTCTTTGGCTAATCTTCATTCCTGGCTTTTACACATTTCTTTTGATGCATTAGGGGCAAGCTGTTGACACAAGAATGACATGTTATTACATTATAGAGTTGTTAAAGTGCACTTGATGCCGTGTTTGCGGTCACTTGAATACTCCTCTCCTACGCTACTTGTAGCTCTGTTTTGGTCTACACCAGTCCACCAAGGGAAATATCTGGCTCTTTAGCTGCTAGATGCTCCGCTGTGTGAACTAAATAGTTCTGCTATTTGGTGCAGGGCAAGTAGCATACAATGGGTTCATCTGAGCTCTGTTGTCTGGGAATTACACTGGTTAGAGCTTTTTAGACTCAACCCAAAAAGTCAAGTTGTGGGCTGTAAAAACCAAACCAAGGAGCTGCAAGATGCTAAATCGTGCTGTGGAGCTGAGGGAAGCTGCAGAGTCTGCTCATAATTCTCTGTGGGCTCATAGTAAGCGAACACTTTCATGTACACGTCATTACATCATTGATATGAAATGATGGATAGTAGCAGCTTGAAGTATTTGAATGCTTTGAGGCAAGCTACAGTTCCCTTTCTCTGACTCACACATACATCAACCAAAAATATGAAGTGTCCCTTTCAATATTAAATAGTGTTTTTTAAGAAATGTTAAATCAGTTGGTAGTATGAAATACTTCCAAAGTTTGTGAATACATCAGTATTAACATCACAGTCAAACTTTGAGTTGTACGATGTTTACTTTTCCACAGTTTTGTTTGACTGGATTTAAAAAAGAACTTGTTAAGATGGATATCTCTTCCAGCACGTCTGTACCTATCTCAGTGTACTATTGGAGGTATTATGAGCGGGCTCGTGATTCCACATGGATCCATTGCCTCCCCATATCCTAATCCATAACCCCGCTATCCCCCTATCAGTGCCTATTATCAGCCTTCATTGCGCCTCTGATGACCCATTCAAAGGGCACATTAGCATATCGCCCGCCTAGTGATGACTGGGAGGCCCGAGCGATTTGCATCGTAAAGCATAAATGTCCCGCTTTAGTGTAATCCGCGACCCGCTGGGGAGCCCTGTATCTGCGTAACGAGTACGAGTGAAGAGACAGAAAAACAAAGTTAATGGGTGACGAGCTTCAGTTATGCTCCGCTGCTATAGGGCACCGGCTCCATTAACCGTAGCCTGGTGAAAGCCATCCCGCCGGGCTGAATGTCTTCTGCATCTGGCCTTTCTGTGGTAATGAGGTAGCACAAAGGTGTAGTCTGTGCGTGCATGCATGGCCTGAGAGAAACCCGTTTACCTGAGCAGTACAGCTTGTATTGGGAGCATACGAGATGAAACAAGGGATAAGAAGTTGTCTTTTAAAGACTCATGGGCTCATGGTTGTTGTGATTTTCTGACATTATGTAGAACAATGAATCAATTAATCAAGAAAATAATTGACAGATTAATCTAATTAATAATTAGTTGCAGCCCTTCTTGCATTTAATCAAGCCAACCTGGATTTAAAGGGTTTTCTGATTGGATGCAGCACCACATATTTAGTTTTACACCGATAGAACAGGTGTCCTCTAGGTCAATGTCTTGGCTCATGCTGTGTTCAACTTCCCACACACTTCTCCCTTTTTCACTCCGGCAGTTTGTTGGAAACGGCACATCGCGCATTTATCAGGAACTTGTGTTTCGCGTGGACTGTTGAGTCTGGTTTTGGTTCCGGGGGGCCTCAATAAACAGCTTCGTCCAGTATAAATAGCCGAGCCTTTGGTCCGATGCCACCGCGGCACTGAGTGCAGCAGCAGGGAGGAACAGCTGTAGTCGCTCTGTTGCCGAGGACCAGATCCCTCCTCAGTCGTCCCGCCAGCGCTGTCCGTGCTGTCTAACATAAGCAACACTGGAGGACTCCGAGCCTGCTCGAGGGCCTGGTTGTAATTCCACCCCTACACCCTGCAGCACTTATATACTTCCTGTGTGCGTGTATACCTGTGCATACACGCATATTTTTATCGTGCATGTGCGATGTGCGGGCCAACCAAAGTGATCCAGCTGGAGCTCAGCGACGCTGCTGTTCATACAGGCTGCGCTTATCAATATGTTTATGTTTACAGTGGATCAAAGGATTTAGTGTAATATATATGGGAATCAAAATAAGAACATGTTGCCGTGAGACGACACTTGCTAGCGTGAAATGTTGCAAAAACCAGGTGGCTGATGGGTCGCTTGGCCCTGCTCCCAGAGCAGTTTGTAAAGGAAGGATTAGGCGGTGTTAATTAGATGGATGGATCTGATAAGATGAGGTGCACCGAGGAGCATTTCCTCGCTCCTCTCGCCCCGACATGTTCCGCTGGATGATGGAGCCCTCGGCTGTAAAGCCGAGGGCTTTACAGCCCTCACGAGGCCCAGATGCAGTGTGTCAGTGTGCTGACTGAGCCGTCAGCCCGGCCGGAGATGTCTGAGCCGAGCACAGTCGGGTCAGAGTTCTAAACAGAGAGGGGATTCATCTAAAACTTTCATTAACAAATCTTAATCTTTATATTTGTCTAAATGCAGCAGCGTTCTGCCTGTAAAGTCATGATCAGAATATTTTTGGCCTGTTCTGATCCTCAAGATCAAGGGACAGCTCATGAAGACGACTGATAGATGATGGGATGGCGGTATAACATTTCCCATATTCACGACTTTAGTTTAGCATGTGAACATTTGATAATTAGCATGAAAGAATTACAGCTGAGGGTGATGGGAATCAGTTTACACTCTCAAAACCTTACAGATTGGTCACTCAAACCGTGCCAAACGCCGCTCCGGTTTTCATCTTCCTGTCCGTCTTGTTGCAGGTCCTTCAAGGCCGACTTCGTGCTGGTTCGCCAGCACGCCTACAGCATGGTCCCCGGCGAGGATTTCAGGAACCTCGTGATCGGCCTGCACTTCGGCGGGGTCCCGGGCAGCAACTCTCTCTTCTCCATCTACAACTTCTGCAGCAAACCTTGGGTGGTAAGCAATCTGTAACTGCTCCCTTTGCTCTACTTTAACCCACACAAAGTACCCCCCCCCCCCCACCCCGACTGATTTATTTGGGCTGTTAAAGGGAGCTGTAACACCTGTCTCTGGAGTCGGCCGAGCGAGCGGCCTCCTCCTCCTGCACCACACGTTATTACTCACAAAAAAGTGTGAATGCTCGGCTCTGCACGGGTTCGTAATTGTAGTCTTGTCACCTCTAGTATAAGTTTAAAGGAGCAAGTATGCTCCCCCAGAGACGACTCATACTCTCATAATGTACATATACAGCCCTGTAAATACTTACTCACCTGTTTGACAAAGCATACCAGATGTTTTTGGGTTGCCACAGTTTTCTTTTTTCTATTGTCATACTCCCAAACGTTAATAAATATATATATATATATATATATATATATATATATATATATATATATATATATATATATATATATATATATATATATATATATATATATATTTAGAATAGGCGGAGTAAATAATGGTAAGGCAGGTAAGAGGAAGTCTGTCCACCAGAGAGGAAAATTACATCAAAATTAAAACACTCGATTTGTTTTCCTTCTAAGGCAACAGGTGTTCAGAGTTGTGTCTCACTGCACTGGGTCACATATTTCATAAGCATCTGATATTCCATTATGAATGATGCTGTGTACACAGGTGTTATGTCTATCCAGCCTCTCCTGTCCTCCGCTGCTTCAATAATAACGTCTTGTCTGTCTCGTGTGTTTCTGATTTGCAGTTTTCTCAGATGATAAAGCTCTACCACTCCCTCGGTCCTGAGAAATTCCCCCTGAATGAACAAACCTTCTATCCCAATCACACGCAGATGGTGAGTGCCTCACAGATATTGTTCTTTGTTTACACAGCGCAGAGAAACACACACAAAATAAATCACAGCACTCCTTTGGCCCGTTTTTCATTAAATCTTTATTATAAAAATATAAAACACAGAAATTAAGTCACATTTCTATAACTCCTACAAGGACCCCCACCTCCCACCACGCACACTTCAGGAATCAGTGTTTACACACGGACTGTACACAGCTTCCTTGATTGGAATTTTTTTTTTCTTTTAAGGATCAATCTTGACCAAGTGTTTCTGTGTTTAGCAGACGGTATATTTACACAAACATGAACCACAGAAATAGTGACACGGAAACGCCACAGCTGGAGAAAGAGCCTCGGCAACACGTATAAAGACAGAACGGACATGTTTTGTACAAAAAGAAACCGGTGTAGATTTGTTTGCTTTACACAATTATTAACTTCTTGTAGCCTCTTAAAAACAACATGACGCCTCATCACGACTCTCTGTATGTCGCATACTCGAGAGGAGGTCGACAGGTTGAAGACTATTCAGACTTTAAAAGAAAAGAAAAACATTACGATGGATTGAAGGATGTTTTGTTCAAAGCAGAGAACTTGCGGTGTAAAAATTGAACTGCGTAGATTAACATCACTGAAATCAAATGAGTTTATGATAATTTATTCGGCCTTTTGTTGAGTATCGGAAACAAACCTTCCTCCTCCGGTACGCTCTGACTGTAGCTTTAGTGTCCGGAGGAGGTTTGAATTCTGTTTTCTCATGAAGAAAACTAAGAGAAAGCGACACTTTGTCATTTTGGAATGGAGATGAATGGATAAAAAAAAAGAAAAAAAAAGACATTTTGGGAAATAAGCTTATTGGCTTTCTTGCATACGCATGCACATTTCTCTATCCCTCTCATGTGGGTCCGTTAAATATGAAGCCACAGCCACGAGGTGGTTAGCTTAGCTTAGCATGAAGACTAAGTTAAGCGAACAGACTCATCTAAGCAAGAAAGAATATAAGCATATTTCCCAAAAATGTCGAACTACTCTTTTTGAAATCAACCGACTTGGTCAAAGCCACAGTGATGTAAGATTCTCTGAGTGTTACTGATGTAGGGGCTGTAACAAATCTGTGTCTGTTCATGGAATGGACTGAAGGTACAGCACTGGGTGGGGGGGGGGGACAATTTAGTGACAATATTGTTTTTCATATATATATATATATATATATATATATATATATATATATATATATATATATATATAGTCCATTTGAAATAGTTAAATACCAAAAGATTGAATATACACTTACAAAATATGTCAATGTCTGAAATCTCTGCTTCTACTTGACTTTCATTGGGTTGGTGAAGAGTACCAGTTAGGGGACTATGATCAGCTAACAAACTAAAGTACCTGATGTACTATACAACTGGAGATGCTGGTCCTTCATTCTGGACGGCTGCACAGGCTGCGAAGGTCACAATGTAGTTTTGACTGTTGCTATATATTTTTTTTCTTTTGCAGATAATACCACATATTTACTGTGTACTCTAATAAACATATAAATAAATGCATTACAGAGGTTTCAGTTGAGTTGATAGTTCATTTCTGTAGCTTATGTTATATACAGCAAAAAATAAAACATCACCATCTCTGTAAGAAGTGAGCTCTTCCCTGCGTCGGCAACGTAACGCAGACATTTTTTTAGCATTTCTCTGATATTCAACAGTGCTCAACAGAAAGGGCGTTTGTGATATAACTGCAAAATGAGTTACATTGCAAACATTCAGGTAAGCAGAGAGTCTACCATCCATAAAGACGCGTTACAGTAAAAACTGAACATAATCAATGTATACTTTACTGTAAAACCATTTTCAAAAAAAATAAATTGAGGCCGAAATAAGAGGTATAATTTTCAGAGATCATACCTCACATTGGCACTCGATCTGTGTTGTTGATGATGTGTAGAGTCTAATGCTAGCAAGTACAGTTCAGTAGCAACAATCTAACCGCTTTACATCTCAAATGGACATATCGATCATTGGCTGCTCTTTCATATAGCTTTCTCGATGCACAAAATGACCATAATACTGGGTTAGCAGTAGCCTAACTGCAGGTCGCTAATTAACACCAACGAGGCTTATTGATACTTAGAATTGTGTAGAGGTCACTGCTTTTCTTAGAGATTAGTTCTTCAAGGTCTTCAACTTCTTATTGGTCTTATAAATGTCTAACACCGCTGAACCCTGAAGAGACCGTTTGGTGCAAGGAAAAAAGGTATTGTTTTCTATCAGAAGTGCTACGAAGCAGGCACTGTAATGAATGTGGTCTTTTCTCTGTTTCTTTTTTGCCACTTTAAAGAGGCGGCCACCCAGGCAAGTGAGTTTAAAGAGTCCTGTAATTATCTAGAAGTGATAGGGATTGGACGGAGTCAGGGAGGCGGGTAGTGGATTTTGGACTAGGGTTCGTTGAAGTTCAGGGGTCGGTGGCGTTGATGGTGGTTTTCTCGCGTGTAGCCATGCCCCGGTACCAGCTGCAGTAACCCTCCTTCTGCTGGATGCAGGCGTAGTGCCGGGACTGGTAGCCGGGGTATCCGAAGTGGGACAGCATGTCCGTCCATAGGCACTCGTTCTTCGAGGTCACGAAGCAGGGCAGGTAGTGGCAGGGCTTAATCTACAGAAACAGAGGCAAGACTAAAGATGGAGCAGGAAACAAAACTGGATACTAGCCACAGCTACTGTAAACTCACTGTGCTTTATTTACTCAAATAGTCATACCTCCCTTCTTACTGTAATAATATACTCCTAATATATTTTTGAAACTCAACCCCACCCTTCCCTCACTGTTTGTTTTCTTTTCTTGGAGAGTCTCTCGTCACACGTTAAAAATGAAGATGGATTAGAATAGTTTTCCACTTTGGGAAATATTTTTATATGATTTGTTCATGAGAGTTGGATAAGAATATTGACTCCAGTGCCTGTACACTAAATATGAAGCTAGAGACAGCAGGCAATTAGCTTAGCTAGCATAAAAATTGGAAACATCAACGTTTTTCCAAAGCTTCCAAAAACTCACATTTAGCATTTCTCAATCAGGAATAAAGTTGAATCTTGTTTAACGTGTTTATTAATGAGCTGGTAGGTGTCTTTTTTTTAAAGCTGGATCGAGCCAAGCTAGCCGTTTCCTTCCGCTTACAGGCTAACGCTAAAGTAAGCTAACGGTCTCTTGGCTCTAGCTTAAAATGTATCTTACAGAGGTGAGCGGTATCAATGCAGTATACTTTCAAAATGAATGACATTCCGTTAATGAAAACATATCATTATTTATTCATTAACTTGTTGAAGCTAACAGTGATTGGTATCATGTAACTTTAACGAGTCTACAGTCTAGAAGTCTGTGCAAAGGCAAAGTAGAATAATCTTAATGGACCATTAACATATGAAAGAAGTCTCACAGTTGTACAAGAGAAATGATCATGCACTTGGTGAAACATCCAGAACATGGAATCATTGATCCACTGCTTTGAGTCACTTCCTGCAGCAGATTATTAGATGAGGTGTAAAAAGGCATCTTTTTAAATAACAGCAATTGGTTAATAATAAGTGCAAACCCAGTAAGCGTTCCCTGGCATTCGTATGCTTTGTTCTGTGTGAAATGCCATCTTCCTGAAGCGGTGATGTTTTTGTAGTTTTCGTAATGATTCAATTCGATTTTACTCGGCGTCTCTCGTGCGTCACACCTCCAGGTGCTCGCACAAAAAGAAGCTTGACGGGTGAATGCACGCCGTGAATTGACAGGAAGTGTCGCATAACCACTCAGGGAGGTGATGAACGGAAACGCGGTGTTTAGCGACAGCGAATCGGAGTCATCAGCTGCACTTATCTGAATGAGCCAGCAAATTCAATTAGAAAGTTAGAGGGCACGCTTCTCATTTTGGGGTGTTTTTGTTATTCAAGCCTGGAGAGTGTGTCCTCCACGGTTCAGACGTTTGACGTGACTTCTGGGTTTGAGTGGTTTTTAATGATGTGTGCAGAATTACTTTGTAACCGGTGCGACACGCTTCCTGCGTTCCAGCGCAGTACATCATCATCATGCCGAGGTATGCGGAGGCCGACGGAGCGCGTTTTTAATAAGTGTGATGATGTTTTCGCCTGCCTGTGCTTACAGACTCTCAGGCTGAGGTCTCAGTTGATCGATGGACTTCTCCGGATGCCTCTGGGCTGCTGCCATGTACGCTCCGAGCACAGTTTACAGGCGCCGGCCCGCACTGGGAACAAACAGGTCCCTCTGCTAATCCACTTATACTGATGGGGCCCCGATGGAGTTAGCAGATGTCCTGGACACTGCTGTACAGTAGGACGTTTACGAGGCAGGTCGACAGCTGCACAGCGACAGGCTGCATGTTGTGAGTCGCATACAGAAACGGGAATGAAGACTTGAGCTGGTTCCAGAGCTGTTACTTAACAACTCCCAGTGAAACTTGTTTTCTCTCCTTTTCGGCTTCTGCTTAACATCCATGATGAGTTATGGTGGAAATTAGGCTAGTGATTCAGTCTCAACAATGATGACTGCACAGCATCCTCCAAACCGTGAAGTTTCAAGTATGAGTAAATGGGTTTTGCATGAGAAGTGGAACAGTAGCATTACTGAGCCTGAATTGGTTTGATCTTTCAAATACAAAGGGTACTTCTGTTAGAAGCATTTCCCTCCTCCTGTAATCATTAATAAGCACCCACGTGGCCTTTTATAGAAGTCACAGCGGTTTTATGTTTAGTTTTAGTGAAATGAAGGAGCAGTGAGCTTTAGCTCCTCCTCCTCCCTCATCTTTCTGGTTTCCACTCACCCTGCAGTTGCAGCCCAGCTGGTAGCGATGGTTGATGCCCTTCTTCTGGGCCAATGAGAGGCGCTCCCACCGCTCGTTGAAGTTGCACAGCCCCGTGTAGACCTTGCCATCGTACACTCGACCTGTAGATGAAAACAGTGGCGGGAATGGGTCAACGCATCGAGTCACGTGCCAATCGATCCAACAGTCGCTGAGATATTTCAGTTCGGTCCCAACTGTTGCCGGTATCTTATTTTGCTATTTGTCTAATTTCATAATCCTGCTCATGTAACGCAGGATAATACAAACATACTGCTCAAGCAATCAAACTTGTTTATCTTTGGTAAAACAACCTCACACAGTAAGCCCCACACTAAACCAACACCCCTATTTCTGAATATCAAAAGGTCAGACGTCTATTTTAGAGACAGGTGCGCTGCGGCGGCCTGCGACACCCTCAGGAACATCGTGAATTGTCAGCATACGTCTCCTTCACCGTGTTGTCACCACGCGGGAATTTGACAGCTCACAAATATGTGGTTCTTTTTCGACCCCTCCCCCTCTGCCTGTATCCCCTGCACTGGGATTACTGAAGTCACTAGCAGGCTTATTACATGGTGTCGAGTGTGTGGCATGATGCTCAAATACTAAGTACCAGAGCACTCGAGGCTCAATCAAAAGAGAGCCAAGCAGCTCGTCTCATAGGCCCTGATGTCTATTGGCGGTAATGCGGTCTTGATCGTATGCAGGGACTTATTATAGAACCTTGAGAGGAGCGAATGACATCGGTGATGTCACTCGCACCCGGACTCTGGTAAACAGAGCCGCCGCTGCCCAGCAACCCCGGCTCGTTCGCTTGCACTGTGGGGTGCAGTTACAGTATTTACAAGTCGGGATGTAGCGACAGCTATATACGCCAAGCACCGCAGGGTCCAAAGTAAACTGCACCTCCGTTGGAAATAGCAACTCATAAAAAGCTTGTGCTGGAAAGCGCCGGTCGCTTCCTGTTGGCTGTTGATGACAAGTTGTGAGAGAATTGCTTCCTGCTGTTTCTGGCCTGCAACGTTGAGGGAAATTAGTTTTTTTTGTTTTGTTTTTAAAAGGCCCCTGCTTTGCCTGCTTGCACAGTGGCAAATGGAAAGGTATAAATAGTGGGAAGTTTGTGTCACAGGACAAATGAAGAAGTCCCTGGAGAGGAGTGAGGGACTACGTCAGACCGAACAGATCTGAAATACCAGATAAAACAAGTTTTCTATGTATTTATTTTCAAATATTCCAAACCCAAAGGCATCTCATTAGTAGCTATTTCACCTTTCATAAATGCTGCAGAAGCATACAGGGACAGTGAAAAAGATTTGTGTCCTTACGTTTTGGCAACACATCTCAGGTACAATATTTAAAACGTACTTATTAAGCTTTGCACAGAGCTTTCGACCATATCCCATGGACTTCTTCTGTGGATGGGACTTGCTTGGGTGTCATCCTGTTATCACGTGAATGCAGTTCTCTACTTAGCTCACGTGATGAAGCCTTAAGGACATCAGGGAAAAATGGTTGGAAAGCTCCTGGAAAAGCTAAGTAAGCGATCCTTGAGTTTAGAATATTTAACCACGGACAGTTTGGCCTTTTTAAAAATAAGCTGTGGTTGACACCCTCAAGCTTAATTAAAGTTGGCACTCCAGATATTTTGTATCCAGTTTGGGGACTTGGGTAAGAGAAATTAAAAAAAGAACGGTCAAAATCAAAGCAACAGATTCTGTTATGTTCTGACTAGTGTGGTTCAAGCTCCAAAAAGACAGAATCCTACACTTCCCGTAATGCAACTTGACGGCGTCGATCGTGAAAAACCCCTCTTTGACCTTTCGACCCCGGTTGGCCATTGAGCTTACCTGTGATCAGGTACTGGTACTTGTTGATGTCAAACTTCACGCCGCACAAACTCTCCGAGGCGTCCGTGTAAATGTGCTGCACGTGCTGCACTTTGTCGAATCCTTTGTACATCTGCAACGGCACGAGAAGCAACGCCGGCGTTAAAAAACAGAATTAAACAACTCTTCACATACATTTTCAGGAATGAAAACAATACGCCGGCTTTATCAGATGACGTTTCTTGAGGAATGCCTCTCGGGAGAAGGAGTGTTGGGCTCTGCCCTTAACTAAAGCACAGATAACATGACTGTGTTGTGTAATGTTCTTCCACTTTGATGCTGTTTGGGCAAGGGCATTGCCAAACCGTGGACATCAGCTCCTTCTATTTGTCCCGGGTATGCAGAGCCAACAGTCAGTGTTTGCCCCGAGAACTGTTGTGGGTTTTTTTCAGTGTAATTCATTTGTCTGGGAACAGGAAATCCCTGTTTAGACGCGTCGCCCCCAGAACAGAGCAAAATGTTACTAAAGCCTGAAACTGTGGAGGTTTTAGGAAAGCCGACGCATGCGAAATTTGGAGGGATTCGCATGCTATTATAGCCCACAAGGAAAACCACAGTTTGCAGTACAAATCAGCAGACTGTAACACAAATAAATAAACCAAGAGGTGCAAAGGTCGCCTCTAATTCCTGGGGATAATCCTAACTGTGATGATTGGTGTGCTTCGCTAACAAGAGGCCACTTAATGCTTTTGTACAAACTGGGATTGTACTGACGCAGTGCACGACTCTGTTGAAATGTTTACACTCGGCGCGAGGAGTTTGGTTGAGTTGTAATGCCCGTAAGCCCGCTAATCCTCCGGCCTGGCTCCTGTCTGAGCAGCAGGCCGATGTCAGCATCTGTCGGAAATATGCAGCGTTATGTAAGAATATAGAGGAAGTGAAGAGCAGGCTTTCATGCGAAGTATCCCAAACTGCTTTTCAGCTGTCACAAGGCGGCTGAGTGGGTGGAGAGGCAGTCAGTGTATTTCATTTTAAGGGTATTCTTCAATGGAAGAAACAAGTTTGTTTTGTTTGTTTTTGTGTTAAAAACACTTTCCATGTAACAACCTCGTGCTTCCAATCAGAATCCAGGGTTATATAAAGCAGAGAATTTGTCACGTTGGGTCGTTGAGCATGACATCACAAACTCTTTCTGAAGCTTTTGAAATATGTTCCCTTAAGAAAAGAAAAAAAAAATATTCCAGCATGTCCGATCTGAGCATTCTGCTATATAAACAACAAGCATGTTCACTCCACTAGTAAAAAAGACAGAAATGTACGGACTGTAAAAGGTGTAAACTTCTAAGCTTTAGAGGTGTTCGTTGATGTTGACACGCTCACCTTCATTTGCTTGACTGTGTAGCGCATCGTTCCAAAAGGTCCATCTCTCAGAAGCTTCTTGCCCACGACTTTAGCTCGAATCACTGTGAAGAGAGGAGACGGACGTCAGACATCACTTTGAAATGGTTTGGACAAACTGTCACATTCCTCCAACATGGAACCATCCAATCCATCAAATAGCACTCTGCCTCGGCCAGTAGGAGGCATTAGCAAACCCATTATGAGGACCATTTCAGGACCGGTTGGCACCACAGTTAATCCGTTAATCCGATTTTCTGCATTGCTGCGGTTTGCCAAGGAAGGCCAATGGGAAACAAACCGCTACAGAGACTTTTGAGTTTGACACAGAAATTAGAGGGAAAGAGGCCTCGTCCATGTAGCAGGGCTTCATTCTCACTGCTGGTGTTTGGGATAAGTGCTCATACTGCTAAAGGTGGAACTTGTAGCAACCACAGGACACTTTTTGAACCTTGGTTTTGATTTTGTAGCTGTAGTTATTCAGATCAGAATTGGCAAAATGACTCCAATCACATTAAAAAACACCAGGGTCACACGAGGGGGGTGCACTGTGTGTCTCCTGTTTCCTTCTACATTGGGATTAGGGCTGGAGAAAGATATTATCGGTGTGCCGGACCCTCATGTAAACGTCTGCAAGGTGAAAACGCTCAGTTGTGACTGATTTGTTTTCTTTCCCTCGTGCTGGAGTACAGGGGCTTATTGTGGAAGGCCAGGGAGCTGGGAGCGTAGAAATGAGGGATAATCTGAGCCGGTGAATACGAGTCTAACCAGAGCTGCGGGCCCTGCATATAGGCAGTCTCTCCTCTGTGAAGTTCACCTGCTGCCCACAGCCGACCGGCCGCAGACACAACTAACACTGGCCAAGTGTTTATTTAAACAACCTCAGAAAAATGTATTTCAAGCCAGTGCGAACTAATCTAAAGAATGTGGCCACCCTGCAGCTTAGGAAATAGAAATATAGTGTACTATTTGGTTCATTTATTTTAGTGTATTTGAGGAATCTTTCTGATCATGATCAGGATAGTTATTTTCAAGTTGTCGTCTCTGTGAGGCAGTACTTTGGTGCTTTGAGCTAAATGCTAACGTGAGCGTGCAATGACAATGCTAGCATGTTGATGTTCAGCAGGTAATGTTTACCTTGGTCTCCATCTTGGTTTAGGTGTTAGCATGCAAACATTAGCTAACAAGCACCAAACACAAAGTTCATCGCAGTGTTTGACGAGGAGTAATTTAGACTTGAAGATGCCGATAGTTGGCTAGAAGTCAGGAGATCACCAAAGCAATTATAAGTTATCCTCTGAAGACCACGAATGTCTACATGAAAGTTTCATGGCAATCCTTCGAATGATTCTTAATATATTTAGCTGAAAACCGCAAATGTCAACTCGTGGTGGCGCTGGACAAAAAGTCCGGGGATCACCGAAGCCATCGGGATTCATCCTCTGGGGATCATGAATATCTGCACTAAATTTCATGACAATCCACCTATTTGTGTGGACCAAAGTGGTGGACGGACCAACTGACACTGCTAGTGTTACTAATTATCATGTTGTTGTAGTTAGGGTTAACGTCACCCGTTAGCGCGTCAGCCACGCGAGGCAGTAAAGGCACCACAAGTTAAAGCAACGGCGATTCTACAAAGTACCCAATGCTGCTTTAGAATATCTACCATGCATGAAACGCGCTGCAACACAAAACGGAAAAATCTTTCAAACGGGCATGTGAGGCAACACACGAGGCAGATCACAGAGGGGATTGTTTTTCCAACTGTTGACATTGTGTTTTAACCCACTGACTTCCACCGACAGCTTCACGATAAATCACACAACCAAGGCAAGCGCATATCATTTCAGAGGCCCCTGTTTGCCCTTTCACAGCAACCTGCTGCAGAACATTTTGCTCCATTAATCTGTCAACTCTTCTAATATGAGCCTGAGAGCGCCACTGCCTGACGGACCTCTGCTAAACGTACCCAAATGCAGTTTGACAGCCGTTTGCCGCTGCAATTACAGAGGAAGCGGGGCACAATTACGGAGGAATGTGCAGATATAACGGGGTACTTTTGCCTCTGTTAAACACACTGCTGCCGTTATTTTCGAGCCTCGCCACCCCCCGAAACCTAGTTTCCTCCTCTGCCCTGACCTCAAGAGCAACCCTCAGGAGAAACAAGTGTTTGAAGGGCCACAGGTCAGCTGCTTTCACATCCAGATAGGTCCTCTCTTGTTGGGCAGCCACTAATTGGCCAGTGATGGTGCCATCACCCAGAGGAATGTGTGAAGGGCCTCAGCTGCTGCAGAGACAGAGGACTGGTGTCATTCCTCTGCAGTGACCCCCCCCCCCCCCCCTCAGTTATATTTACATACATTCTAAACTCTTTTTACATACAACTTTAACTTCCCGTACTTGTGTCTGTGTACAGTTACCTCATGAGTGTATGTATGTATATGTATGTATATGTATGTATATGTATGTGTGTATATGTATATATGTGTGTGTACATATGTATGTATGTATGTATGTATGTATGTATGTATATATGTATATATGTAGATGTATGTGTGTGTGTATATGTATGTGTGTGTGTATGTGTGTATATATATGTGTGTATGTGTATATATGTGTATATGTATATATATATATATATATATATATATATATATATAGTGGGTTAAGTCACTTTCTACTGTTATTAAACTAAAACCACAGGCGATACATATTCAAGCAGAAACATTGATTAGTTGTGTACTGCTGTAACTGTTCGATGCTTCACAAGTATTATGACATTCAAAATGTGTAAATGAATCATTTAATACTGATTATTTACCATCAGTGACAGTACTGCTAATGGTTAATAAGGTGATTTCGGCAGGATATAAAGCAATTGAAGTGCTTATATTTGCAGCCTTATTTGGCTGAACTTTCCAGACACCATGAATCTTAAAGTTTTATTTAAATTTGAATACTATTTGTGCAGTAAATGTATAATAAACACACGTTAATAACTCTAATATATGATTTAGTCGAGTTGAAATATCCATCAGCCTCTCCATACTGTAATGTAAAGAGGCTCTCTCCATCTTGCTTGCTAAACATGAGGGATTACAGGCCAGGGCCGTGACGCACAAGTATTTATCTTCTGCAGAGGATCTGACATACATTTTCAAGTGTGGGAGGCTTTTCGTGATGAGAGGTAACCAGGGTCTGACAGGAAACAAAGTGAATCCATTTCTCCCTCAGTATCTCTTGCCGAAAGCAGGAGATTACACAAGCGTGAGATGCCAATGTGAAATCTTAAGTCATTTCGTTAAACATTTATTTCAGCCTACGTACAATGTGGCAAACTGCAGGCATGACAATAAGGTTTCTCGTGTGTGTGTGTGTGTGTGTGTGTGTGTGTGTGTGTGTGTGTGTGTGTGTGTGTGTGTGTGTGTGTGTGTGTGTGTGTGTGTGTGTGTGTGTGTGTGTGTGTGTGTGTGTGTGTGTGAGGCAGCGGGGTGGTGACGGTGATTTTAGTATGCACAAAGTGGTCCAAGTTCGGGGAGGCGTGTGGGAGGAAGAGGAATTCTCAAGACGACACACCACCACGCTCGAAAAATAAACAGTGAAACTGAAGCCGCTGTAACGCTGGAGCATCGCGCCCCTAACGTCCTCTTACCGGTCGGCACAATGCAAAGGCAGCTGATTAAGTACGAGCTTTTCTCACTGCGTCTGATGCCCGATGATTACCAGGTTTCAACGAGGCGACAAAACGCTCCCGTTGGAGTGAGCCGTGGGAATCTCCAAAGCATGTCGTCATTGGTATCCAAATGTGATGCCAGCTGACCTCAAAAACAACAAAGCCCAGTCTCCAAATTAGATTGTAAAAGAGTCACGGCCGACACCAGCCTGGACAGTTAGCCCGACGTTATCTGGGCGCGCTTGCTAACACGTTCCCTGCTTTTCATATCTCTCTCTCTCTTTTTTTCTTCACATTCGCTCACCTCTCCTGTCTCTTTCTCACCGGCTGCCTTTAGACTAGCTGGTCAGATGACTACTGAACCGTAAAGTTCTGTTTGTAGTTCGATCCGCTGCTCCCGTTTGTAAAAGTCTGTCGTCACGAAGGCGACATTCTGGAGATAAATATAATTTATTACAATTGTTGCAAGGTCGATAAGCGTAACATTAGTCAATGCTCCCTTTACAGCCAGCATAACTGAAGGTGAATAAATCATTGGCGTGTGGTGCAATAGTGAGTGTGTGCTGGGCTGATGTCCCCCCTCCCCCCCTCCCTCCCTCCCCTGTGTGGTCCTCAGGGAAAAGGGCGGGACGGGCTGGACATTTGATACGCCTGGCTCATGGGACGAACATCCCAGGCTGGTATGGAATCCAGAACCTTTTGACATCGCGTCATATTTTAGCTCACTTTTTGGGAAAGCTACGGATCCAAGCTCGCATAACGCCTGTCACAACAGGAGTCCTGGCTTCACTCAGGTTATCCTCCGACACCTGTTGACCTGCAGTTGAGGAGGGAGTCGTGATTTAACTAAACTCCTCTCATGAGTGGAAGGAGGTGGAGGGCGTACTGGTACCGGGAGAGCGCCGTCGCAAAGCCCCGGGCCAGGTCGCTCTTAACCCGCTGGCAGCACAAAGCTGCTCTGTGCTGCACAGAAATACTCACGGCAGGGCGGGATCCGGGTCTCTTGATGTCCTGATCCTCCATCCCAAACCCAGCATACACACACATCACGCTAATCCCCGGCAACTGACCTGGTTCGCGGCGCAAGCACGTAAAGGTTTGCCCTGTCACCCCGAGCACTCGGGAACTAGCGCCCTTTACAGAGAGATATTAAATCTCCGGGGTCAGAGTTTACTGCCGGGCCTCTAGTCTTGCTTTTCGGAGGGCTTTGGAAAAACAAGCCCTGCTCATTTCTGCTTGTGAATGGGCTGCTTCAACCCAGCTGCCTAATAGCAGCCAACAAGTCCTCCAGCTCATTGCCCGGTGCCCAGGTATGTTAGCGGCAAGACTGACGGGATGTCTCTCACTTAATCAGAACAGATATAAGCTGGCCAATTGCACTGTGGGACATTTTTATACTCATGTGATGAGCAAGGACTCAAACTACAGTTAACACAATTCACTGAAATGCATTCCAATGTCTCTTTAACATTCCACCATCAGAATGAAGGGAAAGCAAGACAGAACCCCCCCCCCCCCTTAAATATTTATATTTAAACGTGTCAAATGAAGAGAGACAGACTCCAATAACCCAATTTGCAACCCTTTTAATGGTTTCATGTGAAGCACTTTGAATTACCTTGTTGTTGAAATGTACTATACAAATAAACTTGCCTTGCCTTTAACCAAATTGTGATTCATCCAGCGGGTGATTGTGGGTCAGGGCCAAGAAAACAAGAGCTTTGAACTGAACTACGGGTCTTAAATTGGGAAGATTCAGGCCTGTCGCCTTTGATGTCGACAGTGAGAATTACAGGGTTTCTCCCTCGCCGCATTAGCATTCCAACCCCGTACTTTTCTCGCCGTGTTTGAACCGGGCTTCGTGACACAAGCGGAAGCGGAGAGGTTTTAGCTTCAGGTGATAGAAATAGGATAGACGTTAAATGAAAGAATGAACCAGGATTGGATGATTACATTCTGTACACATTCACATGATGCCTCTGAACTGATGCTTCGATTTGCATTAACATCGGACCGGACATGATACCTTTTATTTTAAGCCATACGTGGAAAAAAGACAATAATAGCGGAAGTTGGATCATTCAGGCTTCCTTCCCACGTCTTGAAAATCTGGATTTTGTCCATTCCAATTAAGGAAGTCCAAGAAAAAGTCAATTTGAACCCAGATTAGTGAAAGTTGCTGGCTGTGACCTTTGCATCCAACCAGTGTTTCCCTCTGAGGACCGAGGGGAAAGATGGTCCACGTGCATTCAAAGCACACCTCGAGCTAAGCCGAGACCTTGGAAATGGGATTTGTGGGGCTCACGACTGATCACTGCGCCCATTGAAGTCAGTCCCACATTTCCAGTGGGTGCAAACACCACGAGCTATATCTGAAGGACTGTGAAAGGCTTCGCATGAGTGAAGACGCTCCCACAGACCTTGTGGTCAGGGTTTACCAAAGAGCAAGAGACATGGAGAGACCCTTTTGGGTCCTGAGTTGCAATATCGGCCACATTTCACCGGATTCCTCTTATAAGAGGGGTTCCGAGAGGTCTAGTAGGCTTAATCTGCAACTCCTCCCCTTCAGAGGATTCACCAAAGCGTCGTAGCGAGTTCCCGTCACCTGCACCTACATAAGACTCATGGTTGTGTCCTTCGAATTTGGGCAAAGAAGCCTTTTCTTGGCTGCGTCTGGAGGAGCCTTTGGAAGAGGAAAGCCTTGTAGTGCGGTGATGATGTACTGTGTTTAGTAAATCGGACACTACAATTTGAGGTCATAATTGAAGGAGTAGTTCAATGGTTTTTGGAAAAATGCATATTATATGAGAAGATTGATACCACGCTTATGTTGACTTTGAAGGAACAGCCTGCCGCCGATTAGCTTAGCTGAGCATAGCTTAGCTCAAGACTGGAAACAATAGCAAACGGCTAGTCTGACTCCGTCTAAAGGTGACAAAATCTGCCAACGAGCACCCCCCAAAGCTTATTAAGTAACATGTATCTTATTTGTTTAATTTGTTCGAAAGCCAAAGTGTCAAAACTAATTATTTTTGCCTAGTTTAGCATGAATATCATAGTTACCTTTCAGAATATTATTAATTTTGGATTTATCTTGCGAATAACCAAATAAGTGTTTCCCAAAACTATTTCTTTTGAGATACAATGGTACCTGCAAGGATAAGGAATGAGCTTGGGGCATACGTTTAGGAAACATATAATCTTAATGTGATTTTGTAGGTGTATTTAACATGAGAAAGGGATTTTTTTCCTTTCCCTGTGAGCATCAATAACAACTGTGTAATCCATCATTCGAATCTCTACTGGTGACCACTAGTAAATGTAACATCGTTAGATTGTGTGTCAGAGTGTGTGTGTGTGTGTGTGTGCGTGTGTGTGCATAGGGGCATTGCTGCGGAAACTAGGACTTCCCTTGTTAGTCGACACAAGACATGGGCTACACACATGGCTGCAGTGTGTGTGTGTGCTCAGTTTAGACTGAGAGATTATTGTTTGACAGTGTGTCAGGGTTTTGGAGAGCCTCATGACTGTTTCACGCTTTTAGGTCAAGTGATGAAGCACAATATCAGCCACACTGAAAAAGACTGTCAGCTTCTGCCTAATATCAAGGAATGAATGTGTGTGGCTTTAAGTGACGGGGTCGTCGGTCAAAGAAACTCGTGTCTGCTTCCCCTCTAGAAATCAGACACCCTCCTGTCCCCTCTGAGACATTTCATCCCCAAAACTGCATGCAACTCTTGACCCTAAAAAACCCCCCCCCCCCCCCCCCCCCTCTCTCTGCCCCCACAGGGCAGATCAGATAATCCCAGAGTCCTTACCTGTGTTATCTAAAAACACAGGCCAGTTTGGACTGGTGCTCCAGGCTGAGCCAGATCCCAAGTTCATATTATTCCGGGGAGTCAGAGAAAGCATAACCAGGCAGTAAAACAAGCTATGTAAACCCCCCCTCGTCCACCATTTGTGTACTAGAGGCCGAGCATATCTGAGTTACAGCCGAGTGGCTGCCCGACAGAGAAATACCAGAGTGTGCAGATAAATAAGCATGATTTAAAACGATGCATCCTTTCATCAACTGCTGTTAATGCACACCACTCACTCATACTTATTACCATTTGAGCCACACAAACATGCCTTTATAGCTTGAAAACAAAATACGATCAAATCCAAATTTCATCAATTTGGGGATGGAAAGTGTGGCAACGTTAGGGAACCCTTGACAGCATCACTTCAAGAAGCATCACTGGCATACGCCACTGACTACAAACATTGTTATCTTACAATTAAATGAAATCTGAAAATGACAGAAGTAGTAGTTGTGGTGTAAACATTTGGTTGAAAGTAAAAAAAAATATATATATTTTTTTTAAAGTAGTTAATGACAGATCTTCGTCACAATTTATTTTATTTACTAAAGTTCCTCTATAATCAAAAGGGGGGTTTAGCTGAGCACAAGCATTACTAGCGTAAAAGGTAAAGTGATCGCAGGTCAGTCCTCTCTCCTGCTGACAGGCAGCACTTTTATCTAAACATCTGCTCTCAGTACAGGGGTTAGAATAATAAAAGAGGCTCGTTAACAGCGGTAAAATGGTCGATGTGACCCGTTACCTACCTATGTCGGAGTTGCAGAAGGCGTCCTGCGGGTGCGACAGAGCGCACGAGCAGCCCTCCGTCAGCTGGTTAACCTGCAGGCTGCCGAAGACAAACAGCAGGCTGATCAGGTGCTGGTACACCGACTGCATTTTTTCTCTCCAAACTTAAAGCGTACGGGGTCCGGCTGGGCTGCGTGTAATGTCCAAGTCTCTGCTCTGGTCGTCGGCTGCGTTGTCTGCTCGCTCGTGCGTTTGCTCCCCTGGTCCCGGAGAGGCGCACCAGCCGTACATATAGCGCGCCCGGAGAGCTCGCGTTCACGCCCCCTCTCCACCTCTGCAGCTCGCGGGCGGGAGCGGCCAATCAGCGGCCGGTGATGCCAGTAGGAATTACAGACACCAGACACGATGACATACTGGAACTTTACTCTTATTTTCCCAGACTGACACAAAAAAAAGAAAGAAATAGGTGCACAGAAAAATAAAATAGGATTGGCGAGCTGATGTTTATGCATATTTGGAGTTCACCATGTTTTTTGTTGTTGTACGGAAAATGGTTATTAGAATGGTTTGAAGTAGAGGAAACGATGTATGGAAACAATAACAATGCATATATTTCTCCTCATGCTGCAGTGTAAAGTACTAAATATATTTTTTTATTATTTCATTAAATGATGTAAACTTAACTTACATTTATATTCAATATGATAATAAACATATTTTATAAAAGCAGAAACATGGTCACCCATACAGTTTCTCATGATAGGATAGAAATGTGTGTAAAGTTCTCCTTTATCTCCAATAGACATACCAATCACATCTGTACAAAACAAACAAAGTAATACAAAATATTGCCTGTTTTTTTTGTTCTTTTTTCCTGAACAACATTTTCCTTCTTCTCACTTTTCACCAGAGTCTCACTTAGTCATCCCGCCCACCCCCTGACGCCTCCTTAATTAGTAATACTTAAAGTATATTGAATGCAGGGTGCAGCCAGTCTGCTGCAATCAGGGGCAACAGATGAAGGTTTATCTCTGAACGGTTAGAAACGAGAGCGGTGAAAGCAAACGAAGGCTCCAGTTTAGTTTTTACACGTTTTGGTGTCATTAGTGGGATTGAGCAGCTTTTATTTATTTATTTATTTTCAGTTAATCTTCAAAGACATTCAGCCTAAAGTAAAGGCATGTGGCTCGCTTAGGCAGATTTTATTCTGAAGATAGATTCACTCAAGTTACTTTCAGGGCACGATCAGTGAAATTAGCCAATTAAAGCCGCTTTTCTCTTCTTCCCGGCTGTTTCCCCAGAGTGGAGCTGCGTTATCGCTGCAGAGGCTTATCTGCAGAGGCTGAGGGAGCTATGTTAAGGGTTGACTCTACTCACGGTTACATAACCAAGCTAGAAGTAATCAGGTCGGGGAACTCTGACCCTTAACGTGCCTTCATTAACAGTTATCTCAGTTTAAAGAACCTGCGTGGCCAGATATAGCCTTTATTTTCTACTTAACATGGCAGTGATTAGATTGTGCTTTAAATGACCGTTTTAAAAGTGAGTTTGAATTGAAAATGGTTTTTTTCTCATAATTTGATATTAAGAAAATTAACTAATTTATTTGCTACTTAATTCATCTTTTACAAATAGACGTTTCTGCTTGAGCTTATGATACAAAAAACAGGATATATTGTTTTAGACTAGAATGATATGCAGGAAGTGTCATGAATTGTTTCACAGTTTCCATTCACCCTTCACCCGTGACTCAGACTCACATCAAGAATTCATCATCGTCCACTATGTTTTGTTTCTTTCACTATATACACTTTCACTATTACCCCGAAAATAAGCCAGTGTTTGTTCAGCGGTGCGTTCAGGTACGTTACATTTCTGTAGTCAGGAACCAATGGGAGGACATTTACCATCTGTGGAAATTCAACATCACCATCATGGAAGTTGTGTTTTGTCAGAGGCACGGCCTCATCTTCAGGACCGGGAGCAGGTCAGCCGGATACCTGCCGTTAACCATTGATGATGTCCGGCCAGATATTATTTCAGCCTCCAACCTGAAGTCTGAACTAACAGATTTGTGACATTCCTCAGTCAGACGCTGCGCCGGCATGCGTGACAGGTGGATTTGCATTTTGTTATGCCCAAAAGAGGCGATGAAGGCAGAACGGTTCAGACTCTCAGGAAGTCTCAGGGAAGCTGGGGAGAGAGGGGATTCTCTCGGGACATTGTTTCATAGGACTTCACTCAAACATAAAGAGGTAAAACAGCCCTGCATTCCTAACATTTATCCCAAAGATTACAAGTTGAACCAGCCAAAAGAAGGAAACAGACCTAATATGGCATTACGTAGGACGTCCACCCTTCAACACTCATTATTAACACACAGTATTCAGTTACTAACCCTACTATTACTCTGTTCATTTGATCATTTGGGGGATAGCTTGGTTGCTGTTTGACCAGGAGTTTAATGGAGGGTGTTCTCAGTTTGGCCCTTGTGTGTTCAGGTGATAAACGGGCCGGCAGCTACGTGTTACCCTGGGCTGGAGGTGATGGGGGGAGGTTGGCCTCTACCAAAAGAGGACACATGAGACTCTTGTTGTCTTCTGTACACGTTGTGTTGTTTTAGCTGGCTTGCAAACATTAGCCAGGAGGAAGCCTCGAATCACCAGTCTTCATTCAGAGTTGGAGGCTGTGTGAACTCTGTGAGGACGGGACATTTTCGGCAGCGTTGCTTGTAATCAAGTGATTACGTAACTTTTGGATGGTCTGTACCACCCACAACACAACCCATGTGTGATACAGAAGGTGTGACGTGTGGTGGTAAAGGAAGTTGTTTAAAAGGCACCTTTGGCCAAGTTATAATTAGCCAAATGTAGACTATCCAGATGTCCAGTAGTTACGTGTGGTAGAGCGGTGTAACAGACGATCATATACAGTGTCAGTGATGAAAAACATCAACACCTTAAACAGCAAAACCCTTTATTAGCTCCTTACAATTAAAGACGAATGGCGTCCGTCCGGAGCAGCCGTTCTTCACAGATGTTCGACTATCACACAGGGAAAAATCCATCATGACATGGACTAAGTCGTACAATCCCAAAGGCAAAAAGATAGGCCACAAGCCATTAGAGCCACATACGTAAGTTATGTTTTTGTTGTGTGATTGATTGCCGGTTACATGTTTGGCCCTTTTGGAGTCATCTGGGGACTCTCCTGTGGTAAAGAGGCGTAAAGGCCCTCTCTTGAAAATATAAGTTTCCGAGGCAGGTTGACGGAAAGTGGCTTCAAAATAAAGGCAAACTAAAGCGTGACACTTCATCACAAAATATATCTTGGAAAGTATGAAGTATCAAAAAAAAAAAAGATGTATTATGTGCACGAGTGTATGAAGGAGAATTTTCCTTTCAGAGAGAGCTGCTCACCACATCAAAATGTGTCTGATTAATGCACGCTCTGTAACAAACAAGGCTCACATTTTAAATGACTTGTTCACAAGTCATAATTTGGCTTTTTTATTTCTGACCGAGACCTGGCAACGGAATATGGAATGCATCCATTTCAATGAACTCTGCCCTGTGGACTGTTCTTATGTTGGGACACCGCGTCTGACAGGCCGCGGTGGAGGTCTCGCCGTGGTCTGGAAGAATCAGTTTTCCTGCCACTTGGGGAGCACAGAATCCTATGTTACTTTTGAACTACAGCTGACTAAAGTGGGCCGGCTAAAGCCGTTTTACTGTTTTTTAATTTACCGACCTCCAGGTCCTGCAGGTCATTTTTTATCAGAGTTCACAGACTTTCTGACCTCTATTATCAAGCTAGACAAAGTGCTTCTGGTTGGTGATTTTAATCTGCATATCAATGATACCACAGACTGTATTGCTACTGAGTTTCTCAATATTACTGAATCTTTTAATTTCATGCAACATGTTTCTGGCGCCACTCACAGGGGTGGTCACACCTGGGATATTGTGTTTTCTCTGGGTCTTGATGTTGATAATACCTGTTGTGAGGACCTATTGATCAGTGACCATTAATGTATTTTCTTTGATCTTTCTGTCAATGCTGACCCCTTGTGTCTGAAACAAACATTCCACTCCCGCATTATTACTCAGAGTACAGCTGATCATTTCTCTATGCACTTCTGCTGTGATATTAACACAAATCTCAATGATGTTGAACACTTGATACAGTCATTTAATGAACATTGCACCACTTTGCTGGATAAAGTGGCACCTCTTAAGGAAAGGACCAGGGCTGCCTATAACACTACTCCGTGGATGACAGACGCTGTGTGCAGCGTGAGACAGAAGTGTCGCAGGGCAGAGCGTCTCTGGAAAGCTACTGGGCTAGAAGTGCATCGTTTACATCTCAAAGACCTAAGAGTTTCTTTTAATACCACAGTAAAGGAAGCTAGAACTGCTTATTTTGCCAACCTAATCTCTTCTTCAACGAGAAATCCCAAGATTCTGTTTAACACAATTAAAAGAATTGTTTCACCGTCTGTCTCCACTTTACGATGCTATTCTGTTGACGATTGCAACAAATTCCTTATCTATTTTATTGATAAGGTAACAGGTATTCGGTCTGGCATTCAGCCTGTGATCTGTTCATCTACTTGTAGCTCCTCGCAATCCCTGCTGTTCTGGACTCTTTCCAGCCTTCAAGACCTGATGGACTTAATTAACAAAACAAAGCCATCATCTTGCCCTCTGGATATAATTCCATCCTCTCTATTTAAGAAAGTTCTGCTAACTATTGGCCCTGCAGTAACATCTATTGTCAATACCTCATTGTCTACAGGAATTGTCCCTTCCTATTTCAAACATGCCACTATCCAGCCCATATTAAAGAAACCTAACTTAGATCCAGCTTTGCCCATGAACTACAGGCCCATATCAAAACTGCCTTTCCTGTCCAAAATGTTAGAGAAAGTGGTGGCCAAACAACTTACTGCTGCACTGGAGAGGCACAACATGTACGACAAGTTCCAGTCTGGGTTTCGTAAGCAACACTCTACTGAAACCGCTCTCCTGAGGGTTTCAAATGACATTCTCATGTGTGCTGATGCAGGTGACTGCTCTGTGTTAGTTCTTCTGGACCTCAGTTCTGCATTTGACACGATAGACCATGCCATCCTGATTAAGAGGCTACGTGATTGGGTGGGCATAACTGGCATAGTGTTAGACTGGTTTACATCTTACCTCAATGACAGAAGTTTCAATGTCTCTGTGGGTGATTTTGTGTCTGTTACCTCTCCACTGTCTTGTGGTGTACCGCACTCTCAGGTCAAATGCTCTAGGTCTTCTGTCAGTCCCACGCACACGATTTAAGACCCGTGGTGACCGAGCCTTTGAGGCAGTGGCCCCGAGGCTCTGGAATGCTCTGCCTGCAACTCTGTGCGTCGCAGATACTGTGGATACTTTTAAAAGCCAGCTCAAAACCCACCTGTTTAGGCTGGCGTTTGTGTAAAAGTAAACCCATGTCCTAGACCTGCTCTTAAAATATGTTTTACTTTTTTATTTTATTTTTTACTTTTCTCTGTATATATAATTTATTGACCCTAGGGTCACATTGTGTTTTTATGCTTTTAAATGTCTGCTCTGTTAAGCACTTTGTGATACTACTGTCTGTGAAAAGCGCTATATAAATAAAATTCATTCATTCATTCATTCATTCATTCGTGTGTGTGTGTGTGTGTGTGTGTGTGTGTGTGTGTGTGTGTGTGTGTGTGTGTGTGTGTGTGTGTGTGTGTGTGTGTGTGTGTGTGTGTGTGTGTGTGTGTGTGTGTGTGTGTGTGTGTGTGTCTTGCAGCTGTCCACACATGATAGGTCGCACCACAGTGAAATAGAGGAGGCCTTCCCCAAGTCTCAGCCCGACAACAAGGTCACTGTGTTTTCAAACGCTGCGGCGTCGCCAACAAAATCGTGTGCCACTAATTAGCAAAAGTGCGTGCTCTAGTTTAACTTTACTGTCAGAAATGGGACAAGATAAAACGGAGAAGTCGTCTCCAGAACATTCTGGTGATGTGTGTCTCTCACAGCTTGTAACTATGACTTCCACGCAACAGGACCCTCCGGAAATGGTGTCGCCGAACTAGGCCAACATACCGTAAAGTGCAATTATAGAAGAAGAAAAAAAGGCATCTTTTGAGGCAGGCCGTCCGCCGGGGGGGGGGGGAGCAGACAACAGCATTGTGTACCGGTGGTCTAGAAGGCGTGCGCGGTTCTGGGTGGACAAAAGGGAACAGACCGGGTGACTCACAGGAAATACCTTTCATCCGACTGACGAACGGCTGAAGAGACACAGGAAGAGGCGAAACTTGAAGAGATAGCCCCGCCGGGAGCGGCGGTCACCGAGGGACAGCGTCCAGCCCTGACTCACTCGACCCTGTTGCTCAGCCCACATGCCGTTTCAGTTAACTGGGACGGCCGGGACGAGCACCGGATCTGCAGCTCTGTGCTCCGAAGGAGGACGGCCGGCGAGTGGAAGTCGCGTCACAGCAGGAAGAAGACCGTAATTGGACGTTCCCCTCGTCGCGAAGAGCGTTGACCTCGGCTCTCGGGTCGCGAGGAGGATTCAGGATGTTGTGGTTTGGCGATGGATCGTTCTACAACTTCTTGGGTGGCTGATTTGACGGAGAGCAAACACCTGTAGTCTACTGAATAGAATACAGACTGCTGCTATTAATATCTCACAAGGTGCTTTTCAACGTGCTCATGGGTGGGATGGTGATGTGACATAATATTACCATGTAGCAGTTGGCTTGGAGCGAATGGGGGCCTGATTTGTTGGAAGTGAGCTCAAAGCGCAGTATCTGAGAGCTGTCAGTGTGGTGAGGTATCGGTTGTTTGACGGGCGCTCTAGTCTCCCATAGGAAGCGATATCAAGGCCCGGTGGCGCTTTTAAAAAATATATATATAAGCCGCTCAGTCCGTCCACTCCACTGAACATTTCAACAGATGCTCACCGGTTTCCAACCCCGACGCCATCTGTCATCTGAAGTGGAGTTAAGACATCAGAGAAGGAAACACAAACATGGCCCTGACCCCTGGTCGCGCTCACAATGGGACTCCCCCCTCTGCAATAAAATATGATGAACGGTCAGTAACTTCCTACTCAGCCGGGCCAAATGCAACCACAGCGCTCACTGCTCAGACGCAGGGTCCCCTGTTGTACTCTACTGTACATATTTGGTGTGTGCGCGGTCAGGAAACCCCACAAAATGACTATGTTGTATTACAGCATGAGACACCAAGCCTAACCATAAACACGGGCATATGACTGCATGGAAATAGCTTTGAGGAATTCCTTAAGCTTGAGGGAATGCCTAAACTGGGTCCAATGCAGAGCGCAGTAAAAAGAAAACGGTTTAAAGCTTCAGTCTTATACTTCTAGTATCCTGCAAACTGAGTCATCATAGCAAGTGAACATATAAATTATCTTTTTTTTTGTTTTATTACACCCAATATTTGGGCTGACATTATAATCCAAAAGTGACAATGTGGAAATGTTTTGGGCTTTTTCACTCAAAAATAAATGTTGTCGGGCGCATGGAGCCAAAGTGAACAGTCCAGTTATAAATCCAGTACTACCCAAGAACACACAGATCATAAGGAAGCAATTTATTTCATGTCTTGACCATGGCATTTGCATAATGTATTTTATGTCTTATTTTGCTAACGTTACATATTTACACAGCTAACAGGCATATTTTGCATTCTATAAATGAGTTAGCTATGATGTTCGTGAACCTTAGTCGCCAGATTTCGCCAGAGTGTGTGTTGAGAAAGGTCTCGAACAAAGTTAATTTTTTCCGGATATTTCAGAAAATACTAGTTTAGTGCCAGAATGTGGCTTATGAAAAACAGGTTTCATATGTACTTTGGGGACTATGGGGGCAAAAGAACCCAAATCTCCACCCAGCTCTAAGGAGCGCTTTAGCATTGTTCAGCTCATCGGTTCGGTTTTATGGCCGTTTTGATTCACAACCAGCGTTCACACCAACCTATTTTCCAGCAGAGCCAATCATCTGTTTTAAGTGAAATAGCTGTACTCCAAATGGCAAATTGCAGCTAGAGCCACAAACAAATCCTTCAGGAGTTGGTGGAGACCAAAACCAAGTTGAAAGGCGCGTGACAAGTGAATCTACAGTCGAACATACATGAACAATTAACTGGGAATATTGCGTTGTGACACCACAATGCTGGCTAGCTACATCCCTCCAGCTAGCACAAGAAAGCTACTAGCTTCCTGCAATTAGCAAGCTGACTGTCGTTTTGGACAAACCTGTGCACCACTAAGCGCGTCAATCATACCTCATTAACAGTGAGGTTGTTATTGGTCACTGTTTGATTGGCAGGTAATCACTGGGAATGCAGTACAAGCAGCGATGGGCTCTTGGAAAGATTGAGACTGAAAGCAAAATGTGTTCCTCAGATAACCACTTCAACTGTTTTGAGAAGGGAGAACAAACTGAGAAGTGTGTTTACCCTCACTGCTCCGCTATAACCCGGTGTGTTGTTCCCTCTTAGCGTCAGAGTGGGCCCGATTCATTTGCCTCGTGTAGAGTTCATTTGGAAGACACGGTAAATCACACCAGTGTTTCTTCTGCTCTGAATACTGTAAAAAGCCGGTGTTTCCCAGAAAGCCGAGCAGCGGAGGGAAGGTGCGCGTGTGGGAGGATGACAGAGAAAGTTAATTTAGGGAAGGCTGTCGAGGGAGAACCGGTGAATCACCAGCGGGTCAGAGGTCAAGGGTGTCAACGAGGTCCACGGGGTGCTGGCCTCTCACAGTGGGAGGGTGGAGGGATTCGGGCAGATGGTTAAATTTAGAAATGACATCACGCTGTCGGGACATCCCTGTCCGTTGTTTCCTCTTGTCTCAGCACATGTAGCGGTTCATTCCGAAACCGTTTGAGGGTTGTGTTATCTGCCCGTGATGTCTGACAGGAAGGAGGCAATTGATGAGTTACTGTTTTTGGAATGAGTCATGTGGCCTTTGCTGGAAGAAGAGCTATTATTTTAAGAATAGTATCATGTCTCTGCCTCTGTGGGAAGTGGGAAATGCCACAGAAATGACTTAACGTGTCAAGAAACGCCAAAAGGATCCTGTGAGACCCGTGAATGATCACTTCATTCGTAAGATATATTCTATTCAAGCGCTTCAAAATACATTCATTCAGCAGTAGATTATGATTGCAGCTACGCCGCTCTGCTCAATCAGTCTTGTCGCACTGCATTATGGTCTATTCTTTTCTACTTTGGGTGTCGCATGGACTTCAAAGAGAAATGGGCCTTTGTTCCTCTTCTACAATGGATGTTTGATATTTTAAAGCTGCTCTAATACTTTTTATTTCAAGAATGGATCAAATGGTCGTATGTTATGTGAAAAGGTGTCACTCGGAGTAACAAATGCACATGTGTTTATACGCTGATAATATGTCAGTCTCGTGTTCAGAGCTTGTAACGTTGCGCCCCAAAAGGCCAAAAAATGTAATGAATGCAGGTTGAAGGTTTGGCAACGTTTACGACGTGTGACCCCTTTAAATGAAGCTGTGTCCACTTGTGATCCATCCTCAAAGGTTATGACCTGAGCCAAGAAGATGTGATTTATTCTGCTCAGATAGATTCACTTGAATGTTTTCATTTCAAAGGTCCTGTGAGGGTTGAAGTTATTTTTCTTGTGTAAGAGTTTTACAAGGAAAACAAAGAGCAACTTGGAGAAACAGGGTATTGTGTAACAAAAACACACTGTGTGTTTTTCTTTCTTATCCTTTTAATTATCTTGGATCCCCCGTAGATTTATTTTAAGGCCCTCGGAGGGGTCACCACTCTCAGGTTGGGGACCGCTGTTTTAGATGAGTAAAACCCTTTTTATTGCTCAATAAATATCTGGACGTTACATCATGTGTCTGCATTTGCTGTGTTTCCCACAAGACAACAATAAAACACACCGACCTCAATGGGGAGATCCCCCACGCCTCAACAATATTTGTTTTGAGCTGCGATATACTGTTGTTGGGAGTTTTCCCTGTAAAAGCTCTTCTTCTGGAACCTCAGTGTTTCTGTGGGCACTGATGAACCTTCCCCCTGGCCGGGACCAGAGGGCGTGGGCTTAGTCCACCGTGATTCGCCAGACAAACCGCAGCAGGAGGTCAGTCGTCCCACATTCGGTTTCTTTTTACGGCTGGAATCCCCCGTTAACCAGACCGGGGACTCTGCACAAACATTCATGCACAGCACACGGAAACGCAGTCGCGTAACGCTGTTGTTTTTCTAGCTGTTAAGAAATTCATAATGGTGTTTAGATAGCTTACAAAAACAGCGTGTTGCTTCACCTTGCAGAGGGGATCTTTTCTTTATCCGAGTCACATCACAAATACTCGACCCTCTGTTTGTGTTTGTTCCTCCTGAAGCTCTTCATTTCATTTAGACAGAGATACTCTTTGTTGAACTGATGCAAATGCCCTCAAACATCTGTTTGATCTCAAACACAATCCCTTCTCTGTTCATGTTGATGGTGTAATACAGTGGAAATATCCTGTCAATAATACAGTGGTTGCCAATGTGAGGGTCCACACTTCCAGAATGGGGGAATCTAAGGGGTCCCGAGATCCGAGGAAACAAAAAACGAATTATGCTTCACAATATTACTTTGGTGTCTGTTGTGCTTTTTAAATCTTTGCTTTTTCCGCACTGCAAAATATGTTCAATTGTTCCATAGATGTCGGGTAACGCAGGAACTTACCGTTTAGTGTGAATAGCGCCACCACCTGGCTAATTTACAAAGCTTTGCGTTTACATTACGGCTCATAACTAACTCCTAAATCATGGCGGATAGAAGCAGCAATGATCGGTCTGGATTCCTCCAAGGGAGACACTTCTTTCAAGATATGAATATTTCTTGCTATATATATATATTGTATATTGCTATATATTTTGCAAAAATAAATATATAAAGATGAATAAACAATCACAAATTGCCACGCATTTCAAATTCCATAACATTCTCCAGTAATTGCCAAATTCATGTGTGTGAGGCCTTTTTCAGACCACGATGAGACCACGTGGGCTCATATCTACAAAAGACTTTGATGGCATTTCACCAATTTCTCTTCTAGATTTGTGTTAGTTCTCCAATAACTGTTCATCGGCCATCAGCCGATCAGCATGATCATCACTATTTGCATTTAGTTGTGAATCCAGATGGAGATAACACATTCCTAAACATTTTCTGTTCTTGAAATATGTTTGAAGGGTTCTATAGCCAGCCCTCTGCTTATTTATATAGCTAAGTGCATCACAGTCGTTGATTTAATATCGGTGTAGCGTATGACAGAGCACCACCCATTCCTGCTGCTCGCACAGCCGGTTTAAATACGGACTGGGTTTGCCACATCCAGCTGTTCCAAAAACATCTTCCTCCTCGATGTTCCTCCTCTCTCCTCCCTGCGTACCGTGTCTTCATTGAAAACAGTGGCGATGCTGACATTTGGGCTGAGGCCTGGTATGCGCTCTGCAGAAGCCCGCCTTTCCTCCCCCTGCTGTCAAAATACATTGCAGACTCCTCTCGCCTCCGTGTGCACATTCATCCACTGAGCCTCATCAGCAGCAGAGAGCTGGAACCGTTACTTAATATGCCCCGAAGTGTGTCAGTATTATCTGTTCTAATGAAAATAATGCCGCTGTCGTGTTTGCACCTGTTGCCCTTTTATGGAGCTGGGCTTATAATGATGCTTTATCATGCAAGTTTTCTCACTACGATTCCCATAATGCTGCGGCTACAACACAGACACATGGCACACTTATGGGTTTGGTATTTAAAATGTAAAAAAACTCTTGAGAGAATATATGATTTTAACCCTTGGGTCCATATAACATGGTCTACAGGTGAAATAAATGGAACAACCCTCAATAAAGCCCAGTTTAACGGTAGCTGACATCTGCTGAATGCTACAATGAGACTGCAAGTTCAGAGCACCCAGCTTCCTCCTCTTCATGTATTCTCTGAGGAGGCGGGATATTGGGGCAGGAAGGAAGTACTCGAGGAAAGACTGCGTCGCATGTTTTCTTGGAAACCACGTGGTGACAGAACGGCGACCCAATTGTTGCGCGGCCACTTTGAAGGTTAGAAACCGCCGGCGATGTGAGACCCTGACCTCTGACCTCTGACCTCCCTGTGTGTGAATACGTGGTCGCACGTACACATGTACAGAAATGTGCTGTTGTTTGAAGTCCATCTGCCTGTTGAAAGGTACACTTCTATCGGTCACGTTGCTCCCACATGCGGGTTTGGATCCGTGATTGTTTTCCCCAGCATCACTAAGCTGAAAGGATTTGAGTGAATGATACCATTCAGTGCTCGGATCATGGTCACATGGAATCCAAAAAACACACGGTCACCTCATTTCTGCTCAGCCTTTTCCGAGACCTAATGCTGCAGGAGCCCCTGGAAAATGGGAAAGAAACATCACTTTTCCTCTTAGACTGAGAGGAATGTGGCACAGCGTTGATGGGTTTTGCAGGATTGGCTCGCCAGAGGCCCGTCTGTCCTTTTTCTTCTGAAGCAGGAATGTAGGTTAGTGAATTGATTAGTGCTAATAAGGCCTGTCCAGTTCCCTATTACGGCACCACCGCAGAGAAGCCAGACTGAAATAGCTCTGCTTTAGTACAGTCTGGACATGTACTTAACGCTGACTTTCAAACAAATCTCTGTTTATTTAGACGTGAATGGACTGGGCTCGAGTAGTGGCTGTGTTCTGTTATTAAATGATATTGGTTAACCATCTGTAATATGAGCCACCTGTGAGGTCACTGAGATTTTACAAGCTACTCTCTTATATGATACATTTTTGTCAGAATTTAACGGTATAAAGGGGGATTTATAGTTGTGGGGGAGGAGGGGGGGTTATGGTATATCTTCGGAGCTAATCTCTATTACCAGATTCTGCATTGATATACAAAATGTAACAAACTGCTGCATAACATATCAGAAGCGTTCTGGTTCACGTTTGAGCGGGCTTTGGTTGAATGCAAGTAAACGGTCCGTGTGGAGAAACAAATGGGGGAACGTGACGGCCGAAACACAATCCTGGAACCCCTTTAAAGCCCATTTGGCCCCCAGAGGCTTATCCTTCCTTCCGAGATTGGAGCCTACGCACAGAGTCTCCACAGCTACGCTACAGGCTACAGTGTAGCTAACATGCGCCTCCTGAAAAATGCAACTACGCGTCAGGACAGAGGCGGATATGGTGGTACCACGTGGAAACCACAAGACCTTTGGTAGGTCAGCATGGGCTGCTTGTGTTGATGGTCAATGTCATGAGGTTTATGACTCGCTATAGACTGTACAGTAATTTATTTATTGTACAGTAATGACTGGTTTGAGTGGCAGTGTTCTCCTGTGAAGATAAAGCTCCGTACCGTACATCTCTTCCTCTCTCAATCGGCATGTTGCGATGACGAAGCAGCTGGCTCGACCACCAGAAGACGCCACCAACCATCACTTCTCCGTCAACACCTCGGTGTTGACGGGAAGCATCCGCCCTGGAAACTTCCATCCTCTGGAATAAGTTGTGTTTTCCAGACAGCTGTCTTCCTCATGGAAATACACTAGAACGGACACTAATGGAAGCCAGATGAGCTTAAATTCCACAACAATAATGACCATGCCCCATTAGAAGGACTTTACTGTACACACTTAACACAACGGGCATCTTTTGTTGGTGGCTGTTTTGGGTGGATGTTAGCCCCGGGGGGTTACCATGAGAACTCGTAAAATAGTCTGTTTATGGGGGCGTATCCAGGAACCAGTGTGTGTGTCGTGCTTATGTCACTCTTACTTTGGGAACACGTGTAAAGTTAGTTTTGAAGGTTTACAGCCTGAGGAATTTAGCCCGCATGTGTTCTGTTCACTTCAAACTCGCTTCAGTTCATCTTAAATACAGATTCGGATCAACACGTCTCCATCTGTCATGTTTTCATGTGAAACAACACAAAAGCACCACGAAACAGGACAACCATGAATTGTAATTCGTATCAGATAAGAGTGTCAAGTTGACTTTTTAAATGTTTTTAGGAGTGTGGGAGGTTTGTGGAAAGTGATACCTGAAGCTCACAGTAATGGGTTGTTAACTCTCGATTAAAATAGTTTGATATTTTGGGGAATACACCTTATTTCTCAGCGTTAAAGGCAAAGAATTCTGTCTAATGGTAAGAAAAACGGCACCTCTTAAAATCTCTAATATCTAGATTGTACAAAGTGTGAAAACATAACCTTCCACCCAGAAATAGTCTAGTGCGTCACTCCCCGTAAAAAACATAACGTGTTACTTTTAGTCTTTGTTTGTTGAGACGAAGCAAAAGAGATGCAACATGTTCAGACCAGCTCTGCATGTCATACATGGCTATTGTGCCTTTCCAATCTGGGGAGGTTCAAAGTGAAGGGCCACCATTTGACACAACTCGAACATTGACGTGCAACACTTTCAAAGAGAGCTGAATCCATTCCCGTCAGGTGTATGAATCCAGTCAGTAACTTAGCCGGGACTTGCATGATAAACATTGTTGGTCTCTTGAGGCTCCTTTAATCCACAGGCAGGGGTTTGATGTGGGCAGGCTGTCTTTGGTCCCACTGCGGTCGGACTCTTGAAAAGGATTCTGGATCGGGGTACCCTGCTCCCGTCGTCTGCTCAAACCATTTCGCCTCATGTCTTCTCCTTGATGTGGCAGGTTTGAGTTGCCACAATAAAAATTAAGAGATCATAAATGCAGGATGGATGCACCATGTGTTGTGTTGGATCATGCATGTGGCCCCAAAGAGCGATCCAACTCCTTCTGCTCTGAAGTGTTGCACTGCTCTCCACACGCTTTTCATTTGAAGGTGTGTGTGAGTGTGTGTGTGTGTGTGTGTGTGTGTGTGTGTGTGTGTGTGTGTGTGTGTGTGTGTGTGTGTGTGTGTGTGTGTGTGTGTGTGTGTGTGTGTGTGTGACCCATTTTGCTTGGCTTTGTGTTCAATACTTCCCTGGAGTTTTACATTATTTTACTGTACTATATGAATACCCATTGGAAATAAACACAATGTCTATAATCTGAAGGGACTGATAGTGTTGCAGATCAAATATCAGGCCTGTATTCTACTTGAGAAATACACACAGGTTGTGAAGGTTAAAGGTTGTGTTCATAGGATCTTCTGCTTTCTCCAAGTAGGCTAAATATCCATTAATTCTGCTTTAAAGCCGTTCTGGAAGTCCTAGCCCACCAAGCTGGTGTGTGGGATGCGGTCGGTATCATTATGTCTCACCAAATATTCTAATAGCACATGTGAATGCTTCAATGCTGTTGGGATTGGAGTCATTTATAGCATGTAAAGCCTCATGCTGCATGTTCCCACAATGCTTTGTTTTGGCAGTGATACAGCTTTATATACTGTATGTTAGAATTGTAGCTCAATCAATGGCTTCTCTTATCTGCAGAGGAAGATTGAATGATATGACCAAAAGCTCCAAAACAGCTACTAAAAGGAACTTTTGATTGTTGTCAGATAGTGTGGATTTCTTTTTGTTGTTGTTTTGAGTGCTTCTAATATGTGATGCACCTGATTTGGACCCACAAACAGACCTGAAAGCAGTCCTTGGGCCCCTTGGGTTTAAAATGTTCACTGTGGGACCTGTGGACTTCCAGTCTGCTATGGGTCAACGTTTTGGGGGATTGGAATGTCCCACGGAGGTGTCTGGCAGTTAGAGAGGCATGACTTACCTCAGACACCGACCTGAGCGACAGTCCCACACTTAACATACACAGTCAGAAGGAGGGGATGCGGATGGGCTTCACTGAACTATTTCCATCACGTGCCAGGCCTTGTCGTCTGGCGCGTTTACTGTAAATGAAGGGAAGCCTGTGTGTTGCCAAACGAAAGCTAGACTGGTGAAATCACCCACCATATAATTAGCATGTGACTTCGTAACGTCTTTACCACACTGGATGCCTTTTACAGATTTCTGCTGGGAACAAAAGGCAGAGTGGATGAAAATGGTAAGATGATGTTTTCAAAATCTTTCCACATCTGAGGGCTCACGAGCGCTGATGGCCACCGAGGCCTTTTTAAAGATGGAAACTTGTTTTGTTGAACAATCACTGTAAAATGAAGACTAACCATGAAGTAGCCTGCCTCATGTCTGAAGGAAAGACTCCAGCCACAGTTCACGCCAGTGACACATGATGTTTTATAACTTTATTTTAAAGCTGGACTCTCCAACAGACTAAATGCCCCAATCCCCATCATTTGATGACGAAATAAATCAAGCTGCAAGCTTTCTTAGCTTGTTAGATTATTTATCCGTGTTTCTGTTGAAGTATAAACTGCACCACAAGTTTATAGAAATGAGTCAATCTTACAACTATGTCTTCTTAAATAAACTGTGTGAACGTACTGTTTAGAGTGCTGCATGAATGCGTTTTAAAATCCGGAAATGAGTTAGCATTTTTGCACTTCCTGTCCTCGCCGCAAAGTCAATTGTTTTTTTGGTTAAATGCCTGAATGTAAGGTTGAAGAAACCAGTGCGATGCTAACTTCCGGGGTTGGCCTACAAAAATACATCGACCCTGCAGCACTCTATTATCCCTAGTGACCAAGCTAACGAGCTTGCTATCTGAGAGCTAGCAAGTTGGCTAGCTCAGAGAGCTTTCATTACCCCTTCAGTGACTACAACAAACTGTTACAAACAAATTGTCAGTGGGGAACTATTGTGAACAGCACGTTCCTGGCTTGCTAGGTTGTTAGCAGTAAGCTTGCTGGATACAGTAGTTCACCAACTTTCTTTACAAGTAGTTCCAACACCACCAATATACTAGAACCACATGTTTCTGGAGGATGAATTTAGCCACTTTCTTGTGTGACCAGGCAATAAAACAGCCAAAATGCAGACTCTGGAACAGCCTGAATAATGCTGCAGACAGTCTGGCTCATATGGTATCAAAATGTCAGGGATTACTTCAAACTTTATGGCTTCCATGTGATCTAACTAATGTAGATGTTCTTGGACTGAGGCAATCACATGTTTATGTTCCGTCAGAAAACAACAGTGAGCGCATGTCTCCGTCTGACGCTCCAGTTTCAGCAGGGGCAGAGGATGTGGTCGTCTCTCCCCAACACGCACAGCGTCTGCCGTCATTGCCACACTGATGGGAATGACTGGGAGGAACGTGTCCAGACAGAGTGGGTGGCTTTCGGCCCCTTCCACCCAAAAACACTCAAACACTGTGCTGCTGCTGCGCTCTTCTCAGATACTCGCGAAAACCTCAGGCAACTTATCGTTCGTCATGTGACGCACACATGTAACTCTGGTAGTAGTGTGGGACTTCTGACTGGCCTCATGACTGACTTTTTAACTACAATCTGTTCTTCAGCAGTGAAAAAATCGTTCACTTCAATTGAAGCCGGATTGTGTTGGTCTATAATATCTCTCTTCTTGTCCTGCCTTTATGTTAATTAAACGTGCTTTGAGTTCTCCACTGTTGAGCCAAAATAGCTGTAAACCCTCTTAAACACCATGGTGAAAATTAAGCTAGTGGGCCCTCTTTAGCCCCTGTTACTCACAATGTACAACGTATACAGATTTTCTGTTATGTAATTCTACCTGACCCCAGATCTGCTGTGTGGTATTTGAACTAGACACAATTGAGGATATGAAACACAGAAGCATATAACTGAAGTAGTAAAGGTCTTAAAAGTAGATTTTAAACGATGAGCTATTTGGTGCATGTTCCCAAACAAATTTTCAATTCAATTTACTCGAACCGGCTCACTCAAAGTGAACCTGTAGCTTTTTCAGGGTCCTGGAGATCTGGGGTCCTGGGGCAGTTTCCCACGTTTGGTTGGTAGCCCAGTCTTGTCAAAATACCCTGAAAACGCACTTTAAAGTCGTAATCCTTAAAGGTCCAGTGTGAAGGATTTGCCGACATCTAGCGGTGAGATTGCAGATTGCACCCAACTGAAACTTCTCTCATGTCCCAAGCGTGTAGGAGAACTAAGGTGGCCGCTCAGGGCTACTGTAGAAACGTGGCGGCCCGCTCCATGAAGAGGAGCCGCGCCGCATGTAGATATAAACTGCTCATTCTAAGGTCACGAAAGAAATTCCTGTCTACAGGTGATTAAACACTAAAGACTACATACTTAATGATATTATATTCCATTTCTTCCAATAGATCCCCTAAAAAAAGAGTTTGCAATTTGAATCATGTGCGATAATGGCGGACTCCGCCACTAACAAAGACAAATATTCTATAAAGAGGTAAAAGAATGTGGCCCTTGTGAACAGTATCAACAGTATTGTAACTTTTGAACCTGTTTTTATTGTTTGATTTCCAGCCGGTTACTAAATGTTCCTCACTTACACGACAACTTTTGAAAGTGGATCACCAAGTGGACGTCTTGAGTCTCGCCTCCCTTCTGCATTCTGACACTTGTGAAGCGATAATGGAGACAATTAGAGCACACTTTATCTTGGCAGCGTGTCGGCCAGGCCTGCGCTGTCGAAACCTGTCAACAGAATTGCCGCTCACGACCTCGAGCGGCGCGATTCCTCTTCAAGGCTCTGCGCAAAAAAACAAGCTGACAGCAACTTTCGGATGTACGGCCCTGTCAGCTGTCGGGAGGGTTTTGGCTGAAGTGGTAGCAGCTGTTTAGGCGTTCCCTTCCTCCTTGCCGGTCGGGGCCTACAGTATATCTCCACGCATGATTTGGCCTCGTGCCTCTGGTCTGAGCTTTATCTCTTGCCGTGTTTATTTTATCGCGGGCTTCACCTTGAGGTGCCTTGCAGAGATTATCGCTCTAGACTTTGTGTAAACTTTGGGATTCTTACATCGACATGCCTTTGTGAAACGTGCATGAAAGCATTCAGAATTTTGCTCTTCAGTGGTTAGATCTGTCTAAAAGTACACCTGAAACCCACCCTGAAGGTGCAAATCCTTATGTATAGAAGTGTTTGTGCAGTGTTTCTATTTTAACATCAATGAAGTGCTGTTCATTCTTCATCATAATTGCTACAAACTCGACCGAAGAGCCCCTTAGATAACCTGGCGTTGCTGCCCAATAGCTATTACATACATGAGTGGGAGGAGTGCTTTTGAAACTGGAAAAGTCCCTCTTAAATTACATCCCATTTACAATCATATCAGTGGATCAAAGGGGCGTTTAAACCACAGGGAGGTTTGACGTAATCTGTTGATGTTCCATCCACTTTAATTCTACAAACTATGAGAAATGGCATGTTTGCGGCCTGCCGGGTTCGCCCAAACCCATCCCAATGAGCTGCGGTCTTCCACCCAGCTTCCCAGAACCTCGTTCTTTTGTGTAAGAAACCGACATTCTTCCGACTCCACCTCATGCCTCCTAACCCGAGCAGCTTTAGGTTCAGCGGGATGGCATGAGAGCCGGTGTTGCTTCTTTGCGAGGCCACGGTTCTGGACACTTCAACGTATACATCCGAATATGTCGCAAAGGAAATGGTTTTCCACCTTTGGCTGTCTCTCAAATGTGGTGTTCACCACACGTCTGTCTTACTGTATATTTAGAACAAGTACAGCTCTGAATGTTCCTACTTCGTGTGACAGCCTTTCCCAAACAGTTGATACCAGCAATCCCTGAGCTTCCAAGCTTTAATATGCAGGTTCTAATCTTACGGTCAAAGACGGTTTAAAGCATTTTTAATCCATGTTTTTTCATTCTTCTAAGGCAAGACAAGGCAATTTATTTAAAGCTGTGAAATCAATATTTTTACATTGGAAATTTATAAAAATGAAAAAGGTCTTACTTGTACTAACCCACCGATATTTATCACACAACTCTGCCGTTCCCCTCACAACTCCGGAGTTGTAGCATCTTTCAGCTTATTTTATTGTTTTGGCCCGCAACTTTGCTGTTTCAGCTCTCATTAGCGTTGCTTTTTTTAAGAAACAAGCGGTTTTCAGCGCCAAAACTCTGATAAACTAACTGTAAGCTAACTGCCCAGCACCAAACTCAAAGTTTCTTAGCATTAGCAGATAAAGAGCCAGATTTTTTCTTCATGCAAGAAAAAACTGAGCTGAAAGAAGAGTGAATATTGGACTTATCAGGAGGCACAAGTGAACTTTTGCTCTGTGTCCACAGCTTGCTCTCCACTATTCTTCAAGTGGCTGAAAAAAATCAGTTGAAGCATGTTTAAGAGGACTTAAATTGAAGAAGTGCATAAAAAAAAACCCGACATATGATTTGTTTGTGGCTCAAGAATTGTGGTCTTTTCTTCTTTGGCACTCACTCTGTAGAGGAGTGCTCTTCAGACTCATCCACCCCAACCCAGCTTTGGAAAGACAAATGTTATCATACCCAGCTAATAATCTGATGTTCTTGTCCGCAGGTTACAACCCCTTCCTACCCTGTGGTGGTCAAGATGGGGCACGCTCACGCCGGCATGGGAAAGGTGAGTTTCTTTTTCTTGAAATATACAGTCAGAAAAACTCATTTATTTGTTGTCTTATCTCTGTCACAACCCAAAGTTCAAATCCCAGACTTCAGAATTCACCTCAAACCTCGACCTCAGCTGTACTGCCTGATGTCCAAGTAGCTTCATAGATAGCAGACAAATATGAGAGTGGTATTAATCTGCTCATCTGTTTTCTTTCCTTTAAGCCAGGAAGACTTTAAAAACCCAAACGCGTTGAGGTCTCCACCTTTTATCCGCTCAGATTACAGGCTCACACTCGGATGTGTCTCGAGTCCAGTCGTGCAAATCAAACGTGTGATATTATCTCGACAGCTTTGACTGGTCTGCGGTTCAAAGAGCAGGCAAGAGGTGGGAAACCTAAACCCGTTTGTTCCAGCTCTAACAGACCAGTGCTGATCTTTATAATCAGTCATGGTGGCCCAATCACAGCCATGATCAGGCTGGAGAGCCTGTTCACTCTCACTGACTGGATATCTGATTGTCACAAAGGCAGAGGAGCACACAGACGGACTGATAAGGTCTGAGAACAGGCCGCTGGTGGTTTCACTTTTGATCTTCTCTTACACGACTTTTCTGCCCGACTAACGATTTCAGAAGATCTAACAGGATTGCTGGAAATAAGCGTAGAATGACGTCTATCATCTCTGTTGATTACATAGTTAGCAATGAACGCTGAAGGGAGATTGTTTCCAAAATGAGTACAGCTTTTGATACAGCAATAACAAAGTTCACACTCTTATTCTGCCCAACACAAATCTCTCTCTGTCTGTCTCTCTTTCTCTCTCCCGCCAGTTATTTGGATTCACAGGGAGAGATACTTCATACATGTCTTTTCCCCTCGTCTGTCTGGTTGGGCTTGGTTTCCTGTTCAGGGGCCAGGCGAGCTATATAGAATTTCCCATACGGCTCGAGGGGAACTTGGCAGGCCCTTGTTGAGCAGGACCTCGTTTAACCCCTCAGACCTCACAGAGCTCTGAGAATGGACAGCAACATGTGGGATTTAGGTCATTGCTGTTTTTATGTGTTTGCTTTTGACAGACACTTGTAATTGATTTTGTAAGTGGCTAAAATATAGATATATATTAATTAGCATTTCTAGCTTGCTGATAACACACTTACTTCCCAAATCGCCGCCTATATAATATTATAATCAACCATAACTCAAAGGTTTAGACTACAGTCTAAATCATTGCCGCATTATTTTTGCTCCATTATCATGATTAAAGCAGTTAGATAAAGTATCTAACTTTTGATCAAAACAACTTTCATAAAACACACACACGCTAAGCTCAATTTGATACATCCAAGGCTTTTTTACTGCTACAGCCTCACATGGTCTGGTATTACCAGTACAGTATGAATCTAATGTTAGCAAACTTTAAATAGAGATTTCTTTATAGGTGCCACTACTGAGTCAGTTCAATAACTTAATTACTATTCTCTATCTCACCAGGAGATGACGTGTTTAAGGCAACTCACTCAAGAAACAGTCTGTCTCTGTTGATAATTAAAGTCGTCTGTTGATTTTCTCCTCCTACGGCTGCCATCAGCAACGCAGCGTGACCGAATCACAGAGTAAAGTGTGTGTATGCACATTTTAATAGGCTATACATATTAAATGTGGTGACTCATTTGTCGTATGACAAACATATTGACGTACCAGTAGCAGAGTGAAGCTTTATACCCAATTTTCCCATTACGTAGTTTTAAACCAGCTCTGTAATTGAGCTGGTATGTCATTTAGTCTGGACACTGACCAGTATGACATGACTTTTTTCAACCAGGCGCTGTCCTTCATCTCTATGCCAGTGCTTCACCTTCTCTGGTGTACCTTTTTACTTTCTGCTCGCATCATTTTCGGTTTGTTTGTTTTTTCCGAGGAATTGTGTAATCCGTCCAGCTCAGAGCTGGACGTGGCACTAGCTGTCAGGTTCTACCTCTGGAGCCATGTTGTGAACTGTGAGTCACTTCCCTTAATAAATCAGTTGACTTTGTTGTTTCAACTTCTGCCAGTTTACTGTAAACAGGCAAGATGCAGTGCTCAGCCTCAATGCTTTAGTATCTCTGTTAGCAACACTCAAGATTTAATTTGTAGTGCATACACCTACCTTTATGTAATTTACAAGATATATGATTGACAATAAGCAATGCTATAGCTAGAATAAAAGAAATAAATGGAAACAAAAGAAGCCTTCTGGACAATATGAGTGACCTTAGCAAAGTATACATCGTTGTCCAACGCTAAAGCAACAATATGTTGCTTTTAAAAGAAGAAATAACATTATTTTTCATACTAATTAAACATTGAATTGAATACACTCTCTACTCTGCTACTGCCTTGGTCTGGTGTGACCACGAGCTAACGTTGGCTAATGCTAGCTAATCTTAACAAACTTTAGGTAGGTTTCGTGCAACCTATAGGCCTACTACTAAATTAGCTTCATAATTGTATTGCCCTTCTTTTGCTTTTAGGCAACTTTTGTGATCAAATATACCATAGCAGTCGCACACGTATAGAAAGGTTATAAAACATCAGCAAACTAACTCTGTTTCACAGCAGTACCTAAAGTATGCTAACATTAGCCAAAATAAGATACTCGCTATACCAGACCTAGAAACACTGTAGCAGAAAAACACCCGAGTGTACTGGAAGAACACAGGTGGCTATTATTTTCTACAAATTCAACTTTGCTCTTTTGCCTTCTCGAAACAGTTTCACGTCTACCTTTAAACTCAGTTCATAATTACTTTGATGTATTTACATTCGAGCTAGGCTTACATGAAAACTCCAGCCAATAAAACCACTTTACAAGTGATGTCACATTGGTTTAACACGTTGAAATTCTAGCTAACTTCATTACGTCTGTCCAGAAACGAGTGACAAGCTGATAATGCCATTTCACAGTGACATCTTCTTGCAGCTGTCAGCCAGTGGTACCCTCTGCTCGTATGCTAGCGAGGGCGCTTCCACAAGTTATATTTAGGACTCACGACTAAGCTGACATGATCCAAAACTCAAAATGAATCAGACGGTGAATAATGTAGAGACACGCTAGAGGGTGTACTATGTCACCGCTGTACTCTTGGATTCATCTCAAAGTAAGTAAGTTAAATAGTTCTTACTGTAGATTTAAAGTATGTACATGTGACAAGTCCTTTATCAGCGTTAGAAATGAAACATTTCTGTTCGTCTGCCCTCTGAGCTCATTTGAGAGACTAATGGATTTAGTTGTGGTAGAACAGCTTTTTATGTGGCTTCCAACCGTTTTTCTTTTTATCTCCCATCAAAGTGACACATTTATTGGACCACATTAACCATCAAAGTTGCCCCGCTCTTCTTTTTAAGATTTCTACCTACTTTTATTGTCTTGGTACCAATTGCAGCTCTTGCTCAGTTCTGCTTTATTTGTTTTCCGACCGTCTGTTCTCTTCTTCAGTATTTGGTGAGGGTAGCACCACTCTCTTTGGGGTTTCTTTGTTCCACCCAAACAATTTGTATTTCTTGTTTGTGTGTGAAAGTTCATAAATGTTAAACACTTATAAACGCACCATTATGATGTTTCATGGGACCTCTCAAATCGTCACAAGTGTCTAATTTTCCTTCGCGCTTTCCATTCGATACTCCATATTGATCAGTTTGACAGCAACAGTTTGACACTGAACGGTTTTGCATCATCTATGGCACAACTTTGTTTTTATGTCGATCTAACAATGAGATGGTACTCTGAACCGTTGACTGTGTGCAAACCTTTTATTCCCGTGTTCTACAAAATCAGAGAGTTATGCAACTTACATGGAGCTATGACATTGACTTAACTTACTGTATGTTGTCATATAAAGCAAGCTATTGTACCCTGTACACCCCTAGAAAGGACTTGAAGCCTAGTTTAGATCAACAGTCAACTAACAATCACATTTCCATCCCATTTCAGAGTGAGGTGATGAACTTTACACCCACTAAGTTCACTTAAACTCACCTTCTGATAAGCAAAACACAGGAACAAGTTGAAACCCCAGGGGGACAAAAACTAGGGCTTCCTGGTTTCTCTATCTGGTTTGACTTTCCTTTTCATGAACTGGGATGCTACCAGTGAGAGGGATGGTGACGAGTGATTGGAAGCTCTGGACTGAATCATTTTGCATCTCAGACACCGTGGTTGTGACAGTTTGCCATATGTTGAAGGTGATTCATGAGTTTGTCCTCCAAGATGGCCCATTTCCCATGACCTGATGGAATGCACCTCATAAATCCGTGTATTAGCGTGGTTGAATAAAACAAAGAAAAGAACACCACCTACGACCACTTCATCCACAGATAATCCAAAGAAGAAGACTTCGGATTAAGGCCAATGAGAGCTTCTGTGTCCAAGATCCTCGTGTATTTTTATCTTCACTCTATCTTGGAGACAACCACTGAGAGGCAACTAGTTTATTTCAATGTCACACCTCATCTTTACCCAATTATACAAGAGTTACAGTGACGAATACCTTTTGAGTTTTATGTAAGAGCCATGTTTTGTGTTGCTGGGTTCCCATCACGTCGCTCCCCCTCAGTCTAATCACTTGATGGGAGTGAGATGACGTAGCTCAAAGTTTCCATCCAGGAACCCTTCATTATCCCGCCAGTGTACAAGTGTGACATTCCTGTGGGATTCCAAGCGGCCACCGCCAGCTTTTTAATTAGCCGCTCACTAACGAGTGGTGTCTCTCCCACAGATCAAAGTGGAAAACCAACAGGACTTCCAGGACATCACCAGCGTGGTGGCTCTGGCCGGAACCTACGCCACCACCGAGCCCTACGTCCTGTCCAAGTACGATATCCGCATCCAGAAGATCGGCAACAACTACAAGGCGTACATGTAAGAAATTTCACACCACCAGCACCGCATGTGTGACAGTAGGGGCCGAGGAGGTCAAAGAGCGTTTTTCTTTATTTTCTCCATCAACACTGAAGACAGTGAAGCTGCTTATAAATCTAATATCTCTAGTTTTGGCCACTGTCACATCACAAATTCCATCTTCTTCTTGTCAAAGTGGAAAATCCTCTGAAACGTCAGTAGACAGTACATAATAAATAGATAACAGGAAGTGACACAGGAAGGAAACAAGAACTCTTACGCTTGTTTTTGTCTAATAACAAATCCCTTCCAGACTTTTGATGACAATAGACCTCATGCAAGAACGTACAAGTGTGCCACGTCGGATTCAGCACTGAATGACCTACGTTAACATGACGACTGCCACCTATGCATAAAATGAGCGTGTGTTTGTTAGAATTGTAAATTAGCATCGCTAACACCCCAATAATACCTTATAAGGCGTATGTGTCTTGCTTCTTGAGTCCCGCTTTTGGAGATCCGTAAAGAAAAGTCAAATTTTTATCTGCATCAGCGGCAAAATTAAGAGACCTTCTAAAGCCAAGGAGTGGGGACAAATAACGAGTGTTAATGTCGTGTCTACTGACATGAAAAAGAAACGGTTCCAGTTGACAAACTTCTTGCCACAGCAAGGAGATCGATGACTGCAGCGGGAGAGGGTTAAAAAATATGAACTGTTCATATTGATATAGTAGTGGCATACAATCAACAGCCAATTTAAATTGATGGTGATATCATTTGGCGATATGAATACATTTATAATTACATCAGCCTATAGTTCAACTAGCCGAGTCGAACAGGATAATGTCAACATAATTCATTTCAAACAAATTGAAAATAACTTCAAAGTAATGAAATGTACAATCCATAAATGAAAAACGTAGGTTTGGAGAGCAGCAGAATAATTGCATATGACTCCTACAACAGGTCTGGAGCCCCAAATACACTCCTAAAGCTCCTAAATCACTCGTTCAAGCCTCTTCAACGAATTTGTTCGTATGAACTTTGTGCCCTTTAGCCAGAATCACACTGAAATGTTAAAGACATTATCTGTAATGTGTGTTCCCATTAAAGTACATAATGTGTTGCATTAATTGAATGCATTTTCTTGATTTATTTACAATTATTTAAATATTGTTTTTGTTCTTGAAAACATTCTGTAGCTGAATCCAATTTCCTTTAAAATTTCAAATCATTGTAGCGCTCATTTAATGTTATTTTAAGACACACGAGTCATGAGTTTTCGACGATACAAACATCATCTTTTTCAGTAACATGATCTTGACATTAGATCACTTACAGGTATTTTGCGTTTAATTGAGAGACAACAACATGGTGTAGGATCTTGATGCTTGATGTCTATTCTTGGTGTTACGGTACGGGTGCTTTGACGTAGGTTAGTCTGGTTCAGGATAACCCTGACTATGTCTACGTCAAATTTGATCTGGTCGTACGGTAGACTTTTGACAAAGTTCGGGTCTTCGGTCGTCACGGCACGAGGAAGGCTGATTCATTCATCTGCGTTTTTCTTTGATTTGCAGGAGAACGTCCATCTCTGGGAACTGGAAGGCAAACACAGGCTCTGCCATGTTGGAACAGATCGCAATGACTGACAGGTGAGCTGACTCAGAGACACTAAATGACTACCTGTTGTGTCTCTTATACCCTCAAAGACATCTCTGTTTATGCAAAATCTCACATCTATCACTTCCACATACCTACGCAGCTTTTATGTACAGATACTTTTTATTGTTATGTCATCATTGTCATATTATTATTATCATTATGTTTTGGGGTTCTTCATCCATTCATCTATCTGTGCTTACGTCCTGAACGTAAATCTGGGGCATTCAAATTGGGGGCACCTGAACTCAAGGATCAACTGAACAGATTTTGGTGGTCAAAGGTCAAAGGTCAAGGTCCCTGTGACTGTAACTGTAACTTGATTCCTTGGCAGAGGCATACTGTACAACCGCGAGGCCATAATTCTAGTTTTAGAGGATTCTAGTTGAAGGCTATTTGTAACTATGAGCCCTGTGAAGTCCAACCCGCCCTCCATGACATCTCCAGACATTATTGGGTCTTCAATCACAGGTTTATCAGTTACTGGTGTCACTGTGTTCCAGATATCGGCTGTGGGTGGACTCCTGCGCGGAGATGTTTGGCGGCCTCGACATCTGTGCGGTGAAGGCCGTCCACGGAAAAGACGGCAACGACTATATCATCGAGGTCGGTTTGTTTTCACAATAATGAAAAAATATCGACAGAGTTTAAGAGAAAGAGACTCACTATCAGAAATACCGAATATTTACGGAACACTAAAGTCAATCTTGCCGTGTGTGATTAGAATTTATTTGCACCGTTTCATGTGTGGACCGGTTCTTATTAGCATTGCTTGGTAAAACGCCTCTTCACTGTGAACGTTACCCCGGATTCAGTCTCCTTCCCTGCTGACAATATTTCTCTGGTGAAAGTCAACAGGGATAGGGTGTAGCCAGACTCGATGGCACATGATCATCGGAGCCTTGAAAGAATGATTCGTCTGTAGACCAAACACAGGCAGGAGAACGAAAACATCGGGAGTCGGCGGTTGACTCACCGCGTCTACTAACGCAGCCTGTTTATTTTGGGTTTACGCTGGCAAAGTTTGGCGTCTCCTCGTGCAGTTTCCGGTTTGTACACAAACAAAGTGGCTGCTGCTTGACATGACGCAGACACTTTGATGGAGGTTTTCCTTCATTCTAAATAGTTGTGTCATTCCCCAATTGGACGAGCGTGGCAGGAACGCTGCCTGGGACACAGATCACACCGGGGCCTCCTATGCTGTGAGTTAAAACAACTGCTAATCAATCGTAGCATTGCCTTCAAAAGTCCTCACACGGGAACGACTGAATAGGATGATACATGGGGGGGGGGGGGGGTCCTTTTAGGATTATACCCAGGAGAGAAGAGAAATAGTTATGTCGTCAGTTCTGTTTTTCCATCGTGGCGTCCTATGTCTTCAAATCTGAGGAAACAGGCCGATCGGGGACGTCTGATGTGCCAGTATTCAGCTCGCGACCATGACATCACACTTCTCTCTATCTACACGCTGGGTGAGGTCAGCAGTGAGAAAATAAGCCTCTTTTTTTAGACTCAATCTCAGGAAATATCTCCCAGCTCCTCAGAGATGCGTACTCTTATAGCCGGACTGGTGACACAGTCGAGTAACAATGTAACAGTGTTTTCTCCGACGAGCACCACTTCCTCCTCGTCCGCTCTATCTCGCTGTCTCTCTCTAACCCTTCAGCGTAATGGAATTTAATTAACCGCGACAAGGAAGAGCTGCCGGTCCATCACAGTGGGAATCTGTTTTTTGTCCCAGACAAAGACATTAGCCATGACACCTCTCCCTAATGAAAAGTAATGAGCTGCTCAGGGGCACTTCATGAACAGTTTACCGCAGCCGGTATTAACTCGGAGCAAACTCCAGCTGTGTGTCCGTTCACTGAAAACGTGCAGAGACAATGGAGGAGGCTGTGTGACAAGACACGGTGTCCCCACAACAACGTGACACAGCAGCTTCATGTCAACACGACATGACGGTAACATACAACACGACAATGTGACAGTAGAGAACGGACATGACGTGATGCAACAACAACTCGGTGATGTGATTTCAGACATCACAAGAGTGACGCTTTCAATCAACATTTTCATTTGTCCAAAACTTCCAACACTTGTCAGCCTACCTGCAAAACTTCCCATCAGCCTCAGCTGTATTTTGTGTTCAGTGCGGATTAGCAAAAGTTAGCATGCTAACAAACTAAACTGACCATTGGAAACATTACATGTGCTAAACGTCAACATGCTAGCATTGTCAGTGTGAGCATGTTATCATGCTAACTTCAGACAATGCTAGCTTTCCAGAGCTTCTAGTGTGTGTGTGTGTGTGTGTGTGTGTGTGTGTGTGTGTGGCTGCTAGTGTTGCCACACAGTCTTTACGTTATGCGTTTTTTTAATCCGTCATTCAACGAAAAATCATTGCACACCACAGAGTCCAAGGCCTTTTGTTATCATATTCGCTGTGAAAATTGGCAATACAATGGATAGCGCTAGTCTCAAAGGGGGCTAATGAATAAAGGACATTAGCAAGGAAGCTGTCGTTTAGCTAACTACAGCGCAATCACGATGGGCTTATCTGTCCTACATCCTATCCGTACCTACCATCCCCGATTCTGATCTGTTTTTGCTATCTGATCTAATTTCGTCGTTTAAGTTCCGCATCTCTGTATTTCTTAGTTTATTTGTACAAAGTTTTGTCCTGGGAGACAAAGTGAATGTTCATCAGGTGCCATGTTGGAGAACATTTCTTCTAACTTGTTCCAAAAACTTAAATGACGGATGAAGTTCTCAGAGTGGGTGTGTAAACATGATTGACACAATGAGTGGTCGTATTGAATTTTAAACGTGCGACAATTTTGTGTAAAAAACTCAGACTTAGTGTGCAAAGGCCTGTAGCGTTATGAAAAGCTTTACATGTTGTTGTGACATTATTCAGCTTTTTACTACATTTACTTGACGGATACAGTTGCGAGTTACTTTAAAGAAGATTCTGGATCTTACATACAAAACACAAGACAAACCCCTAAAATATGATGCTTTATTATCATTTAAATATTCTTTAATTCATTACTGATAATAGTCCAGTAATACATGATGATACAACACTTTGCTAGGGGCCATTTTTCGTAACCTTATTTTTACTGAAGGACATTTTGTTGCTCACAATTCCTTCCAAAATCATGAATACAGGACTTTAACTTGTAATAGGGTAGTTGTACTGCGGTTTTGCTACTTTTATTGAAGTAAAGGATCTCATTACTTTTTTTTTTTTTACCACTGGTACAATATATCATCACAAGATCTGCCATATGACACAGATGGCAGGATGTCCCGTTATATTAGAGCACAGCCATGACGTGCATATTTTGGCAGAGAGTGACAATTAGAGCACGAGGCCTTTTAAAGCCATGACTTCACATGACAAATTGATGGAATTGAGACAACACGCATGTGACACGATTTGACTCAAAACCACGACACGATTTGACTTGACGAAATGACACAGCACAACACGACGATGACTCAGCGACACACTGGAGCTCTTTGAACAACGGAGACGGAGAGGAGAGACCACAAATAGACTTTAGAATACACAGCATACTCAGGTAAACTATCCAGCTTTTTATTTTATTATCTTTACCTCTTTGAGTGAATCATAAAAATACAAACGTTGCTATCTGAAAGCTGGAATTGTTTTTCCCAGGGAAACACCACCCTGTGCCCATCCCTGTACCCGTGACTGCGCCATCATATTCACATTTCACATGTTGTGCTCTGTGAACCCTCCCATGCAGCCGGGTACATTGTCCAGACAGCATTCTGCAGCTCAATAAAAAAAAAAGGAAAAAAAGAGCAGAACAACACCTCTGTGTTCCAGCGCTGAAAAGGCCAGCGGCAGCCCCCGTCTTCTGCTCGATGACTCCGTATCGTCGTAAATCAACAGGGTGGATCCCGGCTCTGCTCGCCACCACACGCCGTTTGAAGTGGGGCCTGCCGGTGGCTTGCCAGGCCTCGGCTCGGTCCCCTGTGGTAATGACTCAGCTGGCCAAAACGCCGAGCCACGCCCCACCGAAGTCCTCGCCGAGAGGCTGGCTACACACAGAAAAGGAAGGGTCCTCTGGTATCGGTAGTGGTTTTGTGTGGAACAGTATTAACCCACATGGTGAGATCCCAAGCTACTCTGAAAAACAAAGGAAAAAACACATGGATTTTAATCAGGATTCATTAAAGTCAAGCATGCGTGATAAAATCCGGTCTCAGTAAAAATTTTAATTATATTTCGTGGTTTGTCGTCTTTCCACATGAAACAGGAAGAGCTTAACCAAAGGGACCTGAATGAGACTTGGTCAGGGACGGTGTGGCCGGGTCTCACCAAAATCTGTGTCGTGTTTTATTGGATGGAACTTTTATATACTCTGCAGAGTATATAAAAGACTTGCACTTCCACATACTGTAGCAAAGAGAGTGGGGGTTTTCATACAGATGGTTGAACAATACACTGTAGAATTTCATCATTTGTGTGATTGACCCTTGGCTTAGCCACGCCCCCTTAGTTACTGTACACTGGGCGTCCGCATCCAGGCCGGCAGCGCCAGCAGCCCACACTGCTCTGCTCCCGTTTGTTTTGGTCTCCCATGTGCTCTGTGGCTCTGCAGCGCACGTGTTTGTGCATGTGAGCTCAACTGGTGGGACTTTTTTTTTTCTCTTTGAGGTAATTATTGGTGTACGGCAGTGGATGTGGTCTGTGCCCGTCCAAGCCATACCCCGGGCAACATAATATTTACGAATGGAGTCACTTTTTGTATCTGCTGCTCACTGTGAACCGTCGGCCTCCCTTTAGGCCAATCAGAGGGCGGCACAGAGAAATAGCTGACGGTTTGAAAGATGACATTTGCGTGTTCAAATACACCTGCTCAGTTTGTCTCCTGCTTAAATGGAGAATGGGTCGGTCGCTCTCGACATTTTTGCCCTCAAAATGACACCATACATCATCTATGCACCTACACACTAAGCTTCAGGCAGAAACTCTGTTCTATTTTGTCAATTCTGTGTCCATCTGCCGGGTCTCAGACTCTGAATTTAAAAAAGAAACTGCTGAACTGCTTTTCTATTGAAAGGATTAAGCAGGACCGATCCAGGACAAGGGGCTGTCTGAGGAGTGGGATGGAGCATGGGAACAAACAGAAAAGTCAGTGTCAGGCTCAGTGCATCCGGCAGTAAATTCAATTAAAGGCCAGCAGTGTTGCACAGCTTATATTGTCTGAGCTCAATAATGGCGAACCACTACGGGGAACACTGCTGTGTATGTGATCTCTGTGAAATGACTCATCATTGCTGGCAAAGCACCACAGAGTCCATTATCGCTGACATCATTTGGGGTCCGAAGGCATCGAATCGTCACGATAAGAGGTCTAATGCTGCCATCTAGTGGAGTAATTACAACACGTCAGTTCTTTGGTGAAGCCATCCAGGACCCTGATTGGCTGTTTTTCTGTCCCTGCAGGTGATGGACAGCTCCATGCCCCTGATCGGTGAGCACATCGAGGAGGATAAGCAGCTGATCACAGAGCTGGTCATCAGTAAGATGGCCCAGGTGCTGCTGGGAGTGTCCACACCTCAGCCTTCCTCTGTCAAGGTACATCAGACACATGACCTTTTATGTACATAGGTTAGTCAGACTAACCAACCTTCAGCTAAAAGAAAAAGTAGAATCCTCCTACGGTCTGTTACTGCTGGTATTACCACTGCATGCTTTATATATATATATATGTATATATATATATATATATATATATATATATATATATGTATATATATATATATATGTATATATATATATATATATATATATATATATGTATATATATATATATATATGTATATATATATATATATATATATATGTATATATATATATATATATGTATATATATATATATATATGTATATATATATATATATATATATATATATATGTATATATATATATATATATGTATATATATATATATATATGTATATATATATATATATATATATATATATATATATATATATATATATATGTATATATATGTATATATATATATATGTGTGTATATGTATATATATGTATATATATATATATGTGTGTATATGTATATATATATATATATGTGTGTATATGTATGTATATATATATGTGTGTATATGTATTGTGACAGCCCCCGGGGTGGCAAGGGGGTTTCACGACAACACGGACCAATAAACACAACCAGTCGGTAGATAAATGGTGCAAGTGAGGTTTTTACTGAATATAGAGAGTGGATAGAGGTAGGATAGACACTCAACAATACACTGTCCGCTTTCCAGAGGGATGGTCGGTGTTCACTTCCACGGTTCGGTGCACAACGGGTATTCCTCATACGGTCCAGGGCGCGGGCAGGAGCAGGGTAGTCGTACAGGCAGGGGTCGGGAGCCGGGCGGGTAGTCAGACGTTCCAGGGTGATCAAGGGGTAAGGCAGTTGTCTCCAATGGGTTTGCTTTTTCTCCGTCTCCTTCCACTCCTACTCTCTCCTAGTTTCCTGTGTCCGGGGCCCTTTTATAGTCCCCTCCTCCTCCTCTGATAGGGTGTGGTCGCTCCCTCGTCTCTCCTCCTCAGGTGTTGCTTGTTGGGCTGATGGTGGTTTGGCGCTCTTTTCCACTCCCTGACATGGGGGCTCCGCCTCCATGTCAGGCAATATCGTCCCTCTACCACTTCTCCTCTGAGGTTGCCCCTCCGGCTGCCACATACCCCCCCCCTTAAATCCGACCTGGGGGGAGGACTGCTCCAGGAACCTAGGGCGTCCCGTCTTGACAGGGCGTCCGCGTTTCCATGAGCGGCCCCGGATCTGTGGACAACAGAGAAAGCATACGGTTGAAGGGATAAAAACCAGCGGGTGACCCGGGCGTTATTGTCTTTTGAACGGGACATCCATACCAGGGGGGCGTGGTCCGTGACCAGGGTAAAGTGTCGTCCCAGCAGATAATATCTCAACTCCCCCAGAGCCCATTTGATGGCCAAACATTCCTTCTCGACCGTGGCGTATCTCGTTTCTCTCGGTAATAATTTTCTGCTTACGTATGTGATCGGGTGCTCCTCTCCATCCCTCAGCTGGGACAGGACGGCACCCACCCCGGTCTCGGAGGCATCCGTCTGTACCACCAACGGTTGCGTAAAGTCCGGGGTCACCAGCACTGGTTCAGAACAGAGTACTTCCTTCAGCTTCTCGAAGGCGTCCTCGGTCTCTGCCGTCCATACGATCCGATCTGGCAGCCGGTTTTTTGTTAGGTCCGTCAGGGGTGCTGCAAGAGCAGAGAACTGGGGAACAAACCGTCGATAGTAGCTAGCTAGCCCAATGAATGCTCGTACCTGTTTCTTTGTGCGGGGGCGGGGCCATTCCCGGATCGCCTCGACTTTCCCTACCTGGGGCTTGACGCAGCCGCGGCCGATGGTGTACCCCAGGTAGTCAGCTTCCCGGAGGCCGAGGCGACATTTCTTGGGGTTGGCTGTCAGCCCCGCCCCTCGCAGAGCTTTCAGGACGGCTTCCAGTCTTTGGAGGTGAGCCCCCCATTCCTCCCCGTGCACGACGATGTCGTCCAGATAGGCTGCCGCGTATTCTCGATGGGGACGTAGTACCTGGTCCATCAGTCTCTGGTACGTGGGGGGGGCTCCGTGGAGACCGAACGGCAGCCTCTTATAGTGGTACAGTCCCATGGGAGTAGTGAAGGCCGTTTTTTCCCTGTCTTCGGGGGCTACTGCCACTTGCCAGTAGCCTTTAGTCAAGTCGAGGGTGGTTATGTATCTGGCCCTCCCGATGCGCTCTATCATCTCGTCCACCCGGGGCATCGGGTAGGCATCGAATTTTGAGATGGCGTTGAGCTGCCTAAAGTCATTGCAGAACCTGACTGAGCCATCGGGTTTCGGAACCAACACTATAGGGCTGCACCACTCGCTCGTCGAGGGTTCGATGATGTCGGCCTCCAGCATACTCTGTACCTCCCTCTCTATCGCCCCCCGGCGGGCTTCGGGGATGCGGTACGGCCTTAGCTTCACCTTCTTCCCGGGCTCGGTGATTATCCGGTGTTGCACCAGTGTGGTGTATCCGGGGTCCGGGGAGAACACGTCCCGGAACCGATCCACCATTTCCCGGACGTCCTGCTTCTGCCGGGGGGTCAACTCTTCTCCCACGGGTACCTCGACTGGCTCCGTTTTTCCTGGGAGGGTAGAGAGAGAGAAACAGAGCATGGCATCCCTACGCACCCATTTCTTGAGCAGGTTCACATGATAAACCTTCGTCGGGTGCCTCCGACCTGGTTGCCGGACTCGGTAGTTTACCGGCCCCAATTTCTCCATCACTTCATACGGCCCCCTCCATCGGGCTAGAAACTTACATTCCGCCGTGGGTACCAGGACCAACACCCGATCCCCTGGGTTAAACACTCGGGGTTGGGTTCCCCGGTTGTACACGCGGGCTTGGGCCGCCTGTGCCTCGGCCATGTGTTCTCGGACGATGGGCCAGAGGGATGCCATCCTCACCCTCATCTCCTCGACGTGGTCCACCATGGTGCGGTAGGGGGAGGGTTGGTGTTCCCAGGCTTCTTTGGCCAGGTCGAGTAGCCCCCGGGGTCGTCGACCGTACAGGAGCTCGAAGGGCGAGAATCCGGTAGATGCCTGGGGCACCTCTCTGATGGAGAACATCAGGAAGGGTAGCAGTTGGTCCCAATTCTTCCCGTCCTGGTCCATGGTTTTTTTCAACATTTTTTTCAGTGTCTGGTTGAATCGTTCTACTAGTCCGTCCGTTTGGGGGTGATACACCGACGTCCTCAGTTGGGTCACCTTCAGCATGCCACACAGATCCTTCATGATCCTAGACATGAACGGGGTTCCTTGGTCGGTGAGAATCTCCTCCGGTATTCCGACCCTGGAAAACAACATCACCAGCTCCCTTGCAATGCCCTTGGTGGCCATAGAGCGTAGGGGAATGGCTTCGGGATACCGGGTGGCGTAATCCACTATCACCAGGATGTACCTGTGTCCCCGGTTGGTCTTGGGTAGTGGCCCCACTAGGTCCATCCCGATCCTGCTGAAGGGGACGGTGATGATCGGCAGGGGCACCAGCGGGTTTCTGTGATGGGGTTGTGGGGCCACTTGTTGACATTCGGGGCAGCTCCGGCAGTAATCCTCCACGGCCTTTTTTATTCCGGGCCAGTGGAACCTGGCCCTCACCCTTTCCAGGGTTTTCTCCACTCCTAGATGGGCACCTAGGATATGGGAGTGGGCTAACTGGAGGACAGAGGGTATGAAAGGACGGGGTACCAGTAACAACCTGAGGGGGGCCCCGTCCCTTATTACTACCTGGTAGAGGAGCCCGTTATAAATGGAGAAATGTGTGGGAGGGAGGTCTCTTACCCCGTCCAGTGGTCGTCCGTCTACGGCGGCCACCTGCCGAAGGGCGTGGGCTAGGTTGGGGTCCTCCAACTGGGCCGTCCCAAACCTCCCTGTGAGGGGCCCGGGTAAGATGGGCTCCTCCGGGTCCTGGGGAAACAGCCCGGCCAGCTCCTCTTCTTCGAGGGAGGGGGTATCTGCCTCCTCGGGGATGGGCGGCGCCTCTCCTTCGGGCTCACTGGGGCTGGAGGGTCCGTCGTTCTCGACGGCTGTGGCATATACGTCCTCGGGGTTGGGTTGGGTGGCCTCCACCAACGCCCGGGCCACGGCACTGGCGACTCCTTCCGATAGGGGATCGGTGGAGATCTCCTCCCCCAGCCCACAGATGGCTTTCTTCTTGTACTTTCGGTGAGGGGTCGTACCTGGTTTCACCACCAGGCTGCGCCACAGCTCCTGGAACACGGGCAGGTCTCGGCCGACCAGCACCTCTACGGGGAGTCCTTCCACTACTCCTGCAGTGCCGACGTATCTACCCCTCGTCGTGTATATCTCGAGGGCGGTGGTGGGGTATTCGCGGGTCTCCCCATGGATGCACGTGACCGCTCGGGTGCCGGTTAGGAGCGGGTACTGAGCAAACGTAGGTCTCACCAAGGTAATAGCGCTCCCGGAGTCCACCATCGCGGAGGCGTCGCGGCCGTTTACTTTGACCGGGGTGAGGGGCATGTGGTCCTCGTGAGTGGCCCAGCATCCGGTAATCAGTCCGCATGGGCGACTCCCCTCACTGGCCGTGGGCATGGGTGCGTCCTGGCGGTGAGGACATTCCCAGGCGATGTGCCCGATCTCGCCGCAGTGGTAGCACCTCCTCTCTTCCGGTCCAAACGCCGGCCGACGTCGGGGAAAGCCTGGGGGAAAGGAGGGAGACACATAGGTAGTTTCCTCCGTTCTCATCTTTTCTTTGCGGGTGGACCCCTCCACTTTCGGGTTTCTTCCCCCACGCACTAACGCTTGTGCTGCGTGGTAACCCTCCATGATCTCTACCAGTTCCTCGAGGTTGCGGGGGTTTCTCTGGCCGGCCAATTTTTTTTCCTCATACGGGAGGGATCTAAGGAATTTGTCCATGACGACACGATCGGTGGGCGACACCTCGGTTGGCTCTGCGTGCAGCCAGGCCGTCGTAATCCTCTTGATCTCATGCATCTGGGCTCGCGGAGAAAGGGAGGTGTCATATGTCCATTCATGAAATCGTTGTGCCTTTATTAACAGCGTGACCCCGCATCGCTGTAACGCTTCCGCTTTCAACACCCGGAAGTCAACTTTTCCAGCGCGCTCTAAGTCCTGATACGTTACTTGCGTTTCGTTGATCAAAAAGGGGGCTATCAACTCAGCCCAGTGCTCTTCTGGCCATTTTTCCCGGAGTGCCGTTGTCTGGAATATCTGAAAAAACACTTCAACATCGTCAGCTGCCGTCTGCTTGAGAAGGAAGCGCGCTGGGTTGGCTTTCTCCACGGTACGTTGCTCCTGTTGTGTCTGTAACATGCCCTTGATTTCGCTTTGCATCGCCTCCGCGCGTTCGGTTTGTACCTCCATATACTTCTCCATGTGTACTTGCTGTTGGTATTGTTGTTGCTGCTGTGCTTGGAGGATTTGCATTTGTACTTGCATGGCTTGTTCGTGGCGTTTTTGGGTTTCCTGGTTGCTAGCGATTAGCCCCGCTAGCAGCTCTTGAAATGGCACCGGGGTGGCCATGCTTACTGGGTCGGTCGGTCTATCGGTCAGTGTTGCCAGAACCGGACTGTGCCCACATTCTCCACCAAATTGTGACAGCCCCCGGGGTGGCAAGGGGGTTTCACGACAACACGGACCAATAAACACAACCAGTCGGTAGATAAATGGTGCAAGTGAGGTTTTTACTGAATATAGAGAGTGGATAGAGGTAGGATAGACACTCAACAATACACTGTCCGCTTTCCAGAGGGATGGTCGGTGTTCACTTCCACGGTTCGGTGCACAACGGGTATTCCTCATACGGTCCAGGGCGCGGGCAGGAGCAGGGTAGTCGTACAGGCAGGGGTCGGGAGCCGGGCGGGTAGTCAGACGTTCCAGGGTGATCAAGGGGTAAGGCAGTTGTCTCCAATGGGTTTGCTTTTTCTCCGTCTCCTTCCACTCCTACTCTCTCCTAGTTTCCTGTGTCCGGGGCCCTTTTATAGTCCCCTCCTCCTCCTCTGATAGGGTGTGGTCGCTCCCTCGTCTCTCCTCCTCAGGTGTTGCTTGTTGGGCTGATGGTGGTTTGGCGCTCTTTTCCACTCCCTGACATGGGGGCTCCGCCTCCATGTCAGGCAATATCGTCCCTCTACCACTTCTCCTCTGAGGTTGCCCCTCCGGCTGCCACAGTATATATATATATATGTGTGTATATGTATATATATATATATGTGTGTATATGTATATATATATATATATATATGTGTATATATATATATATGTGTATATATATATATATATATATATATATGTCACTATTTTTTTTCAGTATTGTTTTAGCAACCTGGGGATAGTTTACACTCTAAAATAAAAAGAAACAAAGCTAATTCTAGTCCAGTACAGTAGTGGAGTATATTTAAATGTGGCTACTTTTAGGCCAAATTGATGATTTTTGGCTTTGAAGTAACTTGTGTTGCGAAATAAAACAGAAATGATAATTCAAAATATACAATTGAACAGCTAATCTAATGAAATCTAATATAAAAAAGCCTCTATTATAACTACTTCTGCTGATGTTCCTGCTGATATGTATTACTTCTAATGCTCCCCTTGAATCTCAACATCTCACAGATTTCATCCAAGAAATAGAACTTGTTTTAAAGGTATTGTGTTGCATAATGTCTGCAGAATGAGCACAGTGTAGAGCCTTATGTCGTGTTCAGGTGGTGTACCATTAGCGAGTACATGCATAAACATTTTGAATCTTATTCACTGCACTGATATCGCTTTATCATTCTCCATCCACAGACCACACAGCCCCGGCGAGGTAGGAGACCCTTTTTTGTCGTTGTTGTCGTTGTTGTTGTTGTTGTTGTTGTTGTTGTTGTTATTGTTTGTGTGTTACGGCAACAGAGTGCTCGTGGCAGCGGAGGCATGCCGAAGTAAAAGTATCCACGTGTAATTTGTGTGTACCGACTGCAGGGGGAAACCGCTCTGCTTCCGCCTCTCCATCTCAGTCGGCCCAGGGTTCCCCTCAGCGAGCCCGATCAGCCACCACCTCACCCAGCCAGGCCTTCCAGCCCGGCCCCATCCCCGCCACCTCCGGGCCTGGAGCTCAGAAGCAGTCGCCACAGCTGAAGTGCGTCCACACTGTGGTCCCACCGATATGAAAAAAAACAACGTTAATGAGCCAAATAGCTTTTTTATTTTTATTTTCAAGTATTAAGCGCTTATTCCTGTCAACTCTTGCTCTCTTTACTGCGCAGCAAATCCCAGTCGCTGACCAACACCTTCACAGAGACGTTACGAGGAAGCCTGACCGACGACGAGGCCAAAGCTGAGACCATCCGCAGCCTCCGACAGTCCTTCGCCAGCCTCTTCTCCGACTAAACGCCTCCCCAGAAGCTTCCTCTTTCTGTCAGTTGTCAGGTTTGAAAGAAGAAAAAAACCAAACCCTGACTGGTTAATCTGTTATGGAGTCTCCCTCCTCCTCGGAGCCTCAGCTTCCTGTTCCTTCTCCTTCCTTTCTCACTGTTTGTGAAGTTTAACACCTGGTGCAACCCTCTCTCCTCAGATCAATGATTCATCTATCACTAGAAAGGCCAATAGACACCGGGGCGCCAAGATGAGGGCCACGTGTGGACTAAAGATGTCTAACTTTAGCATTTGTCTTTAAAGAGTCTTTAAAGAGTTGTAGGATGTCCGTGCGGGCGCAGAATCGAACCAGATCCCATTCAAATTTCTACAACTTTTACTCAGATTGATGATGAAGTCTGTTCTATCTTTGCCGTTCATGCCAGTTAAGAACAGATGCAGAAATAGGCCCACATGAGCATCAATCCAGCTGTTATTCTGTCAATCTTTCCTCTATTTATACCCATACTCATTTGTGTTTTTATGGAACAGCACAGTGATCATGTTAGTCGTTTTCAGGCATCTTGAAGCTTTAATTTGAAAGTGGAAACAGTTCAATGCCCCCTAGACGTTCGATCAACAGTCAGCTGATGGCAGGTTGGCCTTTCTGGTGGTAAATTATGACAGTAAATAATCATCTAGCTCATACTGCTTGGTATATAGTCGTCGCTCTGCATTCTGTTTGTCAACAAGTGAAACTGTTCATTATTGGGTTATTTCTAATTAGTTTATATATATATATATTTATTTATTTATTTATTTCTGAAACATAAATGTATTTCAATTTTTACTTTAATTGACGCACAGCTTCCAAACTGTTTGAAGATGTCGAAGGCAATATTCTTATTTGAAACTGTTCCGGTCCGCTCACCACAAATGTACTGAATCCTCACGGTTCACCAGCGATTTTAAGCATTTTGCCAGCAGCCGCATTTGTCAGACGTCCGCGTGCTATAGACACATATTGGCTAACGTAGTACCCAACATACCCAACATTACCAAAAGTGCTTTTTAATAAAAACATACAACCCCCCCCCCCCGCCCCTGCAGTGGGTCACGAGAAGAATCTCAGAGCGAAGCAACCTTTGAGCTCGTGGTTTCACAAGGTGCAAACGCTGCCATCGTCTTCCATCACAGCTCAGGTCTTCCCCTGTAGCTCTTCTTTGTCTTAATGTGTCCGGTGTGTTTCCTGCCGGGGGGGTTTGGATGGTCACGACTCCCGCTCTGTGTTTAAAGGTGAACAGTGAGGATGTAATATAAGACTTTTAATGTGCTTAACTTTCTACTGAGATGGAGAAAATCTTTCCTCACATCTTCCTTCTCCTTTGTTCTCGACAGCCAATGCTAAATTGATCATCATCGTCCTCGTGTTTTGATTTTTTTTGTTCTTGGTCGTACAACATCTGCAATGGTAGGAGCCAAGACAGACGTCCTCTTTCATCACGCTTTGGAACTGCATGTAAATGTTAAGTGAACGTCATTCGTACAGTAGAGTCCAATTGGTGTTTTCTAACAAGGTCACGATCTCAGCTGTTCTACAAAGACAGCTAAAGCAACGGCAACGCTTCATTTTATGGGTGCTGCAATGTCCTAATGATTTCCCAAGGATAGAAATATAATATATAGACTATGTTAACTTGTGGCATAGGTATCCAGAACCAGGAAATGTTACCATTTACAGTATAAGCTCTAAAGATGGGATCTACAATTGTTTTGCAATTATTATCTGGATTTAATAGGGGAAAAAATGGACAAAGATGCAATTTAATCTGTGTAAATATTTATTTATTTGATGATAACTTCAAGTTGAAGCTACCTGTGGCTTTATTTGACAGTGTACCAACTGAATAGTGTCACGATTGTCCTTATAATTAGCACTAAATTATGTATTTTACAGGAAATATTCTTCCATTTCAAGGAAATAATTAGGAAGCCCGTAAAATAAATTGTCAGGAAGGTAATTTTTTCTTAAAATAATTCCTTGGTGCATTCAAGGTGCAAGGGATTGACGGTATATTTGGCTTTCCATGCAGAGCACAATCACAATCTAATAATGTGTAAATGATTATTCTTGCAGGAAGTTATGAAGCTGTCTTGTAGTTATCTGTGCTACAAACTGAACACGTCTAGATATGGTTTTCATTCAGAAGGAACTGGAGTAAAAAGAAAGTTATAATGTTCATATATTTGTCCAAACAGAAATACAATACAAATTGGATATTTGGTAACCTGTGAGCAGTGTGCAGTAAATGGACGATCGGTGATAACAGTAATACTGATGGTGATAGTAATAATTGTAGTAATGATGATAATTCTCCCCCATTTTGAGGTAAATTGCATGAAGCTGTATAAAATCAATAGTGATGTGTTAGGGTGCGCATGTGTGTGAAGTTCAAGTTGTAAATTTACCATTATGATTAATAATGATACTACCACAAAAAAAAAGAACTGCCCATTTTTTTTGCAATAATTATGTTGATAATAAGTTCCGGCCGATTTGATTTCAAACTATGTCGCTTGTTTCTTTGAGAGAGGCTGTTGTTTTTTTACCAAGCTTTTATTTGATGCTTTGAAACATGAAAAACGAACATTGCATGTTCATGTGCGCTAGCTTGTCAAAGTACACACTGCTCATAACTAACAACGGTACAAAGCGATGATATGGATGGAAGTTTTACTCCTACAAACAGTTGCTCTGGAGGCGAACCAATCTGATTGGTTGCATGTTGTCATTAGTGGGTGGAGCCACAGAATCACAGTTGTTAGGCTAGTTAATGGATCGTTTGCTAAGCCCCACCCTCTTCGTTGCTGCCTGTCAAGCTTTCTGTTCTTACACAACGAATATGGGTCGAGTCCAGATGGTGACGCACAAGTTGCGAAAACTCTCGCGAGACTTGCTGCCCGACGACCTATCCTAATCTTACCCAGTGGAGGTCAATGCCTTACCTTAAAGGTGCAGTAAATAGGATGCAGAGCACGAATATAGCAGCAAACAACTATTTATGTTATGTAAATATATATAGTGGAGAATGAAGTCGCTCTCCCTCTGTGTGTGTTGTAATGCGAGCTTCCCCTTGCATAGCTTAGCCGGCCGGGCGTGCTTTAAATGCACATTCGTGCACGTGACGCTGTTAGCATCGTCTCAGAAGTTGAGAGATGTTGAGAAGCAATCAAAATGCTCCCAATCTCTTCTTGTGCACCTTTAACCATTCAAGGTCAATGCCTAACCAGCCATCTTGCGAACGATTTGCAACTTGTTTTTTTTTCCTTTTCAACAAAAACTTGTCTAATATAACTAACTGTTACGAACAGATTTTATCAGCTGTAGCTAGCTATTTAATTAAGCTAACATTAGCTCCATACGTTGGTTGACTACGCTGTCTCTACCTGACTTCTTAATGTTACCAACTGACTTGTTTTAAAACAGTGATGCATGATATTGTGCAATGTCTTTCGCCCGTATAATGCTATCTCGGGTAATGTTGGCTGGGGTTTATTCCTCAAATCTAATGTAAAGTAAGACAGAGCCGCTAATGTTAGCCTTCACTTCATGTAGCATCCAGGACCAGCTTCCACAGCGGAGAAATATTATGCATTGGGTGTGTGTGTGTGTGTGTGTGTGTGCTTTTTTTTCTTTGCTTTTAATTACATAACTCGTAACCCCACGGAATAATGTCATATTGAAATGCTCCGCATCCCTGGAAGTTACACAGGTTAAGGTTACCAGGAGGTAAGCTAGTTAACCGTATGCTAACCGTAGCTGCTTAACTAAGAGCAGATTAACGCATTGTTTCATCCGTTCTTGTTAGCTAAGATCGGGCAAATGCTGTCCAGGGGAGGGCTTTAGTCCTTTAACATCAGGAAGTCTGTGCTAGAGACATTTTCCTTTTATTGACATCAGGTTTTTACAACGTTGTGGTTCTTTAGCTCGCTCCAACCGCTCTCTCCGAGGATTGTTTGTAAAAGCAAAATTCTGATCTGCAGTCAGCTTCATCGCTCAGCGTCTTGTTAGTGAGCACTTTTGCAAGCCTTTCATCACCTTGGCACTGTGTCAAAATGGACCAAATTCGTATTTCATTGCGCGACCGCTTCAAGGTCTGAATCATATTGTTTTGTCTTTGTTGTAAAGACACCTACCACTTAGTATATAATACTGCAGTGTGATAAGCCATAACTTAACCGTAAGGATTTACTGTCCCTTATATGCCACGCAATAATGGCTGTGACTGATATATTGATTTAAATCACTGTGTCCATTCACTACTAAGACATTAGGAGGCCTGTCCTGCCCTTTCCGAGGCTGAGAAATCCTACCACGCAGCTTAAGTATGTGCTACTGGTACTTCTGTCAGGATGAAAGATACTCTTCGATGTCACCGGTGTAGATCTGCTTTTTATTATATCTGTTGCCAGATAAAGTCGCTCAGTTAGCTGTTATATCTCAACAAACCTGATGCTTTTGATTTGACTCGATTGGAACTGAGCTGTAAAAGGTGATGAGTAACTACCTCAAGTTCAGCAGTGACTGCCGAAACTGACTACAGTGCGGTAGTACGGGAAAAAGATTTTGTGAAATGAGACACCCGTTATTAGTGCGAGAAAGGGGAATGAGAAAATGCCCCGTCAGACGAAAAAAAGGGATTAGTTCGATGCGGGGACTGTGGGAAAACAACAATGTAGTGTCTGTGACATCAACCTGAGGAGGATCGGAGTCGAGATTTCCTGCAACATCCAGGCACAGTCAGCAGGATGGAGACTGTGAAGGCCTTCCATGTAACAAGTAGCACATCAGCACTCAACCACTCCCCAAATATACACCTTTACAAGTCTTTTGAAGAATCCCCTTAATGGAACTAAGACGTAACATTTTTTACTGAGTGTTTCTCGTGTACGCTTTACCTCATGTACATACACAGCAGGTTGATCTGGCCCCGGTACCCATTTTGTTTCCTTCTGTTTTTGCCGCCGGCACGTAGTGAAAGGAATCCTCCCATCAAGAACTTTACTCGGCCTCCAGAGGCTTCCTCACAGGAAACTGTTGATGTCACAGATGCCGCATGCATGTTCTTTAACAGTGTGCGCTCATTTCACAAAATGTCCTGCGATCTCTTCACCCCCGTCTTTATTTCAGTTAAAAATTACGTGATATTTGTGGGGGAAAAAGGCAATTCTCTGCTATGTTTACCTTTTTTTCTTCTCCTTTCAGTCATGACATGGCTGAGTCTCGAGCTCGGCGTCTGGTGTGTTGAACTGATTGATAACAGTTGAACATGCAGCCTCACAGACCTGCCATTGAGTAGTCCACTTCAAATGTGGTGTTTGTAAATGAGAGGCAGAGTGTCATTGCACTGGTTTATTTGCCGATATTTCAGTCCACTGTGTCCCTTCCCCTCTGCTGAATGGTGGATGGTATCGTATGGTATTTTAAGTGTATTAACGTTCTGTGTATTGGTGTAAATGTGGCATGAAAACCAACCCCTCCCGTGTGCCTCAGGTGTGTCAATTCGGTCGTCACGTGATCTCAATGTCTGGCTGCTTATTTGTGAGACGTGCGATGCAACTCATTAGTATCAAGATGATTTTGTTTTCTGTATTTTTGTTCTTTTGTCTGAAAAAGCAAGATTTCTGTTATTAAAGGTACCAACTTTTATTACACCTGTGGTGCATTCCAGTCTCTCTCAGTCATGCTGCTCGTTTCTCCATGTATGGTCACTGCAGCACAGGTCCTGGCTCTCGCTCTGCTTTTAAAAATTCCTGTTTCGAACATGCAACAGAATATATGGTGATAATCTCAAAATCCCCCTTTTGTTTTTTTGGATTACTGCCGTAATTCATTCCTTCTTGGTATGAAAAGCCGACTGGCAGCTCGAGGCCCCCGGAGAGGGAAACCTGCTCCAGCGCTGCCTTTCATCTGCTGCCCACTTCACGTCGAGCCTTCAAACGAATAAGGCACGAATGTTGCAGAGGTAATATCAAACACATTCAGTCTTGAGTATGTCACTGCACACGCACACATTATTGCTGCTCAAACAAACGGCGTCATCACGCAGATATTTCTGAGACCACTTCATGTCTGAATGTGCCTTTTATGTTTAAAGCTGCCATCATGTGTTTTTTTTTTTGTTTTGCCACAACATTCACTCACAGTATTATCGCCTCATCAAGCTGACATATTCACAAACAACTGCTAATTCTAACCTCCAGCAGATGTGGAGTAGCATTAGCATTTATTGAATGTGACTCCAACATTTCGTCTCCTCGTAGCTTTGGTTTGGTCTCCACCAACTCCTGAGGGAAATGCTAAATGCTAAATGCTCCTCTATGTTCACCAGATTGTCGCCACCTGTCTTCTGTCTGCTGTCTGGTCCTGAGCAGGTGGCCTACAGTGTCTTTACCAGAGTCTCTGAACAGCTGATGGGAGCAATGAGTCAAGACAATGAGCTGAAAGATGGTAAAACGGGAGCTGCAGAGCCGGGGGATGATTGGCCGTGGGGTTCGTCACTGCACGACACACACGCAGTCATTTCATCCATCGTTATCATAACAATAGTGCAGCTTGGAGTTTACAGAAACAGTATGAAACTATATTAAAAGTATCTGCAGGAGCTGCATGTAGATCACCATGGAAACAGATGATATTATTGAGTGTGGTTAAATACCGGTAAGTGGTATTGGAAAATCCAGATCAGGAAATCAGTCCCACCTTCTTAACCTAAGAGATGTAGCACAATAACAGTATGCACTTTTCAACCAACACACACACTGCACCTACCTACCTGTAGACAGTACAGCAAAGCACAGGATCGGCAGATTATGATCGCTGTGGGATCTCCGTGAGAAAACACACGACTCCACCGATGAGTCTATATTTTCCCTCGTGTCATTCTTCCCCGGCTGTGCGCGGTGCTGATGTAGAAACGACACAGAATGATGCCGACACATAAGGCGCACAGTGCTAATTTAGCGAGCATCTGCACATGCATGCTCCTTTAATCTCCGACAATATATTAGAAACGCACGTGTCTTGTAACGCATCCCAGTTAATGTGAAGTAAAGTGGTTTTGACTCAAAACAAGGCGGTGAATTAAAGCTTCATGTTTTCTCCGTTTTGACACCATTTGTTGCTCCTCCAGCTGCTCTATAACGTCCCACTGAGGGGGGGGGGGGGGGTGAAGCAGTGATGACAAGCTTAATAAAAGACATGTTTTGTTAATTAAAACCACCACATGCCTGTGGGGCGCAGCAGACTGCAGACCACCCTGACTGCAGTGATTTGGAGATAACATACAGATCACATAACATTACATCAGGCGTCTCCTGGAGATGAGCCTATACCTCCATCTGATGTCACTTCATTGCAGTTGACACACAGTGTATGTGGATTTCAATTATCGCTCGGAAGGGATTCCGCTCTCCTCCTGCAGGTGTTCAGGTTCGGGGCCTGTTGACCCCTGAATCCCTCAGCTCCTCCTCCCAGTTGTCCTACGTGCTTCGCATCTGTTCCTCCATCTGAGACACGTGTTGCATACCAGGCCACTGGCAGCCTGATGGTAATCTGCTGCCAGCGAGATTTCTTGCATTCTCAAGGTGGAATGTCAAATCTCTCATCTGGAACAGGTCCCTGCCTGCCCCGCGGCCACCGAGCCAGTCCGTCTCCACAACACGGTTTTGTACTGTTTACGAGGAAATAAACGTCTTCTGTGTTTCTCCACAATGTTGAAGTTCTGTTTCGGGGTAGAGATCACCAGCACGGAGGGTTGTTATACACTCTCACGGTGAATTGATTAATCCAGAAGGGGGCGTTGTCCTCCCAAAGAAAATAGGATCCATCTTCTTTCTGCATCCTAACTGCACATGATCTTCAATGTCTTCTATTCATAATGTTTAGAGCAACAAACTAACATCTCTGACGCACATTTACATTCAATGGAGAAGGGTCTGATCTGTACCACGATCTGTCTGTGAGGTATCTGCTGAATAACACACATTATACTGCATCCACATAGTCCCTCTGTTTCCCTTTACACGGCAGCCTTTATGCGAGTCTGTTCCACACTTCTGTGCTACTCTCTGACGTGGAGTCTTGCACTCTATCGAGACTCTTAATAAGAGAGAAGATACATTTGCATGCGACTTAATGCGACATCCCAAAATAATGTGAATCCTACAGAAACGTTAAAGCTGCATTCGTCAATAGTATTCATTTTGATAATGGTAAAAATGATTGAAAGATGTCAAAGGTGTGTGTGTGTGTGTGTGTGGCCGTTCATTTGACAGGAAGTAAACATGGACACATGCTGTTGCCTAGCAACGCAATTCAATTGGAACCCGCTAAAGCGGAGCGTTACAGAGGCTGAATGATACATTTATATTCCGAATAAAATAAAGAGTTGTTTTGATCATTAAAGAGCGTGAACATGATCTGGTAGAAACCCAACGTACAAGTATGAACCTGGAGATGAGCATGACACGTGTCCTTTAATTATTTAAATACTCCTCAACAATGTCTCCCTTCCTCTCTCTTGAGGTTTCCCGCCTCTGGTGACGTTACCGGAGTGAAGCTGTGCGCGGACCGTCAGACATTCAGCCACGTGATGCCAAAGTCATTCTACTGTTGGCTCACTAGCCTTGTTAGAAGCAACCAACACTGACATTCACTTTGGACACATCACTTTTTTTAAATGATTCATATATAATAATAATAACTCCCAGCATGCATCAGAGGTTTCATCGCGTCATTCGACCACCGTGTTCGTGCACATCTGTGTGGGTGTGGGTCGGGTTTGTGTAGCTGCACCTGTAAGTGTACCGTGTTAGCACACGTGTGTGTGAGAGACATCCTCCACTCTGCACAGCAACGCCTTCGTCGCCATAGTGAGTGTCTTTAACACAAGGAAAGGCCGTGATTGTCATGGCAACTGCAATGCTTCACAGCGCACAGGTTGGAGAGGGAACCGAAAGAGTTGGAAATCCTCTCGTGTTTCCATGTTTGTGAACACATAAGACATAAGACTGATGAACCATGTAACACACACACACACACACACACACACACGCACCGATAGCAGCAACTGATGTCCTAACCGTCATACATAGCTCTGGTTTTATTTGCAGTGCTACAGCAACTTTTGCACACAATGGAGGGCGATTCCAGATCTCATTGTGACTGTTTCTACGGTGGGGGAACGTAGGTGAATTCAAGTCATTTCCATACTTGGTTGAAAGCATGAATCTCAGATGAATCCCAAAACAGATGCCACTGTGGGTAAAGGGGAATAAAACCAACTTTCCAGGCTGCTGCTTCGCTGAATATGAATATGAATGGCTTGTACACTGAAGTATTTGAGATTTCAAACCGTACATAGTTTGTGTACTGTACCACACACAACACTTCATAGTCCATCGCAGTACGTATGGATGTTGGTGGGGAAGTCAATTGAAGCCGTCAGTCAACAACATTCAAACTCTCGTTAAAGGAATAGTTCCAAAAATACGCTTATTCACTTTCTTGCTAATAATTAGATGAGAAGATCAACTCAAGTCTGTTCATTTCGTATGAAGAGACTGGTGGTGGGATGAGCATAAATACTTGTGTAGGATGTGTATTATAGTATTTGGGGGAATAATCAGTAATACTTTTTCAGGTTATTAATGTATTATTTGGAACAAACTGATCTGTAGTGACCAGATCGTCCTCTGGGGATCATGAATAACCACAGTAAATGACATGGCACACTGGTTATGATTGTTGAGCTCTCTCAGGATCTGCAGACAGGGCAGAAATATGGAAATATAATACAGTAAACATGGGAAGGGGAGGGATTACTTTCATTTAGTCCTCTAGATACCTATGACCATAGAAGTATCGCATGTTTGACTTTTTAGGGATAAATTGTATCCCTAAAAGTAATTCCCACTGTAGTATGCGTGTACAAGTTCCACAAAAGAAAGCGTTCTTCCTCGTAACCACGACAGTCTGTCGTTGATGAAACGCCAACACTTTCACAGACTGATGCTGGTTTTCTCCTCGAAAGCGGATGTTCTGTTCAGCACTTTGGAAATAAACTCTCCAACTTCAACTTAAACAGCCCGTCCGTGTGTCTCCAGCCCACTCGGGGAAGAAGTATGTGCTGTTTGTGAGAGATTGTGCTGAAGAGGAGAGTCGGCCTGTTTACAGAGGGGATCGTTGCCTGAGGTCTCTCATTTCCTCTGCTGTGAAACTCCTCTGCTTTCCTTTCTGTTTCCCCCTCTTCTGCATTCTAATGGAAAATTTCATCAAGAGTGACTTGAGCTACCAAATAAGTTTATAAGAAAAATAAACATACGCCTTATGTCAATATCCAAAATAACTTTAATTTACTTTCTGTTATTAATTAGTCTCCTTAATCTTGCAGTCAAAGAAAATGAAATCACTGCAGAGCTCATTTTCCCCGTGATTGCAGATCTAAACAGGACATATGGGGGATATCGGTCTCGGCAAGGATATGGAAATCATTTTTGCTCAAGAGAGGCTCGTTGCCCTCCAGAGATGTTAGTAGCATCAGCAGAGAGAGAGAGTCACGTGCTCTCTAAATGGGTTTGCAGAATATTTTTCTCCAGCTGAGCAAAATGCTGCAAAAGACTCAAAGTCAGATAATGAGTTAAAAAAACACTTGTATCGGATTAGGGACAGTTCAGTTAATTGGAGGTAGTCTGGCAATTAAAACGTTCAGTGAAGGGAAACTAAAATATCCTTCACAAAGCAGTCCCGCCTCAAGGCCCTTTCAAGGTTCCTCTAGCTTTTGAACACATCACATCTCTATGTGGGGAGATTGTTTTGTCAACTTCTGTTTCCAGGAAGTAGTTCTCTCAGGTAACCACCAAGCTCTAATTGTGTTTACTCTGTTAGTTTTGACACGTATTTCAGTTTACAAATGTACATTAAGGACTGGCTAAATGTCTTTTCTACGATAACATGTCTCTATTATGGTCAAATGAATAGATGTACGAAGCAAGCGAAGTGTCCTCCGTTTAGAGCAGTCCTTGAATCCATCACGTTGTATTTATCCGTGGTATATTGGTTGGTCATGTCTTGTTAGTTAGCCAATCAGTGATGAGGATTGTAACCTACCCACTTCCTGGATGGGTGGGACTACAGAAAACAGAAGAACTAGTATGAGGGACCACACGTGGGTCCTTAGTTTGTTCAAATGCGTTACACTCTACGTTTAAAGACAGACGTTTTGTATTGTTTAGTAAACAGTAAAGTAAGTCGTGCACTGAGCCGTCTTCTGTCTTTAATTCAGTTTAACGTTAGCTTGCTCGTGCACTGTTAGTTACCTTTAGCCGGCGTTGCATGAAGATGTGAGCGTCATTATTACAGACTGCATCCCTCTGCCCTGTTCTCATTCCCGGCTGTGCTAGCTCTGCCATGGCAGGTCTGAACCCCAGGCAGACAGTAGTTATCTGTGAGATCATGACAAATACCGCTGGATATAAAACCTGCTGTTGGATAACAGTAAGATCATCTTTTGTACAAAAATATTTATGACACACAGATTGTACATAAAACCATTTGTGAGCATATCAAACATAAGTGTAAACAGTATGCAGATGCCCAAAGTGCCCAAAGGCAGTAATTGAACTGTGATTTAATTTGAAAATGGCGCCCATGTGTCCAATATGTCCATCTCCTCAACACAAGAAGTCTCTTTTTCTCCTTCTGTTTCCACTGTCAGCCCACCCATATGGTCTCTTACTGCCCCCTCCTCCCCATCTCTCTTTTACATCGACGTAAGAGAGGAGAACTGTGTGAACTCAAACCCCCGGCGAGTTTCAGTCGCACGTCTCGGTGCCCGGGCGATGCCTGCGTCACATCCACCCTTACCCTTCTAGCAGAGGCCCTGCTGGACATGAGAACTGGGTGGGATCAACGCTCCGGGCTTGGCCCGATCGCTCCCCTCACCCGTCTCAGCAGCACTTTCCAACCGAGCCACCATGTGTGTCTGACGTCAGAGCGATGGAGATTGACGAGTGGGCCCACGGTGCCTTGATCTCACAGCCGCACACTTCGCGCCGACTTTCAGAGCATGACGTACACACACCAACCCCCTCCCTTCTGGCGCATCCGAAACACTTCTCCCCTGTCCCAGTTGATTGGGGGGGGGCTACAACCTGAAATTGTCCTCTGATAGTCTCCGACTGGTCAGGATGTGGAGGAGCATTGTGGCTCCTTTCCCCCTGGTTATTATGGGGTTTTGGCCTCTAGTAATTATCTATAGCTGGGCCACTCCTTTCTGCTTCACACAGACTAAAGAAAGCCGTTTTTTGTTTTTGTGTCCTCTCCCTGAGTCAGCAGTCTATTTGAAGAAAGCAGGGTGTATTTAGTGGGAGGTTTCCTTTTTTAAGACGGTGCTGTGACAGAAGTGGGTTATGGTTTACTACTCCATGAGAAGTAAGGGAACGTTCGTTTGAATGGGTTTTAATTTCAGGCCTCAGGGCAATAAAAATGAAAAAATATAAAAGGGTGTGTCTTTTGAAATCCGTATTGTCCCAAAAAAACCTGCTGAAATGGCGAGCAACGAATCCACCCAGGATTGTCAGTGACTGTAAGATGATAAGGGAATTTTTTAGTGTGTGCGTGCGTGCGTGCGTGCGAGTGACAGTATGCGTTTGCTCTGGTTTCTCCACCTTGAACGGATTCTCCCAGTTCCAGGAGACGTTTGTTGTTTCCTGCTTTTGTTCCCAATCCAGTCGCTCTCACAGACGTGACATGTCCCACAGGTGAGGTTTTACCCGCTACACAGACTCCATCTTTGTACTGTGTGGAAGTGCACCAGCTTTGCTGTGTGCTTATTGAGTTATACGATCACATGGATACACATTGATTTGATTGATTTTTATCTCAATGTAAAAACACCCACAAGGCTGCTCTGCTGCCACTGGTAGGATGAGGTGCTGTATTTCTGGTCAGCGGTTTTAAACGGATGTGACTTCCTCGTGGTTTTTACCTGTTGGATGGCGCATAGGAGACGACGCAGTGGGTCGGGACGGCGTGAAAGAAGCTATATAGAATTTAGCACCTTTTTTCAATAAATTGAACAGCCTGGCCTTAATGTGGTACATTCGTACTGTTGCATCTCCAACAAAATATCTGCTCCGGCAATGTGTTTCTTCCCCCAGATGTCTGGGACGTGCAGTACTAAACAGCTGTTGCTGTAGCCTTCAGTAAGCACAGGGGGAGCCTGAACAATGCAAAGCGACTGTTAACGTTGGTCAAAGAGCTCAGTGAGAAGTAGTTATGTCCCTGTGGTGGTGGGCGTGGGTAGCTCAGCTGTGGAGGGGGCGGAGTGTGGTTCGGGGAACGGTGCCGGTAAGGGACTTAATTAGGCGCAGCTGGAAGGGATCCTGATTGTCTCACTCACGGCTGTATTTAATCCCACAGTAGAGACTGAGGCGAGGGACGGACAGGACGGAAAGCACCCGGCCAGGCCCGTGAGGGTTTAAAACAATAAAGAACCATTGAAACCGTCATTCCACCGTGTGCTGGCATCATTGTGCTCCCCAGACCCACCGGGTAGCAGAGAACCTGCTACAGTCCCTTTCACAGTTTCTGCTCCTGGATTGTCTCATAATCCATCAATTTCTATTTCTCATCTATTAAAACACTAAATCGCTGAACTGATGTGGTTACACTTCAAACTATCCGCGCTTAGCGTGTTGTTGTCTGCCGTCATCCTAATCATAGCTCAATCAAAATATGATACAGATGAGTTTCAGGAGTTTGAATGAGCTCGTATGATAAACAGCTGCTGCTCTGTATAAATGTGACATTTGATGGTCTGACTGAAGGCGTCTGTATCTGACACCATATTTATTATTTTAGAACTTAGTACCCCACTGGAACACCATGCACCCAGCGATGACTTAAAACACGGATGTCAACCAAACATACGGACTCATGAAGAGGAAAACCAGTGGGATATACGTCCATTTCTTTTAATTACGAGTGCACATCTGGTTGTTTTGATCATACAGGTCACGTACATAAAAACATTCCATTTCAACAATGACAGTACCGTCTTTGGCAATGTACCAAATCATACATACTGTAGTTTACAGGATTTAAAAATGACAGCCACGAGGAGCTTCCCTGGACTGTGACGTGTTGGGAGTCCACAGCAGAAACGTTTCGTGTCAAGATAATGTCGTGGACTTTACAAGGTCTGTGTGGATGACTGTTTGGAGGGATGACATGCGTTCGGGACAGTGGATCTACTTTTATGCGATCGTAGTTCGCTGCTCTTGTTTTTCTTTGACCACTGCTGACGGAACAGTTGCACTATCCCCCAACAGACGAGCTACAGAGAAAGCAACGCCTCACCTGCATCCAGAGTTACTTTGATCCGAGTGAAAATGAACGTTTGGACGGCTCCCATGCTGAAGCGACGACATGAGCTACCTCTTCCAGATGGAGGAGACGCTGCCTATTTGATGGAGCATGATGAGAGAATAAGTAAAGAACACATTCCACATGACAGTCACATTTCGTCCATTGCGGAGCCGCTCGTTGCTTGACACATTTACAGAAGAATAGTACATTGCTGGCGTCGTCGTCCCTAGCTGCTGATCTTGGTCAGCATCTTGTTGATGGCCTGTTTGACGTGCGTGGTGGAGCTGCGGCGTCTGGCCTTTCCCTGCACGGCCTTGCGGCGCCTCACCTCGCGGCACAGCTCATGGAAGGCCTCGGCCACGGCGCCGCCCTCGTTGGCGCACGCCGAGCACTCGTAGAAGGCGCACGCCATCTCGGCGGCAAGCCGCTCGCCTTCCTCCGTGCCGACCTGCCGCACGTGGTCCAGGTCGGACTTGTTGCCCACCAGGACCAGGGGCACGTTCTTCGGCTTCTTCACGTCCTCCAGGAGACTTCGGAGCGGCGCCACCTCCTCGAAGCTCCCCCGGTCCGTGATGTCGTACACGATGACAAATCCGTCACCCCAACGCACGTGACCCTCCTTCTGCTGGATGTCCTCCTGAGATGGAGAAAGAATGGTTAAAAAAAACGCCGATTGTAACTTAAATTTAGAAGATTGTCAAAGGAATAGTTTCCATGTTTAAAGTGTTTGTGCTAAGCTAACTGGCCGCTAGCTGTAGCTTCATATTTACTGTACAGCATGAGAGTTGTATCAATCTTCTCATCTAACTCCGTGTAATGAATGGTATACGCAGAACCTTTTGTCTCCAACCCCTGACCCCTGACCCCTGCTCCTTCACTCTCTCCCTCACCTGCCTAAGCCAGAAATAAACTCCGCAGCCGTCTCAGGATTGTGAACATTTCGGCATATCCTCTCTATTTGATCATGCTGTAGCAGAGACCGTCCCTCTGGTTGTAATGACCTCACTGGTCGTGTGGCAAAATAGCACATCCCTGCGGAGGAAAGATGAGAGCGTGTGACGTTTGTGTACCTGACTGACTTTTTAACCTTTGAAATTTATGAGCTGCCGATGGCGACTCCACCTCCACAAATCACGGAGTTAAAGCTCTGTGCTTTGTTCCAATCAGAGTCAGGAGAGACCTGCCATTTAACGCACGCCGTGTCTGGAAGCATTCAGACTGCATCCTCATGCCAGCTGAAAATAGACTACGCTATAATGAGAGAGAGAGAGAGAGGGATGACTTGGCTGAAGTGTCGCAGGGGAAATCAACCGCAAGCAGAACACCTACGCAGCACTGCAGCATATTCATGTTCTGCCCGAGGACTTACGCAAGCTCTCCCTCACGGCCAGGACCCGGCAATGCTGCTGCCAGACTGCAGGAAATGGTCTTGGAGACCTCGAGAGTCTCACATCCACTCCTAGCATTACTTACACCACTGTCTCTCCAAAATACGGGCATTGAAGCTGATCTGCAGTATAAACAAGTGGAGCCAGCTTACCTCTTTAAAGAAGTACATTAAAGCTCTCAGTACTCTTCTAACTGAATGGTTTGCCGCCTCTCTGTCCACCGTGCCTTCTGAATCGATCTATCTCTCTATCTCTATCTGTCAATTCTCACTGTCTCAGTCACTATTTCAGTAATAAAGACAATTCATATTCTTGTCTTACTGGGAGCCACACAATACATGAGACATGGAAGTAAACAGTTGGAGAAAGTCTGGAAGACGAGAGGAAAGAACCTTTATCAGGTAGAATTTCGGCTTTCACAATGTCTCTGTTGGATGGACAATTTATTCGACTTTCTACGTATAGCCTTTGTTATTTGAAATTATATAGAGGTAAAGATGTCCCAATACCAGAAAGTAAGCAGTCATTACCAATACCAGTGAAATTCCATGATTCTCCATACCCAAATCAATACCACAGTAATAAGGAAAGGTGCGTGTGTGTGTGTACACACACTCAGAGCTGGTGTAAAAGTTAAATGGGTCATAATTCCCTTTTCTAATATCTATTACATAAAACAGCTGTATTTATTCAGTTTATTGCCCAAAACAACAGTTTGTCTGGGCTGCTAACAGCGAAGCTAACTATCTCTCGTCCTGCTGATTTCAACACAGATTTGTTGTTCACAATGTAGCAACAGTGAGTTCACTGTGTCCTCTCACATTTGAGTCAGTCTGGAGCCTCTCCAGTACCTGTGCTGCTGCAGTACAGTCACGCTTTCAGAATTATATCATTGGCTTGGTGCCAAAGTCTCTGGTGACATCCCGGCTACATAGAAGTTATAAGAGGTGTTTTTCTTTCGTGTGTTCCGGTGTTACCGGAAGATGTGTTCTGGTTCTGACAGCTGATCTTTTTTAATCCCTTATGTAAAGGACCAAATGTTATAGTCAAGTCAATTTGACCTTTTTCAATTAAACAGGGTCTGTCAAACTGAATAGAATAAGGGAATACAAATAATATCTAATATACATCCATCACTTGTCTCTGGAGGCACAGCATTAGAGCTTACACTTGTGTTGATGATACTTGACTTTGTAGTACACTAACAGTAGAAGTAGTACCCCATATCAAGTACAGCGCTGTGGTAATCCCTCCTCTCCTGTCAGTGAGCGGGACGGTTAGGATGGACTGAAGATGGAGGGAGAGATCTCAGGTTTGGACTAGAGATGGGAATAATTCATCTCACCTGCCCAGCGGTGTCCAGGATCTCCATGGTGACGACCTCATCGTCGATGTTGGCCTGGTGGCGATATGTTGATTCTGTTCGACACGAGAGACACAGAAATCCATCCAGTTTTTACAAATTCAATCCACTGTGAAGCGTCATTTGATAGTAGTGATACCTGACTCCTAACATGGGAGTCAAAGTCATTATAATCCATTTGTACTTACTAAATTACATATCACAATAAAGGTAGGCGGGACAATGATACACCTTTCCCCAACAAAGCTAGCTCATATGCAGCTAGCTTTTTAAACACAGCAAAAATCTGATAAACAAGTAGCGACACTGTTTAAAAAGGACACGACGTTCCCATTTGTTGCGGTTCTCGTTCCATGAAATCGTTATGTTGCACTTTGGAGCCAACCGCTTTGGTTTTCTTCTCAGCAGCTTGCTGAACTTCCTGGTTGCTGACAGAACGGAAGATTCTTGCAGTGACCTCGGAAGACCCGAGCTTCACCTCGAGCTGGTTTTATAAAGCCGGATAAAAGCTTCTTATTCCTGGCACAGGAACACAGGTGTGAGCCGTGGCTTTGACCTTTTCATTCCGCCGTGAGCAGCTCAGGCATTATCCTCCTAAATTGCCCTTTTGTAAAAAGCCCATCTGTGTAAACACCACCCAGAGAGCAGCGGAGCCGCAGAAAAGCCTCCTTTTGAAAAAGCGAGGTTCTGAAAGGATTTCTCTGTCCTCTGAACCACGGGGCTAAAGCCCGCGCTTTCTCCAGGCTTTCGCACTTTACCACTTACAATTGCATTCAGCGCGTGACCCATGTCCTTCCGGCTCTGCTGTTTTCTTTTGTGAAGGGAGACTATTCGGAAGATTAGTAAATCAAAGAATCAATCTTGGGGGAAAAAAATCACCAGACTTCGGTATTTTCTTTCGGTGAATTTTTTACAAATTGTTCCTTAATAAATTCCCCCTTTTCCCTGCATGACGAAATTGATACATCTGTACCATCTGCATTGAAATAGCTCAGTGATCTTCAGTTTAAAATAGCAGATTCTGAGCTTGTTGTCGCTCCGGTTTCCGCACATTCCCACCCTCCGTGTCCCAGGTGCGCTCACCTCTCCGGGGGATAAACGGCGTCCTGTGACGCAGATGAAATGTCACGGCGAGCTGATTTATGGTCGTTTGGCCGGAGGCACGAGGAGCATCTGTGAGGAGGAGAACCAGAGTCTCACACAGTGACCCGTGGGACGGCCTATTTCAGGAGCCGTCGCTCCATCAGCTGCGAACGGCACAGAATCCGTCCTCGTCCGCCAGTCTGCGTGTCTGTGGCCAACTGCTCTGACGCGGGGGCCGGGATTGTTTAACCAGCCCCACCATCCCCATCTGAAGGTCTTGGAGAGAAACAATAAGCAGTCGCGTTCCTGGCAGCGAGCAATTCTTCCCTCATAATTCAAAACCCCCCCTTTACTGCCCGAGGACTGCTTTGGCAGAAGGTTAAAAGAGAAAGTGTCACGCCAGACGATAAGTGTCGAAGCTGGGAACATAGTCCAGTGTGTTGACATAGCTCGTGAAGTCATTTCGCTCTAACGCACGCCTCACGGTACTTTATTCCCAAAGTGGTCCGACCAGAAGTTCGATCTGCACTCTGACTGAAACGCCAAACCGCAGAAGTAGTTCATTCGATTCTGTAAGCGGGTGGTGTGCAGAGACACAAATAACTGATGCATTGTGGCCATCTGTGTTCTGGTCATCTGGTAACAGCGGATGACTGAACACAAAGTCAAATCATTATTTATGCACATATTCATGTATTTTTTTGCGTAATTTCTGATGATGCAGGAACACAGGATGCAGCAGTTTTGATGACGCGTGCAACAACCACGCCGTTTATCTTCCTCCTCTGCTGACGCAGCGTCAGTGAAGTCACCCGCGGGTGTCTGGAGGAACATTTGACACGTGTTTGGATTTGGACAAGCTCACTAGAGCCCGAAAATGCAAACTTTGTATCAGAGACACCTGTGACATAAGCGCTCCAAAACATAAATTACTCTAAATATATAATTTCGATGAAAGTAGGATTTTTCAAGTTGCCACATTAGAGAAAAATGAAGTTTTTACTTTCTGAAAAGATGTCAAGAGTAATGAATTTCTTGTCCTTTTTTTAGTTTTTCTCTTCAATGCTTTAATCATGTACCCCAATAATATCTTCATTTTGGGGGCTTTTCCAAACAGATATTCACATATTGTTTGCGATTGAATCGGCATATATATATATCTATATATATATAGATATATATATATATATAGATATATATATATTTCTGCCACCCCGTAAATATTTCTCCAGCTCCGCAGCTGCTTCACATTTCCTTGAGCGAGCTGATGTGCATCGGGTTCTTGCCTTTAGGCAGATCCAGGACATGCTGCAGCAAGGACGGGCAATTGTGTGCATGCCGTATGAGTGCGTGCTAATCGGCTAAATCTGGCATGGGGTTTTTTTTTGGTTGGGATGAAACTCTACAAAAACAAAACCTCCATCGCATGAGATAGCCTGGCCCCGCACTGCAAGGACTACATAGGCAGATAATGACTGGTGAGCTGCAGAGCCTGTAATGCATATTGTAATGGATGAAGTGCAGTAATCTCGTGTTTTTAAGACCAGTGCTCTTTACGCACACCTGTGTGATGGGCCCAAAATAGGGTTTTGATCATGCGTCGACCACTTCGTGGGTAATTTCAGCCAGGCGGTCTGATTGGTCGCAGACACCCTCCGGCTGTACTTGACTCCCAGTGTGCACCTGAAGCTGTGCTTTCTGTGGTTGTGACGCCAGTTCTTGTAATCAAGGAGGCACATATCGCTCTTTTCTGCCTTTTTTGTGGCTAGACCATATGCACTACTTGAAGTTAATACACATGTTGTGTGAAGCTGGTACACACAGTACCAAGACACTGCATTACAACAAAGATATCAAGGGGTGCTATTGCTGAGGAAGGACGGGTTGATAACAGGTACCTGTCTTCTGCCCTGCAGTTCCATCTATGCCGAAGAAAAACACATTCTGTAAAATAAGGGTTCCTGGCATACCTGCCCAGCCGTACACTGTGGTGTGAAGCGGAGGGCACAATGACTGACATTGTGATGTTTTTACATGAAGAGGTGATTGATGGCAAAGACAAAAAAATATGCTAGAAATGCTCCCCGAGTGTGATAATTGAGCTCTGCTGAGATATGCTGCACATCATGTCACAAAAGACCGGATACGGTATTGAGGAGAGCACCGTGTGAGCAATCCCGAGGCTCTGACCTGTCTCTTAGAGCCGGGAAATGAAAAGCACCTCGCAGAGGAGATGTCATGTCTTTGTTCCCCGTAATTACAGTGTACACAATTGGCTCCATCTGCATCGGTGGATAAAGAAAGGCCAGTTCTGTGTAGCTCTGATGAGGGCAGAGGAACCTGATTGCATCGCTTTGAAATTGTATTCACTGCATGATTAACAACTTCATTGCTCATATTTATTTTCTCTATGATTTTTCTTTTCATCTGGATACTGTTCCTTATTTTTACACCTTTTTTTTAAATAGCAAATGTATCTGTATATAAATACGTAAAGGAATAGTTCTGCATTTTGGGAAATATACTGATTCACTCTTTAGACTCAAGAGTTAGATGAGGAGATCGATATCGAGCTAAATATTAAGCTTGATATGGTTAGCTTAGCTTAGCATAAAGGATCCAATGGCAACAAAAACTCACCAGGACGTGTAAAGTGCACTAATGAACAGCTTATATCTTGCGTGTCAATCTGTGCAGGAAGGTTGAGGCTTAGTGAAGACTTGTGCGCTGATTTCTCTCCGAGCCAGTCGAGACTTAAGGAAGCCACTCTTCCAACACGTATCTTCCCATAAAACCACCAATTTACTCTTATTTGTTTTACACTTTTTGTACAGAAAACGAGAGCCAAGCCAGCCTTTTGCTCCTGCGTCCAGTGTTTATGCTAAGCTAAGCTAACTGGCTAGCGTACAGGCATGAGCAGCATCTTATCTTCTCATCTAACTCTCAGGCAAGAAAGCGAGTACTTCCCAAAATGTCAAAAGTGCATTTCCTCCACAGCGATGATGTGCATCTTAGTTTATTAATTGTTTCATATTTTTATATTAAGTGTCTGAATCTGCAAAGTAGATTTAATTAATTACTAATATTGTTAAATAAATTAAAAGTACCATCTTGCCCTCTGAGATGTAGCGCAGTACAAGTATAAAGTGACATGAAATGTACAAGGACCTCAAAAAAGTTACATTCCACCACTGCTAAAACGAGAGCAGAAACTTACAAGACAACAAAGTTCTTCACAACTCTAGCTCAAAGTGCACCAAATAGATGCATTTAACTTCAAAATGTACAACATTGTCTTCCCCCCCTAGAGGGTCTGAGGTCCACCCACCATACAGTCTTACACAACCCTGTGGGACACGCCGATAGCAACTGTAGTTGTCATTGCAGTAGTCACAGGAAAAGGGACGGCAGCAGCAGCAATGGTAGTACTAGTGGTCACAGTATTACAGATATTTTGTTGTCTTACCGAGTGTCGGGTCGTACTCCCAGATGAAGCGTCTGGTCAGAAATCTCACCACCAACGCTGCGGAGTACAAATAATAACATGTTCAGAATAAACAGCACAAGAAACACTTATCAGACTTGTAGGATTTAGTTGTACAGCATATTGTGTCTTCAACTGCTAATCAGCTGTGGATAACCAGCAAGAGGCCGCGACATCCGAACCACTTTAATACACTTCTCATCTAAATGCTAATACCTATTTGAACAGTTCCACATCATTAAGGCGGAATCCAAGCAGCCCGAAGGTTCAACACCAGCTTTTATGGGATAGTTAGCCCGCTCTTCATAGCGCCATGTAAACAGAACAACATCCCCAGCAGGCCGGTGACTCACTCTCTCAATGACTTTCCATCAACCGGTAACGCGTCCACCTCCTTCATTCAGACGGATTTAGGAGGCCATTACATGTGAACCAAACCATCTGTGTGCTCTCGGCTTATTTTGAAGCGTGGACTCTTTTGAGGAGAAGCCACGGAGCTGCATAAAATCATTCATTCACCGATCAAAGTGTGTCGGCTCTGTGATCCCAGCTGCACTTTTACCATCTCGAAGCCAAAATCCGTTGTATGAATAGGACCACGCAAACCCCTGTCCTCTGGTGCTCTTATGTCTGTGCATGAAATATGGAGCTGAGCCAGGATCTGATTGGCTAAGCTTAGCATAAAGAGGGTGTTGAGGGGGAAACGGCTAGCCTCGCTGTGTCCCAGTTAACGGTATGTCTGATGTCATTATATGCTACGCTAGGCCCTTTAGCGCCACCATTAGCTCATCTCTCTCTTGGAGAGCAAGTCTACCCCTGTCCGCCATGCTTTAAAAAGACTACAGGTCTATCTAAAGTTTGCTAACATTAGCCGCTGCTCAGATCAGAACTAGTTCCTAAGATTCGTTGTCCGACCGTGTCGTCAATCAACACGGCTACAGTCAAAGCCAGTGAAAAGACAGCCATACTGCATTTTTCCAGATGTTTTTCCAGACGTTTGCTGTATAAGAACCTTATTTCTTTTGGCTTTTTCCCAAATTGTTTGCTACCACACCCGTACAAGCAAGTGTTCACGCTTGCAATCGGCTTGTCTGTGGGAGCTGTCATGTGCCTGAGTGACTCCCTATAGGCCTGAGTGGTCCACTTTGAGTCCGGGCGTGTATCCGCGTCCTCGTGTCAAGTTGCTGCTTGTATCAAAGAGACAATGGGGAAACAGCATTGCTTTTGAAATGTGTGGGGGGGAAACACGTCCATCTTGGCCAGGCCTTTTTTTCCCGCTCCTAATTAGCCAGGACAAGGAACAGTAAGGGAACCTTTTATGTCAGCCAGAGTGTCGCTGCCACGCTTCATTGTGCTCCTAAAGAACTCAAGTCCAGTCTCTGAGCTCACATCTGAAGTGGCAGTCAAAACGTTTAATTGACTTGACGGTGTTGCATCAGTGGGTCTGTTATGCAGCATGTACAGAGAGACATGCAGCTCTTTTCATGTTACATACACGTAGCTTGAAATAGCCTGTTGTTACTAGGGCTGCAACAACAAATCGATAAAATCGATAATAATCGATTATTAAAATAGTTTTCATTGTCGATTATAAATTTCATTATCGATTCGTTGTGTCGCACGATTATTACGCCACTCAATAAGTTGCAGAGATGTTTGAGAACAAAAAAAGGAAAAAAAAGGACGGCGCACAGCAGTTGTTGTGAAGTGGAGCTTCTAATGACGACCAAGACCGTCTGGTTTTGAACGGAAGACTTTACTTCCTGAAAACTGCAGTTTAACAACTGTTACAGTGAACAGACTGTCGTGCGGTGGAGAAGGCAGACGGACACGCAAGCTTCTTCTCCGGCCACGTCTATGTCTCCTGTTGCTGACAGAATTTCCCGCTGAGGTTTTTTTGTGCCGTTTCTGCCACAGTGGCCTGGATTCCAGGTGGACGGAACAACCAATGGGGTGTGAAGTCCATTCCTCATTAGAGGTAACTGTATCTCCTGCCCCCCCCCCCCCAATGTACACAATGTACACACAGAAGAGAGGAGCCTTTGTTAACCTGCGTCAATATGGACATTGTGGCCCAGATTCACTGCGGGTCTGCAGCGAGAGGAAAGCTGGTGAAGCCTCATTGCAACGGTCACAGGCGTACCTATAGCTGGGTCACGGATCAGATTTGATGAAATTCTTCGGCCCAGACTTCACAGGCTCTGAGTGGATGGATGGAGGAGTGCCCGAGTTTTCAGATTTGTGTCAAACACATCATCCGCGGGAGGTGTTTGACAAACGCCGCTTTTGTCCAAAGTGACCTAATCGCATTAGCGGCTGAATGTTGGAAGAATTGCAAACAAAGCGAAAGCAATTAGCGGCGCCCGCGGCCCCGTTCTGAGCTGGCGCTGTGTTACTCATTGAACAGTCTCTATTGATTCCATCAGCCATCAGACGGACACCCACTGCTCTTTGGCTCCCTTCGGCCACAAAAAACACCTCTTTACCGGCAGCTGCAGTCATGTTTTCTACCTATTGTGTTCACGTCACGTCGGGTCATAACATATATGGACTGAATGTTCTCCGTGGCTTCAGTTACTTAGTACATTCCATCTCTCTTAAAGAGATGAGAGCCTGGAAATATTAAGAATTTAAGAAATTTAAATAATTCATTGGTGACCAGCCAAGATCTCACTAAGCTAGTCTCCAGCAAGACCTCAGAAAAATCAGTTTCAGCCTTATTTCTGATATAAAATGATAATAATGTGCTGATCGATGTCACCACACGTGTTGAACATTTGATTCTGTGCTGGCAGTAAACCCTGTTTACATCATGTTTTACGTGAATCGAAGAGAAGTGAATCAGACGAGCTGCTTTCTGTGCAGACGATCGCTGCCCTGCTGTTGTGTTGGCAGAAAGGAAGCCACACTTTACTTGTAAACGCTTGTAAGGGACTTTTGCAAGATGCTTACTGGACTCTTCCACACATTTTTGTCAAGTCATTACTGGCCTAAATGACGATGAAATTACTTTTTGTAGAAGGGCATGATCTCTACTCAATATCCTCACCACCTATTATCCAAGTTGCTGAGGACAGGCTTATAGATTGTGCGCTGATTAGTGGTTCATGCTTTCCTGCAAATCCACTCTGTATTTGAAAAAGAGCTGAGAAAATTAGGACACGTTAGTCGTGGGACTCTGCTGGAGCATTAATCCTGAACATCTGCAGAGCCTTAGCATGTATACGAGGCGTCACTGGACTAAATCATTCCACTGGAAGACAATAAGAGAAACATTCTGTGAACCAAATGATAGACGTAGGACAAGGTGGGCTCCAGGGTTCACTCTGATTTATTTCACTTCTTTTATTGATGTGACAGATGCTGGGTCATTTTAAAGCACTGTGATAAATCTGTCGCAGCACCGGCAGCAGCAGATTCTACTTTCTCGTTGGTTTTTTGCAAGACATAGCAGATGGAAACAATGTTTTCTGTGTCTAAATCCTACAGAAGCTCAACCTGCATTGCTCTCCTGTGTAAGTATATGCATGCATTGTTGTATGGGCATGCTTCTTCACACACAGAAGTGACAGCCCTGATGCAAAAGGCATTAAGGATAGATTAGCTACAAAAGCACCCAAACCACTTCCTGTACTGGAGGTCAGGCCACTGTTCCCAGTCTCAGAGCTTTCCCAGAGTTCCTCTCACCACCAGTCTCTCCCTGGGGCTCCGTGTCCCTAACCACCAACACCAATCCTCTCTGGAACGGCGGGATAGACAAAAACTGGATTTTTCACGATGAGGAAATGTACGTCTGTGGAACAGGGACTTCTGGGAGCCCCCGCAGTGCAGTTAAATCTCTGCCTACTGCCAAATATAAATGAGATCAAGTCAAGACATCTTATCGTCTCTGCCTCTTTCCAGATCAGATTACAGCCCGCCAATCAGGCTCCATTCATATTTATTCTGGGATTGAACCAATACCCTTCGAGAAGGGATGTGGGAAGTCTAAAGTGAGCACAGTAACAATAACACACAAGGCAACAGTAAACATGTCATCTGCCATGAGTAATGGCGAAACTGTCTGGGCCAATCAGGAACAAATACTTCACTTTGTTTGCGCTGGGGTTCAGGGAAGTTTAGCTTTGTGTAAGGAGTGGTTGAAACCGTGTGTTTCTCCTGCTAGCTTACAGCTTACTGTAGGAACTGAGTGTGACTTAACACCAAAGGTCCGGTCATGACTAGTGCATCCACTGCATTGTATTTCCCACCTGTGTTAAAGTTTAGTCAACACAAGTTGACTAAAGCCGACGTCACCCAAGATAGCGTTATGTTCGCCAAACACATCGGTTAGTCCTCATTCTAAAAGCCTTCTCTTTTTGTAACATTAAAAGTCAAAACGTACTGTTGGAAAATACAGTCTAGTCATACTGTTTTCCTTGTACCTGTAATACTAGGACGATTTAGCTCTACACTGCAATTAGTGTTGCACAATACTAGAAAGGTATGTTAATACCCTGCAGTTATAAACTGTATTAAACATTTTATTAGTAATGGTGCTATAAAGGTGCAAAATGTTATACTCATAAGTTTATCTATTGCCTCCACATGGCTCTCAACATGGCAACGGCTGTGTCCGTGGCTACAGAGTTTCGGATGCCAACAGTGCAAACTACGGCAACAGTGCTGACGGAGCTGACCGTGTTTTTCCGAGGGGGGAACCAGTGGTGCACGCTCACGTGCACTGAAAAGCCACTTCCTTCTCTGCCCAGATAGACATTACTCCTCTACGATATCTTTACAAAGCAAATAGTTGTTTGCTGCTATGTTAACTGAATTTGGAAATATTTCCTGCTTTTGTCTACCTCGTTAAGAGCGCTGTCATAAACTGCATATGAGCCCTAGCAACAGTAACTAAAATGGAAGGGGCTTAGCAAATAATCAATGGAGCCATCAGCTATCTGCTTCGCTCTCCTTTGTTGAGTCATTGCTTTCCGTGCTGCTTAGTTACGCCTCAGGAATTTGATTATCCACGTGACCCAGATGGGAATAGAAAAAAACGCAACTTGATGCAACTTTTTACCATTCATGTTGATCAGAAAATAAGAGATGTGCGTAACATGCATCCTTGAGGAACAATATATTTTCCCAAATTACGAAACCAGTAATACTTCAAGAAGATCTCCACATCGCTCTTGTTCGCCGGATCCTATTACAGCCAATTACCAGCAAGACTCATCACTTTTCTCCGATGTGCCTGCGCGGTAAACTCATTAGGGACTGAGTGTTGCAGATTCCCGGTTATTGCACATCATTTAAATGCATGAGATGGCAGGCATAATCAGAGCAACTGCTCCTCTGAGAATAATAGGCCAGCTTCCCATTTATTTTTTGCCATGCTTGATTAGTCATTAGCCATGGGATAATTCATAATTAGGCCTGTCTTTGTAAACAAACTACATATTTTAAATGAACAACCCTTGAGCGCTGAGGGGCTTTTGCAGGAACCTCTTTTAATCCCACACGTACCAATTTCCATCGAATATCCCAACTGCAAATATTAGCCCTCGAGCTGCTGTGATCCGCAGTGAAAATGAATCCATCGCCCCCCAACTCCAGTCTGTGGCTGGCAGACGGCCTACCATTTAAATGTTGTCAAATGTTGTGCAGAAAACACACTCCGTCAAAAGATGGCTGCTCGAACTTTTCTGCCGCCTCAAGCCAAGTTCTCGTCATAAATCGAAATGCAATTAAGCCATAAGCAGCAGCGTTTTACTCTCCTGAGCTAGTAAATAGTTTCCTCTATAAATCTCTAATGCTGCAATCATGAGCAGTGTCATTAGATCAGCTGGTAATGTTGGTAAAACTAAGACGATCTTTGCATCGGGTTACCTTCTACATAAACACACACGTGTGTAATTAAAGACAACATACTGATGAAATTGTGTTAAATATCAACCTTGTTTTGTTTTTTTTGCATCTTAGCTATTGTTGCAAATACATTTCTGTAATGTGAAAGGTTTTATTATTAATCCAAACCCAGATAAAATGATCACCTGACTGCTGTTCCGCTCAGCTTAACGGCGCATTTTAGCGTCTCTCAGCTCATCGCTTTGGTTTTACAGCTCTCAACTTTGCTGTTTCAATTCACTCGCACTCCTTTAATTCGTCTTTTTTTATTCTTCAGCAAAAGCAGCTCTTCTAAACAGAATGCACACTTCCTGGGCAGCACCCAAACGGCAGACAAAGTTGGCAACTAGCGAGTGCACTTGGTGCATTTAGCTGCTGAAAAGCCAAATGTTTTTTTGGGGAGACAAAACCAGAGCTAAATAAAGGGAATTTTGGACTTTTATCAGTCAGGTTACCAGGAGTATGACTCAAAATGAATACTGATGTCACTCTAAGTGAAAATATATGTGATTTTAATAAACTGTCCATCATGAGGCCATTTAAATACATTCACATTTGTACCTCGTTGATGACTGGCCCTCTCACAAAAGACATTAGCATTATTTGTCTAATCAAATCATCATTTGAGATTTCAGCTCATTTGAATTGGATGACCTGCTGTTGTCGGCCAGTCACAGTCCTGTCGTCCTCACGTCCATTCAATATGAACTACACTGACGTCTGCTGAGATTTGACTCGACTAATGAAATTATTTCTGTCTTCCTGAGCAGCTCCGTCTCTGGGAAATTACTATTTGACCACAGGGGATAGAGAACATCATGTAAACACATGTCTATAAATAAAAATATTTATTGTTATTACAAGGATAGCGATTAGCTTCGTCAGCACTTTCAATTTTATAATCAATATGAAACCATTGACAGAGCTCCGAAATCATTTCTTCCACATTTAATATTCATAGTTCATGGCGAGGAAGATCACAACAACATAGGCCAAGAGAAAGAGACACAACAGCCAAGCACAAGTTGAAGCTAACCACCACGAGAGCCGTGCCGAACGAGCCATTGGAGCTCGACAAATACTGCTCATTGTCATTCAACCAGTTCTGCTGACTCACTCACTAAGAGCTCAAAGTTGTTTGCTCTCTGAGAAGCCCTCTGAGAAGCACTGGTGTGCCTTATGCAATGCTGCAACTGTTCAACACACCTCCGCTCGAGCACAACACGACACCGTGATGTATCAAGTTCCCTTTGAATGACAGTAAAGGTCGGACCAGCTCCGCTTTGGACCAGCTCCGTGAGCACACAATGGCAGCGGGACGGGGAGAGAGAGAGTCATTCTCCTCGAGGGCCCGCCGCTCTGTAACAAGGGACACCAGAGAGGCTTTGACTTCACATCTCTGGAGAGGCGGGAGGACGGGAGCTTGCAGTCGCGGGGGTCAGAACGGGAAGGGCGTGCGGATTCTAACGCGTTCATCCCCTTTTTTAATTTAGTCCCTGACAATACCACCGCAGCGCTATTCTTGTAAATGTGAAGCTGGGTTGGAAATATTCATTCTATTGTCCTTTTGCTGTCCTTTTTTAATTCAAGGACAGTGACTGATCCTGGTTTTGTTTGCTGTCACGTGGACAGAGACTGGGAGTCTCCGTAGGCTGTGATATGAATGAATGAATGAATGAATGCAGAGTAAAGCTTTATGTTCCAGTGTGGAGATGATTAACAGGAAAGCAGAAAGTTACATAACTGATCTGAAGAGGAGAACAAAGGGTTTGAGGTGATGAATGAATAAAATACCGCTGAGAGTGGCTCTGAATATTAAACATCAACCTGAACCTTGGCTGATATCGTGCATTCGGAATTTATATTAGAAAAACAACTTAATGGATCCTAATGGATCCATTATGAAATTTTAAAAGTGCTGCTAATCTCCAGACGGTTAGGCTGTTAAAAAGCAAGGAGGGAAATAACCAGCGATGACTCACGCACCGGACCAAGGACAGCGGCGACAATATGTCGGAAGCGTGCACTAAAAATAATTCAACAGAAGAAATAGACCCAACCAATCAAGAAGCCCACCTTCCTGTGGCAGCCGTCTCTCTTTATGGGTTCGCTGCTGCTGTGCGTGAGTCCAGGGACGTCTGTTAATCTGCTGATATTCACACTGACTCGAGGCACAGAGCATTGGCTACCGCAGAACTGCATCTTTCTTTGGTTAACTACACCTGTTGCTTTCACTGTTTATAAAGACAAACGTCGCCAACGATTGGTCACATCAGCTGTTACTTGATGGTAGAGCAAAATATACCTTGGTTGTACTTCGCCGAAGATCATAAGTGAGGCAAGAGAAGCTTCACTCTGTACAATTTCAAGTGTTCTTGTGGTCTCAACAAGTCCAACCAATTGTTTAATCTTATCCATTTTACAGTTTTCAACCAGGACCTGCATTTTTTAGATCAAGTTAAAAGATTAAGGGGTATCTGTAATATCCACAAATAAAGCCTAAATGGCAACCGTTTCCTAAAATACTGCTGACTCTGTGATGTCTGCATTTCAAATACGGAGCATTAATTGTCTTGTGTGAGGCGCGTTGGTTATTGCCTTCAGTGAGTTTGGGCCTTTAGGCTGCAGTGATACTAATTGCATCTACCTGCTGTTCCTTAATTAGACTAGTGTTGTCCGTGAAATAAAAATAAAGAAATGCGATTTATACCTGCTATCTATCGCTACAAAACAAAGATCCTGGAAAGTTCTGAGTTCATTCAGAGGCTGTCAGTTGCTAGCAAGCTTATAGCTAACTGTTGGTACATGGCTAAATGCTAATGTCAGCATGCTAACATGTTGATTAATTGGTGTCGGCATAGACAAGCATTTGCTTCTTCTCCCTCCATTTAGGACATGAAATGTTCATTTATGTTGCTTGAAAGTCTGTACATGTTCACCGTTATGCTGACGGCCTCAGGGTGGAGAGCCAAGATGGAAGCTAAGCTAACTCCGCTAGGACTAAAGGCTACTTCACTACCCGGCCTACTCCTGGATGTCTGATGTCAGGTTCCGGGAAAATAAGATGGATGAAATAAGACAACAGGAGGACGGTGACTGCACTTCGTTGTTGCATAATGACAATAAGTGATCCTTGAATCCTTATTTTTACGTATTTAAAAATGCTCAGGGGATCTCAAATATCATCAGGATCATTTGGATTCATCCTATGGGGATCATAGATATCTGAAAGGAATTTAATCATAATCAATCCAACTGTATTTTGTAAACCATGAATATTGCCCAACCAAGGTAAAAAGCTATTTCATTCTCACTTTGCTGCGATTACTTTTTAAGCACTTCCTGTGAGCAGAAAACCGTGTTTGCATAGAAACCAATTTTCTTTGAGCAAATACAGAAGCAATTTGGCTTTGTTGTCCTAATACATCCATTTAGACAGGCGTTTGTACATAAAGCTGCAGCTTTACCTTGCCTGGCTCAGCTGCGTGGGTAAAATAGGCGACAGTTACCAGACGATAATTTCACATTTGCAGTGTTTATTTTCAAGGCTAAAGGAACCTTTTATCATTCAGAGTGAGGGGACGCAGCTGATCATTTGATACACTTTCTGTTATAGATGATCCATCAGTTTAATCATCCATTTGTCTCCTTCAGTGCAACTTGCTGATACTGATTTATAGCAACTGGCGAGGTTTATCGGAGCTTTTCCACTGAAAACAGTTGCCTGCCGCTGATGCGGGAAGCAGAGTTGATGAGAGCGGTGAACCAAGATATTAAAGTTGTTGACTGTAAAACCAAAACAACCAAAAGACGATAAAACGCTTTGTAGAGTTATGGGTAACCGCAGAGTGGAATTCTTTGTGGGTTCGTCCCTACAAGCAACTCCTTTCACATCACAGTCCGTTGTTGATACCACGTCATTCATTTGTGCAGCTTCTTACTTCAGCATTTGTTTGCAGGGAAAGAATAAGTGTGAAAGTAAAAAGCACGAAAAGCACATTTTCTTTCAGACAAATCAAAAGCCATTCAAGGCTGAAAGAAACCCACTGGTGCCTGACGCTGACGTCCATGACATTTTCTTTCTCTGTGCCAGTTTTCTGTATTACAGGCAGCTTAGATAAAACTCTGTGAACTCTTGAATGAAGAATTAATAACTTGGAACTTCTGTGTCTCGCTTCAGTGGTTCCTGTCTTTCCTAATCTCAAAGAATGTCTTTCCCATCCTTAAACTACTCCACCAAAGCAGTTTTCTGTCCTTGTTTGTTGCAAAGATTGCAGACATCCCCACAGCGGCAGGAAATAGCCCTAAAACGACTTCCTTTACACTGCAGCCACATCACTCATCCTGTTCAATATCACAATCTAGTGTTGGTCATTTACACGGCCGTACTGTTGCTATGGCCTACTCGACTTCAGCCACACATCGGCAAGATGCCATGACCCCCGAGTCTGAGCTCTACACAAACTGAACAAATCAGCACAATTACAAAGAACAACGCTGAAGTGAAGTCGGCCAAAGTCTTATGTAACACACTCCTAATCAGTACATGAAAGTCACTTCATGATCCGAACACTCGCATCGCTGCAGTCGCTCTTAAAAGCCACACGTGAACCTTTTTCCCGGCTCTCTTATCTAAAAAGAGTCAAAGCTACCTCTGGCGCGCTGATTAGAGCACTTATGCATGTGATGAGTCACCGCTTTGGGCGGCTCACCGGTTTCGACGCGCAGAATGCAATCACCGGGAGTCAAACAGCCGGCCAGCTTCACAGCTGTGTGGCTCTCGCTCAGCTGTCAAAAGGCCCGAGAAGTGCAGCGTCTGTCCCCGAGCCTCTGCATCCTGCTAATTGGCCGGCGGTGTGCAGAGCGAGGCGCTAAGCACCGAGAGCCCTGATGGATGTTATTCGATTACTTTCCAGAACTTTCATATCCTCCAGCAGGCATCGCAGGAAGTTGATTTTTGAAGCAGCATGATCCCTCCAATAGTGATTTGAGTGTAAGAGATTTCAGCAGGAGGCCGATTTCAAAGTCGTTAACGTGAGCCGACGATGTAATATGGTCAAAACCGTTTAGAGACCTGCTGTTATCGTGTACAATGGCTCCTTCATTGACTGTATCGCATGAATTAGAGTTCCAAATGCAATACAATTATATAGGATGTCAAATATTAAAATAAGGGAAATAATCTGCATGATTTGGTCCCCATCTGTGGAACATCAATCCGTCAAAATTATAAATAAAGCATTTACAAGAAAGCTCAACCTCATTGGTATGTTACCTCACACATTGTAGGCTCCTCAGCCGGAGAATCTAATATTATATTAATGATAATAATAATAAATGTCTTTGCCTTCCGACAGACGGTCGGTTCTATTTCTCTCTCACTATCGGCGGACACGGTGTGTTTGACAAGTGATCCATAATCGTCACCATCCCAGACGTTGCCTGAACTGTAAAACGCACTTGGCTTTTGAGAGTTTTTTACTTCTCGGTCCAGCACAGTAGCCGTCAGTCCGTCCGGCGCTGTTTGTTTCTGCGGCGTTGCCCTCTCAATGACTGTTATCACAGTGCACACTCGTACATTAGGCTGATTCATGGTCCCGTCTTGGCGTTGAAGGTGGTAAACTGTAGTATTTCTGAGGCGGACACATCTTGGCCCGCTCCATTGTTATTGTTCTGCTTCCTGGCCGTCAGACAGGCTGAGGGGAGGAGGCGGAATGTTTGGGGAGCGACGAGACGAGTTGTTTTTTACGAGCCGGCACTTTGCACCCCATAAAGTTAATTTCCCAAAAGAACGTCCAACCATCTCTATATGCGAATGTGTGCGTGTGCCAACAATAAAAAGCCTGCTTCTCATCATATCATTTGTTAAACGCCAGGTAGTGACTCACACTTTCTGCACGTTTTTATTGGTAATCATTCGTTTGTTTATTAAATGATTGAATATTAAATGAATATTTCATGAGGAAGGTAAAACATTCACCATTTTTGTTAGACCTCAAGGACACGCACGATGTGTTCCAGTGAGTTGTGGTCGTTTTGTTTGTTCACAGTTCAGTTGCAGACACTGAGCAACGTTAGCATTCAGTAGTTGTGTCCGATGTCCACTCTTCCTTTAGCGCCGTTTTGGTCTCCACCAACTCCTGAGGGAAATATCTTCACTCTTTAGCTGCTAAATGCTCCACTGTGTTCACCGGCTAGTCACTAATGGTGTCTAACTGCTGCTTGATGCTGGATTGGTGGTGTACGAAACAAAGCTGGTGAGAGTAAACAAAGTAAAGTTCTGGGCCGCGAAACAAAAACAACAAAGAGCTGAAACACTTGAGTGGATCTCTGTTCTCTACCTATTCGTGATTCATTTGCTGCTGTTTTCCTCTTAAATACGTCAATAATAAGAGTCAAATATAAGTATTACAGATGTAGTCATTGGAGTGTTTACTTCTCCAAATCTTACGAGTGACTATTTTAATTACTGGGATGAACTCACTGTCTGTGTTTAGCAGGGACCAAGTTGGAGGTACAGTAATTGGACATATTTATCTGATTTCCTAACCCCAGTGTCCCTCTGCTGAGTCAATAAACCAAAAGGCTGCAGAATGCCAGAACCACCGACTTGAGGTAGTACGCTCTGCTCTTTATTGGGGCTGGATGGCTCTGCAGGAGTCCGGGTCAGAACATCACGAAGGGCCCAGCCAACTCCCGACGACGCCAAGGCCCCCAGCTGGTCTGCTGCTGCTCGTTACGGACGCATTCTTTCCACCCAGCAGGGGAGCAAACAGCTCCTGGATGAGATTGATCACCACGAAAGCACAAATACGCTGACGTCCAACTAAAGTCAGGAACATCAGCGTCACATGCACACGTACTGCTGTCCACAGCGCCTCCTACACGTGGAGGTCAGAGTTCAGAGAGAGAGCAGGGACACGTCAGCTGGGTGGGTAGGTGGTAGGTTGAGCTGCGGGCCTCTGTTTAAAGCATGTTACAGCTTCAGCTGAAATGGAAGTACAGTAAACACAGACCGGAGAATGCTCACTCCAACACACCACAAGGTTCAAAACAAACACATTTTATACTGTGCATGAAGTGGGGGTGTACGGCCCGATGTTTGCCCGTTAATGGGAAGGCTGATTCATTCATTCTACTAAAGAGCTATGTTTAGTTGAGGGCCGTTCATTGTTGAACGGATCACCAGGGCTGCATGTGGCGTCAGATGTGACAACGCTGACTACTGTCCTGCTGTGTGGCTGATTTTTTATCCAATCAAAAAGAACACGGGCTCGACTGAAAAGGATCAGGCAACTGCAGAGCTGCATGAATCAGCCATTCACGTGAAAGGGGGAGTTGGTATTGTATTTTTTTTTGGGTGCTGCACTGCGGTACGATCTTTTAAAGAAAAGGAGCTGTGACATACAGTCACGCCTGAAGCCTGAACAATAACCCTTTCAACCATTTCTAGTGTTGTAAGTGATGAACACGAGGTGAGCAGCCACAGAGCAGGAAGTCACCGAAGAAAACAGAAGAAATGTCAGCTGTGGTGAAAGATCAGGGCAGGTGACAGCTGATCAAGAGGAATGACGGGCTTCATTAAGCGAGGGGGAGACGGGCGGGACCAGCTGTGCTTCAATGTCTCTGTTTCAGGCGTGCATGTCAGACGCCGTCAGCCTCACTGCCGTGTTTTACAGCCACACTCCTCTCAGCTGACGGTTATGAACTCTGCAGTACAGTACTTCAGTTGACCTCCTCAGGCATTTTAATGGGCTCCTCCGACATGGAGATCTCGAGGCATGTCTTCCAACAGCTGAATGCTGAATGCGATCCGTCTTGATTTGCAGCGGAGCAGCAAACATATGGTTGTTATCGCGTTCGCTACCGGAGGAAACATACATGAGCCCCAGCTGAGGCCGAGGTAACGCAGCCTACAGAGGAACGCCGAAACCGAATGATGACTCGACGGACTAATCTGTGGGAGGGAGGGTGTATTTCAGCCAGACCGCAAACAACCTCCTCCAGAAACGCTGACTACGCAAACAAAAGCACGAGGAGAACTTGTGGCGAGTATAAAAATACTGACAGGATGTTGGAGGGAAAACATTAGAAAGCAGAGGTCATGCTGAGACGCACAGTGGCAACATCAATGAGGCCAATAGGGATAAAACACAGCATGAAACCTGCAGATACCCAACAGTTTATGCTGGAAATAGTTCCACTTTAAAGTTTTAGTCAAAACCAACTGTACTGTGGTCTTAAGAGACTTTTGAAAGAACCTGTGAATTCGGACCTACACAGACTTTGAACACTTAATCGAGCAGTTTACCTGACTTGCCCACCCCCGCTCTGCCGAACACGGCCAGCTTCACCTCTGGGCTTTTGGCCATGGCGGCGGCTGCGGCCAGCGAAGATCAGCGAACCAATCGGTGAGCTCCGAGGTCAGCCAGCCATCCTCGCAGCGTCTGAGGAAACATGTCGGACAAGTTCATACGTCACAATGCGTTTCTTTTGTTGTTTTGATGCTTAGGCACAGTCCAACGCGAACAACATGATTGTTTTTCTGGCATTAGATTGTTTTATGCTGTATTTTCCTTTCTGCCAGTATTACTACTTTTAGCTCCCACCACCATCCATGTGAGTCATAATGTGATTTCTCAGTGTCCTCCAGCTGGAGGACTTCCATTAGCAGAAGCGTCACGCTATGAATGACTACACTGGGGAAAAAAAGCCTGTAGTTACCTTTTGTGTCAGACTAATTCGTGTTGTCCAAATACGGCTTGCAGGAAACGCAATTGTGGCCTTGAATATATAGAACTCAAAGGACGCTTCCAAGGGAAAATGATAAGTTTGATTCTCTTATTTACGCTACCTTATTAAACTATGATATCTAGTGCATGTGAGGGCTGATTCAATATTATTTCATGTTGAAATAATGATATATATGATTGTATACTGTAATATAATGGGTATCTGGGATCAGAAAAGTATATTCTTACTAATGTCTTTACATTGAATTCAGCCCTTAAGGTGTGTGTGTGTGTGTGTGTGTGTGTGACTGTGTGTGTGTGTGTGTGTGTGTGTGTGTGTGTGTGTGTGTGTGTGTGTGTGTGTGTGTGTGTGTGTGTGTGTGTGTGTGTGAGAGACTGTGTGTGATTGTTCCGGCGGCAGGTGTGTGTGTCAGGAAGATAGAGTGCAGAATAACGCACGCTCAGCGCTGAAGTCATCCAAAGGGAAACACAACTGCAGCCCGTTAAAACAACCAGGCGCACGTCTGTTTCGTGAGAAAACATCCCACTGTGAAGTTATCTCAGCAGGTAATAGATTCTAACCCTCTGCCTCAAACTCTTCTGGCGGCTCTTCCAACTTTTAACCCAAAACATGCCGACAGCAACTAGAATCTTTATTGAACTCTAGTACCTCAGTAGAGGTAATACAACAGCAGACACGCCAGGCTGAGGCTTGTGTTTGTTTTGAATGTGTTCAGTGGTGGCAGCAGCACTCCCCTCATGGGGAAGTGTGTGTTTGTGAAGTGCAGGGTGATGGATATGAACTGCTGCAGAGGAAAACCTCCTCAGGAGCTGTGCTGCGGTCTCACAACAGAAACTCCAGACTAGAATACGACCTGACCCGCAATGCAGCCGGAACGCAGTGAATTGTCATCAACTATGATTTAGAAGACAACAAAAACACACTTGGTTGTGTCTTGGTTTCTTGCAGAGAGTTGTGTGTGGTCGCCCCCCCCCCCCCCCCCCCCCCCGAGTTTGTCACTGTTTCAGTCCATCAGTTGTCTCCACTGTCACTTAAATCTTCACCGGCACTGAGCCAGCTGACAGGATCTGCAGTCATCTTAATGTGAGATCAGTGCTGCTCTGTCTCACATTCTGCACTTAAGGCATCAAAGAGGAGGCGAACAGGCCGGTGTAATGATGCAGCGCTGTCACTGCCGGGCGAACGCGTGGTGCCGATGGTTCGGATGGGATTTAAAAAGTGATATAGTCCTCTTGAGTTGAGGAAAAGTCTTTGTGGATAAACTGGTGAAGGTGAACGCTGTTTACCCAACGTTCAGCCGATATGTTTTCATGCTTAAGTGTTTGGGCATGATCCAGATTCTTTCTGCCAGAAAGTTCACAATCCAGGTTTCTGTTAGCTCGTGCCTGGTGAAATAGAAGCTGAAAGATGTTTGTGCGTGCGTCAGTGCCAGAGACATGTTGGCCAGCTTCAACACTGGTATGAAGCAAACTTCCAGCACTTTGCTTGCTCATCCGCTGCAGCACGCGCTCCAGAGTTTAAGCTAACCTTTTCCCCTTTTTATACCAACACACACGCGCCCATATATGGTGTGGCTGTGCGCCGCTTGGTGTGGCTCAAGCGGCGGTCGCTCATCCATCATCGTGTGTCTCTCTCAGCGGGGGCCCTCGTGGCAGCCGTCAGCGTCTTTAAATATTATTATTTTTCAACAGGATTAATGTGGACTCTACGATTCGGCCCACCAGTCAAAACAGTGCGTTATACCGTAGGGATGTTGTAATGGTAATAACTGTGACAGCAGGAACATTTTGTTCTGTCCCTCTAGTGTAGTTTGAGCTTTTTGAGTCCATGATCCAGTCTGTTACACCTCAGGCGAATCAATTGTCAGTGAAGGTCTCGACTAACACTGTCAAATCAGAAAAAAATATCTGAGAAAGTGATTCAACAAGCCATTCAGACCATGGCCTTACCGTCCTATGTCCCATGCAGGCTCAGTAGAATATACCACGGCGTGAGAACTACCTTTGCAAAGGCGCCAATCAGAGCGGGCGTGGCTTTTCTCAGGAGAAGGGGCTTAAAGAGACAGGCGCTAAGACGGAGTGTTCTCAGACGGGTATATTCAGACAGACGGTACGAGAAAGAAAAAGTGTTTTTTGAACATTAAAGCGAGTATAAATGTTCCAGTATAAATTCAAAATGCAAGGATGAACCTGAAAATGAGCATGAAGTTCATTTAAGTTCTCCACGACTACCTTGGTTGTTGCCGACAAGGGGTTAAGAGCAACAGTCTGCAGCCGGTTAGCTTAGCTTAGCATAAAGACTGAAAGCAGCTAGCTCGGCTCTGTCCACAGGTAACAAAGTGTGCCTGCCAGCACCTCTAAAGCTCAATTATCAACACGTTGTATTTCATTGTGAAGTGTATGTGCATCTTGCAAAGAAATAGTCCCGCACGTAACAACCGAACATGTTGTTTTTACACCTTGTTTTTGTACGGGTTAGACGAACGAGATAAAACATGTTAGCTAAGTGTTGGTAAGCAGATTTCATCATCATTATCTCCCACGTCTTAGCCAATCCTCTACTCATGCAAAAATATTTGCTAATTTGCTGCTGTTCAGATGGTGCCTTTTAACCAAACTCTGGAAACCATCGGCTTCTGCATGTTGGTTAGAAATGAACCAGACCAACTGAAAAATAACAAGTTCTGCCTGAATCTAATGTCACGTTGGCTCTGAAATGAGTTGGTCCCTGTCCGGTGTTTCTGCATCATTTGCCCGGACATCCACCAGGGTAACGCACGCTATCAGTACAAGAGAAAGGTGCGCTCTAAAGGAGACAAAGCACAAGGAACGTCTTCAGTCATTGTTTGTAATACGTTGTGTAAAATGTCGACAGCAAATGAACAGAATAGTAGTAACCCATACAAATGGCTCTTTACTATAGCAACAGATACCTCTCACGTGTATTACCGCAAGAGCACACACACACACACACACACCGCTGCAGTGTTCCCCTCGCTCTCACACGGAGCAGCAGGGAAACACCAGCGAGAGAGAGGAGGAAGAGACACACACACACACACACACAGACACAGCAGTGTCTCCCCACCGTCACGGTCATTCGTCTTCACATTTTGCCATTTATGGCGTCCGCCCACTCCACCCACCATCCTCTCTCTCTCTCGCTCTCTATCTCTCTCTGAAACTGGTCTACAAAACAGGAGGTACACCTACACATATCGTCACAATGACGCACTCAAAACAAATAATAACTGTAGACTGCAGGGCAAAAATGAGTACCACTGTTGCAGTACAAGCTGAGTTTCAGCTGTGCTTATTAACGTTCTGTATGACTACAGCACAGATTTGTTCCCTTTAGGTTGAGCCACTCTAATTTGTACACAGCTGAAGTGTTGCTGTTACTGTTGAAATACAACCTGATGCGTCCTGTATCGTATGTTTGTTTTTTTACCCATGGACCTCTGCTCTACAGGGACCCCATCCAAATTGTCAAACAGGACTGGACTGGACTCCGCTGAGTGCCCAGCTGGGGCTTTGTGTCATTTTTACCCTGAGAAATGAATCTGGGTGGTGGTGCCGCTGCGGTTCAGGGAGATTACAGGCCAGTCTGAGCTCCAGACCATGGGAGGAGACCTGCTGCACCGCGAGCTATAGAAAGCCTGCAAACCACAGGCCTGTCATCTGAGTCCTACTCACTGCCTGTTTTCATCCAGAGGGGACCGGCCTCTGTCAGAGCGCCCTCATCCCGATCCACTCTGGACCGGTTTGAGCAAACTTTTTTCATCACAAGCGCTCCTGCCTGAGAAGATTTAGTCCTTCTCTGCTGTTGGAGGGTAAAAAACTTTCTATGAGTCATCCGCAGTTTGAAGAAGTATTCCAATCCTTTACTTAAGTAGCTGTAGAAATACCACAGTGGAGAATATACTCTGATGCAAGTTAACGTCCAATTCACAGTTTTACTTCAGTTAAATAACACATTTGAACAAAGTGTAGTTTAAGGCGCCCGGTGGAGTTGTTAACAAATACAATGAGTACATTCTCATAAAAACATCGCTCCATAGCGCTACTACCACTCAAAACTTCAAAGAGTACCTTTTTAAGTTTTAAAAGCCACACTATAGTAAGCCTACTTATGTGTTAACAGCATCATATTTTTTTAAGGAGTATTGTATATTTTCCTCATGAAATCTTGATTTTTAAAGTAATTCAGTGGAGTTGTTGAAGTACAAGTACCTCAGGATTGTACATAAGTACAGTACTTCAGTGAATGTACTTAGTTACATTCCTACACTGAGTCTTTAACATTTCATTGGGACCAAGATGCACTTTATCTTCTTATGTGCATGCCAGCTGAGTCGCTGTAACTTATTTCAGATGACGTTGGAGTGCCTTCGTTCCCTCCATCGTCATTTTAGATGGCACCCCCCCACGCACAACCTCCTTCAGGACCCCTGGGAGACCCCTGGGAGACCCCAGCACCCCGGTTTGGCAAGCACCCGTGTGGGATGTTTCGACTGACCCTAAATCCCATTGAGATGCGGGCTATTATGCAACACTCAGAGCTGCTCGTGAATGCCAATTACGTCCTCGAAACTCAATAAGGCGAGGTGGAGGGAGACACAACTGCACATTCAGGGAGAATGAACTCGAGGTGCATTTTGACTGTATCACAGAAAACTGAATGTGTTCACTTTCACCAGCCCGAGTGACTGACTGAACAGATTTGTCCAACTTTTAAACTTTTAGAAATAAAAAAAACAAAGATCACTGAGGAAACTGTTGATTGTAACATATTTAAATATCAAGAAAGAAATGTTTATTTAAAGTCACATGAATACTAAAACATGTCCGCCAGTCAGATACAGAACTATCATTTTATGCCATGAGAGAACCAGATAGTGCTATGACCTTCCTCAAAGGTCTCGTTGGGTCAATAAAATACTCAACATCTGGCTTGACAAGAGGTTTGAGTCCAGAGGGGACGCACCTCACATGAGAACACCGACAGGGAGACTCACCAGCGCCCGCTGAATGCAGAAGAATCTCCCGGGGATGAGAAAGAGAGAGAAATGCCAAAAAGTTGCCAGGTCCGCTGATTTAAAAAATGATGCGTCTGACCTTCCCAGACGCAGATGCGGAAGCAGAGCACCGCTGGATGGAAGGAGGGGATATCAACAGCTGGATGGACGGACGCCGTGCGGACAGACCGAGCAGCTGCTCTCACTGGGATGAATGAATCCCTCACACGGAGGATCAGCGGAGATGTATACGGAGCGGAGCTGCTGGAGTTCCCGACGCTCTGCTGCCTGTGACCGGACTGCTGCCTGCATGCCGCCGCATCTACACACCGAGGGGGCCCTCTAGTGGCAGCACGCGATCGCGCAAGCTTCTAAAGAAGCCCGGAGCCACCCATTTAAACGTCCCGTTGTACTTAATTGCAATTATGTAAGGTCTCTTTTTTTGAGACGAAAATGCCACCATCACCATTTGTTTCAGTGAAGGTAGAAACGTTGATGTTTCATGAACTCGGAACCATCATTAAAGGAAGAGAAGTCATGATGCTTTTTATTAGACAGTCAAATGTCGCTCTTTTCTAAAGCTGAAAATGAATTTGACTACTTTTATGCTTCCAGTCATCACGACAGTGAATACGTTGTGTAAAATGTCGACAGCAAATGAACAGAATAGTAGTAACCCATACAAATGGCTCTTTACTATAGCAACAGATACCTCTCACGTGTATTACCGCAAGAGCACACACACACACACACACACCGCTGCAGTGTTCCCCTCGCTCTCCCACGGAGCAGCAGGGAAACACCAGCGAGAGAGAGGAGGAAGAGACACACACACACACACAGACACAGCAGTGTCTCCCCACCGTCACGGTCATTCGTCTTCACATTTTGCCATTTATGGCGTCCGCCCACTCCACCCACCATCCCCTCTCTCTCTCGCTCTCTATCTCTCTCTGAAAATGGTCTACAAAACAGGAGGTACACCTACACATATCGTCACAATGACGCACTCAAAACAAATAATAACTGTAGACTGCAGGGCAAAAATGAGTACCACTGTTGCAGTACAAGCTGAGTTTCAGCTGTGCTTATTAACGTTCTGTATGACTACAGCACAGATTTGTTCCCTTTAGGTTGAGCCACTCTAATTTGTACACAGCTGAAGTGTTGCTGTTACTGTTGAAATACAACCTGATGCGTCCTGTATCGTATGTTTGTTTTTTTACCCATGGACTTCTGCTCTACAGGGACCCCATCCAAATTGTCAAAACTGGACTGGACTGGACTCCGCTGAGTGCCCAGCTGGGGCTTTGTGTCATTTTTACCCTGAGAAATGAATCTGGGTGGTGGTGCCGCTGCGGTTCAGGGAGATTACAGGCCAGTCTGAGCTCCAGACCATGGGAGGAGACCTGCTGCACCGCGAGCTATAGAAAGCCTGCAAACCACAGGCCTGTCATCTGAGTCCTACTCACTGCCTGTTTTCATCCAGAGGGGACCGGCCTCTGTCAGAGCGCCCTCATCCCGATCCACTCTGGACCGGTTTGAGCAAACTTTTTTCATCACAAGCGCTCCTGCCTGAGAAGATTTAGTCCTTCTCTGCTGTTGGAGGGTAAAAAACTTTCTATGAGTCATCTGCAGTTTAAAGAAGTATTCCAATCCTTTACTTAAGTAGCTGTAGAAATACCACAGTGGAGAATATACTCTGATGCAAGTTAACGTCCAATTCACAGTTTTACTTCAGTTAAATAACAAATTTGAACAAAGTGTAGTTTAAGGCGCCCGGTGGAGTTGTTGTTAACAAATACAATGAGTACATTCTCATAAAAACATCGCTCCATAGCACTACCACTCAAAACTTCAAAGAGTACCTTTTTAAGTTTTGAAAGCCACACTATAGTAAGCCTACTTATGTGTTAACAGCATCATATTTTTTTAAGGAGTATTGTATATTTTCCTCATGAAATCTTGATTTTTAAAGTAATTCAGTGGAGTTGTTGAAGTACAAGTACCTCAGGATTGTACATAAGTACAGTACTCCAGTAAATGTACTTAGTTACATTCCTACACTGAGTCTTTAACATTTCATTGGGACCAAGATGCACTTTATCTTCTTATGTGCATGCCAGCTGAGTCGCTGTAACTTATTTCAGATGACGTTGGAGTGCCTTCGTTCCCTCCATCGTCATTTTAGATGGCACCCCCCCCCCCCCCCCACGCACAACCTCCTTCAGGACCCCTGGGAGACCCCTGGGAGACCCCAGCACCCCGGTTTGGCAAGCACCCGTGTGGGATGTTTCGACTGACCCTAAATCCCATTGAGATGCGGGCTATTATGCAACACTCAGAGCTGCTCGTGAATGCCAATTACGTCCTCGAAACTCAATAAGGCGAGGTGGAGGGAGACACAACTGCACATTCAGGGAGAATGATCTCGAGGTGCACTTTGACTGTATCACAGAAAACTGAATGTGTTCACTTTCACCAGCCCGAGTGACTGACTGAACAGATTTGTCCAACTTTTAAGATGTTACAGTTCATCTTAGAAATAAAAAAAAACAAAGATCACTGAGGAAACTGTTGATTGTAACATATTTAAATATCAAGAAAGAAATGTTTATTTAAAGTCACATGAATACTAAAACATGTCCGCCAGTCAGATACAGAACTATCATTTTATGCCATGAGAGAACCAGATAGTGCTATGACCTTCCTCAAAGGTCTCGTTGGGTCAATAAAATACTCAACATCTGGCTTGACAAGAGGTTTGAGTCCAGAGGGGACGCACCTCACATGAGAACACCGACAGGGAGACTCACCAGCGCCCGCTGAATGCAGAAGAATCTCCCGGGGATGAGAAAAAGAGAGAAATGCCAAAAAGTTGCCAGGTCCGCTGATTTAAAAACTGATGCGTCTGACCTTCCCAGACGCAGATGCGGAAGCAGAGCACCGCTGGATGGAAGGAGGGGATATCAACAGCTGGATGGACGGACGCCGTGCGGACAGACCGAGCAGCTGCTCTCACTGGGATGAATGAATCCCTCACACGGAGGATCAGCGGAGATGTATACGGAGCGGAGCTGCTGGAGTTCCCGACGTTGATGTTTCATGAACTCGGAACCATCATTAAAGGAAGAGAAGTCATGATGCGTTTTATTAGACAGTCAAATGTCGCTCTTTTCTAAAGCTGAAAATGAATTTGACTACTTTTATGCTTCCACTCATCACGACGGTGAATTGGTAATTGGGTCAATTATCTTGTGAACGAATCAGATCAGCAAACTGAACTTAATTACGAGATAACAGTCCTTCATTTCACTTGAACCCCGGCCTATTGAAACGTACAGTTAAAAGCTATTAAAGTGATCGTGATGTAATGCCCTTAGTCCCTTGGTTAGGAGGTAGAAGATGGAGTACAGACCTGTTTTAGGAGGACTTTATAATATATTGGTCGTGAAGCAATATGCATGACTCAGCTCACCAGGCGCAGCTGCTGCGACAGGAACACATCTGCCAGTGTGTTTTTTGCTTGCAAACACTCGTCATTGTGGCACTGAATTGCGCTCGTTACATCATTTCATTTCCTCATCGTCATTTCTGAGACACCAACGCGTGACATTTAAGATGAGTGGAAGTTGATACGAAGTTGACTTCTGCAGAAGTCACTGCGGTGAACTGCACCCTCCAGTGGGTTTAACAAAGACTGCAGGGAGGGTTTCCTTCCTTCTCATGGTCACGCTGGTGTTGGTCTCCACAACTCGAGCTGACGATTCACTTCAAACGTTTTACTTCACTGCAAACTTCCCTCATCTGGGTTTGTCCGCGAGTGAACTCACATTCTCTCTGCATATTCAGTCTCACGGTGAATTAGACAGAAACTACAGCATTCCGCGAGTCGCATGCGCGTCTCAGCACATGTCATCTGCTTGGTCATGGAGGCATCAACATGTAATATAGATGTTAAATTAACAGTGAAAACTCATCATAGCTTCATTTAACATCAGTATTCATAATTACACTTCATGTTTACTTCTCCTGATCTTTACCTCCTATAACAAGGTCCATAGGGGCATCTCAACAAATTAACATATTATATTATATAAGTGTTATTTACTGATTGTTTTCGTGTTTGAATACATGTTAAATATTTAACTGCCAAGTAATAATGCGTGTTTGATTCTTACATTGTTTTTGCATTAAATCATACTGGGATGTTTGCTGAAATTGATAAGATGGCCCGACCTAGAACATGTTCCAGCAGCCGCCACTGCAACAGAGGCGCGCTGCGCTTTTACGCGCGACTCCAGTGGCGGAGAGAGAGAGAGCCGTGAAGACTGTCAGCGTGGGAGTGGTCTGCTGCCAGAAGATGATCTTTTACCTTCTCTTAAAAATAAATAATCATATTTAGTTCTGTATGTTTGGTTTTCTTTTTCTTTAATTTAACATCTTTACTTTTGAGTTCGGAGGTTTTATCACGCAAAGAAAAACATCAATACGGATCGTTCATGTATTTGCCACAATATTAGTTCAATAGTTGAACTGAAGAGTTGATTAAAGGCTTTGACTTTTTCACCGTAAAATGCTGCAGAACTCACTCCAAGAGAAGAATACAAAATAATATGAATTAATATAATATGCAGCCAGAACTCGACAGAAAACAAACTGTTACACTGATGTAATGCAGCTTCATCTAAAGCCCCGCCATGTTTACAATGTTTAACGAGTCTTCTAAGTTAACCCTCTCTATACAGTAAACGGTGAAATAAATACTGCGTCACGTGATCCGGTCAGAGATCACAGAATGCCGACAGGTCGGCGCGAGCCAACTTCTGCCTCTTAAGTAGCTGAATTAATTAGCCTAAATATTAATGGTAACTGAATAAAACTGCAAAAGAACATCTCTAGACACATGAGACACTCATTTACTTGTACATACTTTAAGCAGGAAGTCACAAACTGCACTAAGTAGCTGACAACAGGAACCAGTTCAACCACGAGAGGGCAGCCCACAGCAGGCTTTCTGTAATTATGTCAATTTAATAATTGTACTTATTTGAGGTTATTTAGTTACTTTAAAAAAGGCGATCCTGTGTTGTATGTTTCATCGTCCGTGTAAATGAGCTGGTAAAGTAGCATTGAAGTGCTAGCAGCCTAGCTTCCATGCTATGGCTATAGTCTATATTGTGGTTATGAAGCTATATTATGTGTTTACAGTGAAAAGCAAATACCTAGAGTCCATACACCACACTTACACTAAAATATGATGTGAAGGTTTATGTGAGAAGAAAATGAAATACACACAAATATATTGCTGGTGAAGATATTTTATTAGGTCGCATATGTCTGGTATTGTCGATGTAGTAAAACTGATCTCAGAAAATCGTGTCATATCTATTTGCATTGACTTGTTGAGTCAGTGACATTCAACAACTAGAAGAACAACCTTCCCAAAGCTGACACTAAATGTCATATTAGCTGTACTGTAGTTTAAACATGATTTGAAATGCGGGTTCTCTGACCCGCAACCATAAAGCAGCCTGTTGGGACTCTTTGCTAAACTTATAGAGGATCGAGGAGCATCAAAGACGCAATGTAAATGAATCACGTGATCTTTAATGGACTCATTTTAGCGACTACATTCATATGAGAATTGTTATTGAGCTCTCTGCTGCCTTATTCAAATTTGTTTATCATGTGAAGTGTTTGCATCAGACGCGTTCACCGACCAGACGAACACAATATACACTTTGTTTTAACACTTGGTAAAAACAAAAAGGGACTAACTCAGATGAGCGTAAAACGGTAAAGTCGCACAAATTATTATGTGTTAGTTTTCGGTTTTGCTGGACGCGCGCGCTCCCTCCCACTTTCAGCACTTCTCTTTTCAGCAGGACCACGCGCGACTCCAGTGACACTGTGGAGGAGAGCAGAGTGCCATGAAGACCGTCAGCGTGTGAGTGTTGTGCTGCCGGAAGATGCTGCTGCTGCTGCCCGGTCTGTTGTTCATTCTCTGGGGAGAACCGGCTCGGTGCCTGGAGGAGAACGGAGGCTTCACTTTTGATGGACACATCCGCCACTTCGCCGTGGCCGCCAACACGGTTTACGTCGCTACGGAGGAGAGGCTGTACCAGCTGAGCCACGACCTGACTCTGGTCCAGAGTCTGAGTCAGAGAGGGATGTTGTCGGGGAGCGATCGGACCAACGACGCGCACTTTTCCCGGGTTGCCGAGACGGACGATTGGAACGCAACTTTCGGCGTCAACATATTGTTGCCGTTTGTTGAGAATGACACGCTGATCAGCTGCGGCGTGATCGAGTGCGGCTACTGCGAGGTGCTGGACCTGAAGAACATTTCTAATGTGCTGTACAGGGAGCACATCCAGGTGGGATCCCCGTGGACAAGCAGCGCGTCCGTCGGCTTCCTGGTGGATGTGGAGCAGAAAAGTACCGAGACCTACATTCTGACTGCCAATCAGCAATATGAGCCGAAATATGAGCCCGCAAAGAAAAGCTGCTCATTGGTACCAGATGCAGTGCACCTTCATAATACGAATAACCATCAGAAAGGATCTATATTTTCTTTGAGTGGCGCCTTCACTACCACTTCAATCAAACGATGCAAAGGCAATGCTGAGTTTGTGGATGGATTTCAGATCAATTTAATCATTTATCTTTTCTCCAACCTGCCCTCAAGTGACGAGAACAACAAAGTCCGTCTCATTTGGCTCGAGGGTAAAACAAATAAAAAGGATACTCTCGAGTCTCTGCGGGGCGCGATCCTGCGTGTCTCTGATGGTGATGGGGGTGAAGGCAGCAAGCTCCTCGCCTCCGCGGTGATCCCGGGCGGGCCGCCGGTGCTGTGGAGCGGCGTGTTCAGTGTGGACGGAGGACAAACCAACACCGAGCTGCTTCTGTTTGACATCAGTCCGGATCTCAGCGGAGACCCCGATGCAGATCCAGACTTCGGCACTGGCTGCCCTCTGAACACAGCACTGACGGTGGGTGGTTTTATTAAAGATAAACGTTTTGTAGTGATCGGGTGTTGTTTCCATTACAGTTACAAAACTGGAATCACGGGCTCATTTTACGCACTGACAAAGTCTTCCACTCTCCGTGAAAACCAATGTCCATGTGGGTAACGATCATAACGACATTATACCAGGTATGCTGCTACTGATACTGTGAATGTGTATATTTCATGTTATCAGCACAGTTTACAAAGTGCTTTAAGAGTGAAATGATTTAAGTTTTCCCCTATAGATGTTTCCATGTAAATCAACACAGAAACAAGGTCAAAGTTATTTCAAAGTGCAATCTTTTCTGCTGGTGTCAGCATATTTGAGGAGGGAACTCGGTTTTGCTCACTGAATTGTCTCATTAAACAAGAAAAACTGTGATCCAAAGGTGAGAAGTTGGTTCATGAGGCTCTTATGGAGTTGATTGCTGTAGAGATGGTGACAACATAATTAAAATGTCACTTACTGTCACTGAACACTCTCATATCACCCACATGGATGTTCATTCCAGAGCAGACGAGGTGAACGAGGTGTAGGCTAAGTACAGACTAACTCACTGGATCCAGGGAGGGATTTATGCTGATGCGTATGCCAGAGCTTTCCTGGTGCGGCTCACATTCAAAGGCACAATGAAATGACAAACAAAAAATATGAATGAACATGATTTACTATCAGTCACAATCACTTGATGACCCAGCAATGCACTGAGTTGAGTTTTGAGTCGTCATAATCTATTTCAACTGCCCTCAACACGACTTCAGGAATCCATAAATACCTGTTGGGTCCTAATCTGATCATCAGTGTGTTTGTTTGTTTCTCAGCCAAAGACTCTGAAGCCGAAGGCCGTGCTCTTCAGGCAGAAGTACATGACCTCTGTTCTGGCAGTGAGACAGAAGGCCTGGGTGGTGTTCTTCATCGGGACAGGAGATGGGCAGCTCATTAAGGTGTGTGGAAATACTTATTTAGAATTAGTACTTATGCATGCATGCACCAGATGCTCTCCAATGTGTTCTGTTAGTTAACTATCTGTACGTTGTCACTGATGTTTATTTCATGATAGGAAAGAAGGCGATGCTCTATAGGACGACAGACGCTCCAAAGTCTGTTTCAAGCGGAACCATACTGTGACTAAAGTTGACAAATTCATATTTCAGTCTTCTTTGTGGGGCATGAAAAATAATGTCCAATTTCTTGCATTATTTTTGGTAAATCCTGACCAGCTTCCCGTCACCCCCGTCTTTGTCTCTTCTGTCACTTCTTCATCACATCATCCTCTGTCTTCTTAAAACAACAAAGGCAACTCTGCAGAGAGTCTTTACACGCGCTCATTCACATGATTAAAGAATTAAACAGGAAGCACTCCACAGCAACCCTCTGCTAGACACGATGGGCTCTTTCATGCCGAGTTTACTTTCTCAAGTTTTCATAAAACCCGAAGTGCATTTCTCCCAGCTCGGCAGCTGAGGCCTAACGGAGAAGAATGGCTTTATTATTGACTCGCTAGCAGATGTAACGCAGAGACACCTGACAGCTAGTGGGGGGAAAAAAGGCGATGCAGAAAGTGTCTGTTGCATTTTTTTTTTGCTCAAGATGATAGTGTGATGATGTGTGTGAGGTGTCGACCTATAAATAACTAACACACATAGAAACCTATGCCACCTTTTGGTTGTGAACTATTAACAGGGTGTGGTCAAATATCAGACATACTGAATTCTGTTTGTTCAGCAATATTTGTTTCTCTTCATTATTCAGATTTTCTTAAAATACACACAAGTATACTCTTTCAATGTAAAATGAACAAAAACAAGAGCTTCTTACAATCATCACGCTCAGTATATTGCTGTACAACACCAGCTCATTATAATAAAATCAAATCTAATGCGACACATCATAGTGGGAGAGTAGGTTCACTGTCAGTGTAGTATGGACGTGTAACCAAAACTCATGGGCAGAAAGCCACTTATTAAGCCCAATAACGTGACATCTCAGCCCTGTCCCTCCGAACATCAAAGATTCATTTCCTGTCACAGTTCACACACTCAGATGGTAGGAAGAGTTAAAGGCAGTTTTATCTAAAAGGGATAGTTTGGGTATTTTAAAGTGGGTTTGTTTGAGGTGTTTATCGACGGTCAGTTTATTTCCTACAATAGACAGAAGGTACAGCCACAGTTTGGAGTAGCAGACAGTAGTACCAACAAGGCAAATCAACGTGCTCCATAAAGGCAGCAGCAACATGTATTTTATCCACCCCAAAGAAAGGCCCACCTAAGAGAAAGAAATATCAGTTTAAGTGACCTATTTTTGTCAGTTCATCTTGCCGTGAGACAGATACACAGTATGTTTCCAACGGGTGAACAGAGGCCGTTATCTATGCTCTCGCCAAAGCCACCAGACTCCATTGGGAAAAACACTCCTGTGATCTGGGAGGAGAAATAACAGGTTTTTTACAATAGAGTCTGGTGACTTTGGCAAAGAGTATAGACCGATACAATGGCTTCAGTTCCACATCGGAAAATACTGTGTCACGGCAAGGTAAAGCAGCGAAAATATTGTAAATACAATCTACACTTACACTTAATACGTTTCACTGCTCCCCCGGTCCACATCAGTACATAGCTTTGCTCTTTACTGATACTTCTGCCTGCTTCTCCAAACTTGGGGCATTGACCGTCATCTATACTGTAATACACCGACTATGTGGCTCATACAACCCCACTTCAAAACACCTGAACTATCCCTTTAAATATTTGTCAGTCAGTAATTGCCAACAGGTGTGCAGACAGAACAGGCAAAGAGATCCGGGGGGAGTCAGAGAAAGGAGGGCAGGCACCAGCTGTGCAGACAGGTGTGTGGCCAGGTGATTGCCAGAGGAGGGAAACTCCCTAAAGGAGTAAGTGAATCCTGACAGAACCTGAAAAACTCCAGCATATACACTGGTGGCAGCACAAAGTATAGTTCAATCACATCCTGTGTGCTGGTAAATTGTTAAGTTGGGCAACACAGTGGACGTGACACGATGTGAACATAATGTTCTGTATTAAGACTCATAGACATCAGTGGTTTAAGACTTCCCTCAACAACCTAAATGGGAGTCGTAGCTTGACATGTAAGAGAAACCGGAACCACAGACTCACCAGGAAATGCAACTAATCCTCTACAGCCATCGCTTGCAGCAGCAGATACTTCTTTTAGCTAGTTAAGTCATTCATGCTGTTTTTGGCAGATTGTATCTATAGTGGTGCTATTTGTAGACAATGAAATGAAATTCCTACTAGATAGATAGATAGATAGATAGATATGTACTTTATTTATCCCCAGGGGGAAATTTGTATGTTACAGCAGCAAGACACACCAATTAGCAAAGTAGCAGAGTAACTAAAAATATTAAGTATTAAAAAATGCACAATAGAATAACAGAGTAGGACAAATTTAAATATCAGAATATATAAGATAAAACAACAAAAATGCACAGTATATACAATGAAATAGAATAGTATTGAATTATCTGACTAGGTGAAGAACAGTAGTGCAAAAGTCAATCCCAGCAAACAACAGTGAAGCAGTGTGTAGTTATGTGGAGGATGATCTGGCCCGAGGTGTTTTATTGTAAAGTCTTATTGCAGAGGGCAGGAATGTTCTCCTGTATCTTTCCTTGTGACAGTGGAACTGGATCAGTCTGTTGGAGAAAGTGCTCCGCTGTCCCTGCAGGAGGTGGTGGAGAGGGTGGTCTTGGTTATCCAATATGGATGATAGTTTCTTCAGTGTCCTCTCCACCACCTCTTCCAGATAGTCTTGTTTGCAGCCAATGATCTTAACTAGTTTGTTAAGTCTGTTGGTGTCTCCGGCTCCAATGCTGCTCCCCCAGCAGACTACAGCGAAGTACAGTGCACTGGCCACAACAGACTGGTAGAACATCTCCAGCATCCTGCTGCACATGTTGAAAGATCGAAGTTTCCTCAAGAAAAAGAGTCGACTCATCCCCTTCTTGTACACAGCGTTGATGTTGGTCTGTCAGTTCAGTCTGCTGTCGATGGAGACACCCAGGAACTTGTACCACCATGTCTACATCCTCTCCCAGAACTCTCAGCGTTTGTGGAGTCGTCGTCTTCCTCCTGAAGTCGACCACCATCTCTCTGGTCTTGGCCACGTTCAGACCCAGTTGATTTCTACCGGCCCACTCCACAAAGTCCTCCACTAACTGCCCTGTACTCCTCCTCCCGTCTGTCCCTCATACACCGACCACTGCAGAGTCATCAGAGAACTTCTGCAGATGGCATGACCCAGAGTTGTACTGGAAGTCAGTGGTGTACAAGGTGAACAGGAAGGGAGACAGAACAGTTCCCTGTGGGGCTCCAGTATCACTGACCACCGTATCAGACAGCACACGGCCCAGTCGGACAAACTGTGATCTGCCCGTGAGGTAGTCGGTGATCCAGGAGACGGTGGACGCGTTCACCCCCACCACCCGCAGCTTCTCACTCAGCAGCACTGGTTGGATGGTGTTGAATGCACTGGAGAAATCAAAGAAAGTGATTCTCACAGAGCCACCGGATCCATCCAGGTGCGACTGAGCTCGTTGCAACAGGTAGATGATGGCGTCGTCCACCCCCACACGAGGCTGGTATGTAAACTGCAGAGGGTCCAGTGAGGATTTCACCTGCGGTCGGAGGTGGGCCAAGACCAGCCTCTCCAGCACCTTCATCACGTGATGTGAGGGCAACTGGTCGGTAGACATTGAGGCCAGATGGTGTCGTCTTCTTCGGTACAGGAACCAGGCACGACATCTTCCACAGCACCGGGACTTCCTCCTGCTTCAGGCTCAGGTTGAAGAGGTGTTGAAGGACATTAGACAGCTGGATGGCACAGGTCTTCAGGACCCTGGGGCTGATGCCATCAGGTCCCACAGTCTTGCCTTGGTGGAGTCTCTCCAGCTGTCTTCTCACCTGGCCAGTTGTCACAGAGAGGGGGGGTCATAGTCTCGGTGGTGGCAGAGCCCTTAGAAGTGGAGGACTCTGAGTCCATGCAGCTCACCAGGGGGGACAGAGGGGGAGGTGTTTGGGAGGTGTGGTGTGTGGAGGAGACAGATGAGGGCTGTGAGCTAAACCTATTGAAGTGACTGTTAAGCTTCTTGGCCCTCTCCAGGGAGCCCCCTGGTTGTCTGCCTCCAACCTTGAAGGCGGTGATCTGCTTCATCTCTGTCCACACCTCCTTCACATTGTTCTGCTGGAGTTTGGCCTCCAGCTTCCTCCTGTAGGTGTCCTTGCACTCTCTGATCTTTATCTTCAGGTCGTGCTGAACTCTCCTGAGCTCGTCCCTGTCCCCAGACCTGAAAGCTGCTTTCTTCTTATTAAGAACAGCTTTCAGGTCACTGGTAATCCATGGCTTGTTATTGGGGAAGCAGCGTACAGTCCGGGATGGTATGACGGTTTGTTCACAGAATTTGATATATTCTGTGATACAGTCCGTCATGCTGTTGAGGTCCTCCCCATGTGATCCACAAAGAACATCCCAATCAGTCGACTCAAAGCAGTCCTGCAGAGCGTCATTGGCCTCCTGAGACCACCTCCTCATAGTCCTGGTGGTCACAGGCAGCCTCTGCACCAGAGGAACATACTTTGGTGTTAACAGGATCAGGTTGTGGTCGGACCTGCCAAGGGGGGGAAGGGCAGTAGCACTGTATGCCTCATTTGCATTTGCATACAGTAAGTCCAGAGTTTTATTGTTCCTTGTGGGGCAGTCAACATACTATGACAATGTACTATGACAAGCCAAAAGGTCTGCTGTGAAAAAAAGTCATATTGAGAGAGAGAGAGAGAGCCAAATAATCATTTGTGCTGGCTCATTAAGCTAATGCCGTGTTCACACCAAACGCGCCGCGTATTCGCTCCATTCGTGCCGCCGGTCTCGCCGGGGACTATTTTTGTTCATTCGCGAATCGCTGGACGCGCCGGAGAGGGGGCGTGGCTTATCGCCCTGAAAGCCGCTCAACTGTCCGCCATTAACCATGAAAAAATAACCTATTTCTGCTTAGTACGTGTTGTGGAAGTCACAGATATCCCGGGAAACTAAATGCCGTCATGTCTGGGTTCATAACATTGTCCAGAGGAGCTCTGTGGATTTTATCGAGTTGTATTCACTGTGTCTAGCAAGCCACACGTCTCTGTTTACTACAGCTGTATGAACACAAAATAAACTGATTTGGCTGTGATTTAACGGCAATAAACAAACAAAAAGGGACACCGAAATAACTACGTAATGATGCCGATTTGTAGGCTACTGGTCTTCTCAATGGAGCTCAGATCGATCGGTGCTAGGCTATGCTAACATCGTAGCAGCTCCACCAACACTCAGAATAACGTCATCTAGACGTAAATACGGCAGCGTCTATTCATTGTTTGTACCATATGGTTTACACACACACATTTATACACATAGTTTGGTCCGGTCTCTGTTGATATGAGGTATCGTAGAGCTCTGGGTGAACAGACGGCTACAGGATTTATTTCCTGATTCAACAACAGCAGGACGTCAGTGATGACAGGAGAAACATCTCAAAGATAGGCTATCGCACTGGGGCGGAACGCGAATATTTCGCCGAAGTTGAAAAATTTCAACTCGAGCATTTGGGCCGATTTGCCGTTTGACGCAAATTAGACGCAAAAATTTGACGCAACAATTTGACGCAAAAATTTGATGCAAAAATTTGATGCAAAAATTCTCCAGTCTCATCGCATCTGTGCATAGACTTTGTATGTAATCTACTCGCGCGAATAATTTGTGCGCCGTTTGGTGTGAAAGCACCAGCCTTAAATGGATCAAAACAATGAAAAGTTTCCTTTTATATTTTGACCAGAGTAGTACCCTCTCTCCAGCTGTTTGCCTGTTGGCTAACTTCATGCGCAAAAAACATTTTTTAATCCGTTCATTAAACCGTAACCGTTTGGTATTTACCAGCAGAGTAGCTCAGTCTGAAACTAAACAAAGCTACGTTGTTGTTGTCAGCTCGCTGTGGACAAGAACTACCACCCCACCTGTCCCAGGGTGCTCTACAGGGCCAACGACGACCGCCAAGTGTTTCCCAAAATGCTTCTGGATCAAGTGGATCTTAAACATGTGTACATGCCATTACAAAACCAGGTAAGTGCATTGCACATGTACCATGTGTAGGGCTGTGGTGAACACTGAGAGATTATGAATACTTCAAAATGTTCTGATGTTTTCATGACCACAATGTGCTGTATATTAAAGTGTTGCTGTGTTTGTGTTTTGTTGTAGATGAAGCGCGTACCCGTGTCTGATTGCAGCACATACACAAACGTGCAGGACTGTTGGTCTGCACAGGATCCGTACTGCGTCTGGTGCGGCTCTCACAACAGGTCGGGGAAACAACATCTGACGTTGACACCTTTCAATAATCATAAACTCGGTTACAACATTTAGTTTCTCTTTCTAGTTGCACATTTGAAGATGAGTGCCAAGACTCAGACTGGATATCCATTCCTGATGATTTTCAAGCGAAAATGGTTTCCTACAGAGTAAAGGACGGATCTGGACAGGTACAGATCACATGCAAGCTTTGAACTCTACTCAGTTGTGACTGTCACATGTTTCTCCTTCAAACACTCTTATCCTCCTTTTCTCAGATCACACTAAACATCCAGATACACCTCACTGTGGGCCGGGAGGCTCGGTCTAACTTCGCCTGTCAATTCTCCACAAGTGAGCCTTGTAGCACAAAAAGCCCTCCTCCACAGTTCCCACAATGCACCTGCATCCTTTCAAAAAGCACACTTCCTGCTGAAGGTCAGTGAGTAATGGATATAACATCAGAGTCTTTGTTGAATGAAGAAGTGAACATGTTATATATTGTTACATCACATAAAACATGTGTTCCTGAATATTATGACCAAGACTCTGACGTTCACTCTACTGTTTTCACCGAACAGGCCTGCCTGTGATAGTTAGGTTTAGACTTGGGACGACACAGTTGAGGGAAGAACTGAAGCTGTTCAACTGCTCTGAGATCAGTGGACCGCCAACTTCTGTCCTGTAAGTCCACAGTCAGTCAGATGCATCACTGATGAAATGATCAGGTCTCAGGTATCGAAAAAAGAAATGAACCTCGTCTTTTCACAACTGTCCAACTGTTGGATAACCCCCCCCCCCTGCATCGTACTGCTTACCCTCATACTTTAAATACGTCTGGCAGTGGTCATGTTTTATCATCATGAAACGTGATGCAGTATTACGATCATGTGGTCTTTGTGTCATTATGATTCACGTTTTATCAACAACAGGTGATAACATTTGTTTTCTCTTCAGGTGTCGGCGGTGTATCGAGGCTGGATGTGGCTGGAGCAAAAGTGTCTGTTCCTGGGCAGATGGAGGAGTGGAAGATGTAATTATGCATGTTTTTATGTATTTATCTTTACCTATGTTATTATATTATATTTAACTATATGCAGTAGCCTTTTCCAGAACTCATACATGTTTCCAAGTGCGACATTTGTACACCAATGCCTCAACACCACATTCATTTTGAGCCGTTTGTAAGATTGAAGACTATGACTGTGTATAATTATTTGTTGTTACTCGTTAAGAAGAATTATTTTAACTCTTTCAAAACGTATTGAACAAGAATGTTAACTTCATGTTGGCTACATTTAGCAACTACCAGATAAGTTAACAGGAAATGAGTTGAGTGCCTTTACTGTGTATGTCATGTGAACCTGCTTCATTTCTTCCCCTCACTTCCTCCTGCAGGACGTTTGCCAGATGATGGAGTCAGGGATGAACTTTTTTGTAAGTCTGAACCTCAATTCTCACACATTCTTCCTCTGATGCTCACCTCCTTCACATTCAGCGGAGATTAAAACAGCAGTACAGGGTGACGTGCATAAAACGGATTATCTTTGTGTGTGTTTTACTGTCAGAAACCGGAGATCTCCTCCATCACTCCCAGCGTCGTGTCTTTCTACGGCAGAAACCATGCAGTGTTGTCTGGTTACAACCTCAGTGACGTGACCAGAGTGAGGATCCAGGCGGACATGGACTGCACTCCACACGAGTGAGTCAGTTTATGAGCGGCTAAAATTACGCTGACACTAGAAATTACAATTTGAAGATAGCACTTATTACCTCACAGGTAAATTCAATACTTATTAGTGACTGGCTAATCAATACTATATGTGCACCGCGCTGTTGCTCAGACATTTTAGTATCGAGCATCAACTTGAAACTAAAGCTGAGTGTGCTTCTGCTTTAGGGATTGACGATTTTCAGCTATTTCTGTTCTAAAACACCTTTTCTGGGAGTTAAGAGAGATGGTGACTTATGTTTTGGCACATGTTGCTGCTCTTCCTTTGGCTGTATAGAAGTATTCTGCATAATATGTTGTCAAAGTCTTGATCTGGTTTCCTCTCTCAGGTCTCCTGTATGGAACCACACTGGTGTGACACTAACGTTCCACATCCCCAGTGCCGATACTAAAGGCACGGTCAACGCATGTGTTCTCCTCCCAGACGGTAGTTGCCATGGCAATGCTAAAATCATCTACCAGTCATCCCCGTCCTGCACCAGCATTGTACCAAGGAGCAGCTGGATCAGGTATGACTGGATATATATATGTGTGTGTGTGTGTGTGTATACACACACACACAACATGTTTATCGTGGCTACTTCTTTCTTTCTTTCTTATCAGGCCACACGGGTTGATCGGAAATGTGGTCTTCATTTTTTTTTTTAAGAAGAAGGAAGCGCATTGTGATCTACATCGTGGTTATTATGACTAATCTCACTACTTAATTTTAAACTTTGGCAATTACAAATGCTCCGTACAGCACTGTCAACAAATCTATGAAAAAGTGCAGTGAACACTTTAGTTTGCTATTTTGGGATCTGCCTCCGGTGCTTTGCCACTAACTTCAGTACATTTAGCTGAGACTTATTCTAGGAAACCTTGTCAGTAAGTGAGCAGCAGTTCACAGTTGCGGGTCATGTCATGGGGAAAGAACGCCACTTCCCCAAAAGCAATGTCTTTCACCATTGCACCGCTTCCCTTTTTTAGTTGCAGCAGCTGAAAGTGCCACTTCTGTCTTTTTACACGGTTGCTTATTAAGGTTCAAAAACAATTGATGTGCATATGTCCAGAACATACACGTACAAAAATCAAATAATCCCATGACCATAAGCATTATGGCATTATTATTTATTATAACATTACAGTTTTCAGTGGTTTGTCATTTATACCCACCAGTCAGCATGCACAGCTTTCAAGTTGCTCCCTTCACATTCTTGAAGGAACTCGTGTGTTAAACAGCAACATGTTTTGGTTTTGCCCTTCTAGACTTCCCAGCTTTTCCTCTATGTAAGCTACACTTTTGTAATTTAATCTTAAATTATTATTTTTTACATTTTCAATATGTTTTTTTTCCAATCATATAGTCGGGTGTAGTGAACACTGAAGGTTCCAGGAGCCACAATAAGAGATTTAAACGTGTGTTCTCATGCGTATATAACAGTAGCCACAGATGTCTTTTTACCATCATTTCATTCTATCATGGTATGAAAACACCGTCTCTGGTTCAGAGCGCTGCAGAAATTAGAAAACGAATGACTTGGCACTGGCCTGTCAACTATTATTGGCCTACAAAGATGCGTCATCCCCGGAGCACAATCGAGCGTCGTCTTCTCTGATTGGCTGCTGCTCTGTTTCTGATAGTGGGAAGAGGAAGATCACACTCACGGGATCCCACCTGGACTTTGTGGAAGGGGTCAAGCACAACCACATCCAGGAGGTCAGACCTCCCCGAAACACAAACCATCAGGTAGCCCAATTATAGTGTATTAGACGTCATCCTACGTTATCACATGTAACCTTTTGCATTATGTCACATGTCACATCATGCTATGACGTGTCCTTTTCTTTAATTGTCATGTCACGTTATATTGCTTCCCGGGTTACCATCACCATGTCATGATATGCAGATTGTTATGTTATACTTTTTTACTCTCTGCAGAATCTCACCTATGACACACCTGAAGCTGACAAAAAGGTTTCGAGCAGCACTTTGCATCTGAAAGTAGCTAATGAAACCGTGAACTGCTCCATAACGATAAACTACTATCCAGATCCCGAGTTCACGAGCTTCACCTCCACAAGGATGGGGAATGATGTCCGCATCACTTTACAGGTAATGCATATCTTCAACACGCACGCACAAATGGATACATAAAAGTTCAAAATTGTTTCTGTTGTTTCAGAAAAAGCCAGACAAACTGGAGATGACCCCAGCAGAGTTGTCAGTGTGGGGTGTTGAGGGAGGAAACCAATACCCCTGCATCATGGAAGCCAAACAAACCAGTAATGAGACGGACTTTTTCATCTGTGAGATTCAAAGCTCAAAGACGACCAACGCTGAATTTCAGCAGTTATTGGTAAATCTGTCAGCCACACAACAGTCTCGACAATTCTATAGAGAAATAAAATGTTCATTTTATTGAGATAATAGTTACAACAGTACAATGTGCTACCGAATACACCCGATGTCTTTGGAAGTGCATCGGTTTCCGTGTAATAGTTACTTAAACAAAGTAGTAAACATGCATTTGTGCACTGTAGAATTCCTCTCAAATATAGTGTGATTTTTGCTTTTTTACAGATCATGTATGGGGACAAGACCGTAACACTGAAGTTGAAATCTTCACTGCAGCTGTACCTGCTTCTGTTCCTTCTGCTGATACCCTTCATTATGTTTGGTAATAAACACAAAGAATGGTTGACTGACCCAGTCGACTACCAGCCTCAAAAGCACTGCAGGTCAAGACTCATTTCTAGTTCAATGAGAAAAATGCTTTGTCTGCTTGGTTTTGTCTGTCAGCGGTGTTTCTCGTCTACCGGAGCCAACAGAAGAAGCTCACGGCTAAGATGAACAAGCATATGGAAGACCTGGAGCTCGACATCAGGAATGACATTAGACAAGGTCAGTCTTTTGAAGCCAGCCCTATAGCATCATCTACTTCTCTGCTATCCATCCGTATACTCCGTAAACCAAAAAGGGCTGCTTCAACCGGAAGGAATGATGGTTTGCATGAGCGTGAAGGTGGCAGTTGTACACGTAGCCATATTGGGCGACCATGTAAATGCCTAAGGTATTGGGTGGTGTCTGAACTAAAACTCAGGTATTGTAGCACCACTGTTAAAACATTTCTATACACTACTGTAGTCGAGGGCATGCAGATCCCCATCAAAGAGTAGTGAACATAGAGCTGCGATGGTTTTTAGCGGCGTCACCCTCTGGATGACGACGTTAGTCAGCCCACGGCTTCGGTCCAGACTAAAATATCAGAATCAGAATCAGCTTTATTGGCCATGTGTGCTTACGCATACATGGAATTTGTCTCCGGTTTCCACTCCGCTCTCAATGTACAAACACAAATTTACAATAAACAAGAAATATATGTAAAAAGAATAAAAAACGGATGTAGATATAAACATCTAGCTATAATACAAGTATAAATATATATCCAAGAGAAAAAAGTGTATATATATATATATATATATATATATATACATGTGAACATCAACCTATAGACAATGGCATGAGTTGTAAGTGGTGGTAATAGTGTAGTATAACCTATTTATTGTTCATGAGAGTGATGGCCAGTGGAAAGAAGCTGTTCCTGTGGTTTTGGCGTGCAGTGCCCTGTAGTGTAGCGTCTACCAGAGGGGAGGAGTTGGAACAGCTTGTGTCCAGGGTGTGAAGGGTCTGCAGTGATCTTTCCAGCCCGTTTCCTGACTCTGGAGGTGTACAAGTCCAGGATGGAGGGCAGGCTGGAACCAATGATCCTCTCTGAGACCTAACAATCCATTGTAGTCTGATTCTATCCTGTTTGGTGGCCGATCCAAACCACTCAGTGATGGAAGAACAGAGAACAGACTGGATGATGGCTGAGTAGGACAGGATCAGCAGCTCCTGAGGCAGGTTGAACTTCCTGAGCTGGCGCAGAAAGTACAACCTCTGCTGGGCCTTTTTCCTGATGGTGTTGATGTTGGGAGCCCACTTCAGGTCCCGGGAGATTGTGGATCCCAGAAACTTGAAGGTCTCCACAGCAGGCACAGTGTTGTTGTGTATGGTGAGGGGGCAGTGTTGGGGGGCTCCTCCTGAAGTCCACTGTCATCTCCACAGTCTTGAGCTTGTTCAGCTCCAGGTTGTTCTGACCACACCAGAGGACCAGCTGTTCAGCCTCCCGTCTGTACGCAGACTCATCACCGTCCCTGATGAGGCCGATGACCGTTGTGTCATCTGCGAACTTCAGGAGTTTGACCGTTGGGTCCTCTGAGGTGCAGTCGTTGGTGTAGAGGGAGAAGAGCAGTGGGGAGAGCACGCATCACTGGGGGGCGCCAGTGCTGATGGTCTGGGTGCTGGATGTGATTTTTCCCAGCCTCACCTGCTGCGTCCTGTCAGTCAGGAAGTTTGTGATCCACTGACAGGTGGAGGCTGGCACAGTGAGCTGGGAGAGTTTGGGTTGGAGTATCTCCGGGATGATGGTATTGAACGCTGAGCTGAAGTCCACAAACAGAACCCTTGCATATGTCCCTGGGGAGTCGAGGTGTTGCAGCATGTAATGCAGTCCCATGTTGACTGCGTCATCCACCGACCTGTTTGCGCGGTAGGCAAACTGCAGGGGATCCAGCAGGGGTCCTGTGATGTTCTTCAGGTGGGTCAACACCAGTCTTTCAAAGGATTTCATGACCACAGACGTCACGGCGGTGGCGGGAACAAGAATGCGTGGATCTCCGAAGGAGTGCAATGCTACATTTGTGGAGTTCTCTGTTAACTTTTCGTCAACAGATCAAAATTTGAATTTGTCCAATACTTTGCTTTATGACCAAATGCCTGCAAAACTAACAACATTCCCATCAGCCTCTATTTTGTTTGTATTGCTAGTTAGCGAATGTTTGCATACTATAACGTCAAACTGTGATGATGAACATGGTAAACATTATACCTGCTAAACACCAACTTGTTGGCATGTACCACTGTGCCTGACTGTTACTGTATCTGATTGTGACATGACGAACGGCTCCACCTCATCATACACTGGCCCCGAGTTGTTCCACTCCGCAGTACTAGAAACAGATAACTCAGCCTCGACACACAGTTCCTTTTTATGAAGTGAAATGCCCTGAACTGGTTCCTTTTTCTGTTGCTATACTTGTCACAGATACACGGTTGGTGTTAAAGAAACATGTTAACACGCATATGCTCGCACAGGCCGCCTGTGTAGTAATCTGCATCTGGCCTGCAGAGGTGTAAGAACAGTTGGTGATTTGCAGCACCAGTACAGTCTGAGGCAGCCAGTTTCACTTCGTCTTTTTGCTTGTGACCTGCAAACTGATGCTTGCTTCACTATTTTTTTTATCTGACACTTAAGAGGACGATATGGAATCTGTTTGTTTTTCTGTACAAGGTGTTTTCTCCAGACGTGCCAGGTTCAGCCACTCGACACACACACACACACATGTCTATAGTCCATAAAAGCAGCCTCGCTGTCTTCCACAGGTTTTGTGGATCTGCAGACAGAGAAAACTGACCTGATGGAAACCGTTGGAGCGATTCCTTTCCTAGACTACAAGCACTTTGCCTCCAGGATCTTTTTTCCAGAGGTACAGAGGAGCTGGAAAACATTTCATACAGACTGATGCTGTGAACTGTGAGCTATCAAATATGACCTACATGTAGTAATATCATTGCCAGATGAACAAAACCACCTTTTTATGTTCCAGAGTGAATCTCTGATGGCATTGTGCATCAAAGACATTGGTCAGGTAAGGGTTTGATGCCAGCTGTTGTTGATGTCGGTACCACTTTGTAACTGTCGCTGATATGTTGCTGTGTCTGACCTGGAATCAGGACGCGGTGAAGGTTCCTCTTGACGAATGCTGCCAGGGCTTGTCCAGGCTGCTCCAGGACCAGCTCTTTCTCACATCTATGGTGCACGCTCTGGAAGAGCAGAAGAGCTTCACTCTCAAAGACAAGTCAGTTTGTGGTGTTTTGCAGTGTGTGATCGTCTCTTTCATGCACTATTGCACAACAGATGTCTGAAGTGTAGTAAAATGCCGCTGTAAGTCTTTCTGCTTGGCAAAGTCAACCGTACTCTCTTCTCATCTGCTATCGCACGTTATCTTTCCGTTTTCCTTTTCCTCTGTATTGTGTTTGAACTTGCATCCTGTAGCCATCTTGTCTCCTCACCTTTATCTACTCCAGGTGTGTGTTGGCTTCATTGATGACCGTAGCGCTCCACAACAACTTGTCATACCTGACGGAGGTGATGGAGGCTCTGCTTAAGGCTCTGACTCAGCAGAACAGCAACGCTCAGCCCAAACTGCTGCTACGAGGCACTGAGTCCACCGTGGAGAAGCTGCTGACCAACTGGATGTCCGTCTGCCTTTACGGCTTCCTCAGGGTCAGTTGCTCTTGCGTCTCTTTTAGTTTTTGCTGTTCTATACAACTTCCAGGAAAAGTTCAGCTACTTTAACCATGCTAGCATCTTGGCTGTAGGGACGGCAATGTCAGTCAGTCTGTGTCCACTACTGAACTATAATAACTTTAGAGATCCCATGACTTTCATGTTGCACCACCATCAGGTCAAAATCATCATTTCTCATCTATTTAGATTCATACTCTCATACCTGCAGAACTAATAATATTCCCATCGGCCTCAGCTGAAATGAGTGTTTATTCACAATTAGCAAATGTTGAGATGGGAAAGATAATGCCTTTTAAACATTGCCATGTTAACATTGTGAGCATGCTGACATTAGGATTCAGCTCATTTGCATTTAGCTGAAGTGCAGCCACAGAGCTGTTTGCACAGCTGGAGTCTCTTTGTTTTCAGTCCCCTCCTCCTTGTTAGTTGTAGAAACGTGCACGTCGACAAAACGCAATGTGTGAAATGAACAGGAACAGGTTCTGTGAAGCTAAAAAAAAAAAAAGCCCATCAAATGACAGCAGAGAGAACAAGTATCAGAACTGGCTTGTTGTTGCACCAGACTGCAGCATCTGTGTCCAGTGATTGACTTCTAATTATTAGATCTTGTTGGCCTGTTGGGACCTCACAGACAAAATGCCCTATTTACCAATAATTTACAGTCACCCCAGAAGCTAGAGTGACTTCAGCCATTTCATAAACCACATCCTATTGTATACAGACAGAAAGGAAACATTGCCATGGTTACATGGAATCAGAGGGTGCGTTTGTAAACGTAAGCTGACGCTCGGCACAAAAATAAGAGCGCTGTCGTTCGAAGAAGCAACGCGTCCTATTTCTATATAAATTACAACGTTCCGATCCATATGTGTAATGCTACCTGTGTATAGTTCAACGCCAAAAACAAAGATGCCACAAATTCAATTTCCCCACTCTGGTTGAAACCACAGAGGGCTCCACACACAGTTACCTCTGTGCCTCCTTTGTTTGACCGACTGACTCGTTGGAGTTCCTGTTTCTGATGTTGTGCAGGAAAGTGTTGGCCAGCACCTGTTCCTGATCGTGAGCGCTCTCACGCAGCAGACGGCAAAAGGACCTGTGGACTGCGTGACCGAGAAAGCTCTGTACACACTCAGCGAGGACTGGCTGCTGTGGCAGGCTCAAGACTTCACCTCCCTGGTACACACACACACACACACACACACACACACACACACTCTCCTTTTACACCTCAGGGCATTAAGCACTTGAGCTGATTACTTGGGTCCAAACAAGAGGTCACTTTGTGGAATTCTCATGGAGTAAATACTAAAGTCTTTGCTCTGTGTCAGTATGTCACAAGTGTAGTCAGTTGTGCTTTTACATGTGGAAAGCATTCATTAACACTTCCCTATTCTTAGTTCTGTTTTTTAGTTTGGTAAGTACAAAACTGTCCTGCCTTAAAGCTCTGTCTATTAACTAAATATAAACTCAGTACCCCCCAAGCTTCTAACACACACACACACACACTTGTAATCAGAAAATAGCACGTTTGCCACACTGACACTGTTTTATGAAAGCGTGTCAAGCGCACAGCGGCTGGTACCGGACCACTTCCTCCTCCGTATGTTTGAAGGCCTCTTCAAACATGCAAAGCGTGACTTTATTTACATCATGTTTTCTTCTTTTTTTTCATCTTGAAATTTCATTGCGCAACAGAGAAGTTCTGAAATAGTTCCAGAAATGGACTGTCAAAAATACAAGCATCAGATCACCAAACCCATTGCTGAGTGAACAGGGGTTCTGTCGAGACAAATGATCTTTATTCACATTTAGACTTTTCGTGCACGCGGACGTTGGCATTTAGCTCAACACACGCTGTGTGACGGCACAGTGCACAGCGGCTGGCACTGAACCACTTCCTGTATTTGCATCTTGTGTTCATTGCATCTTTTAAGGTTATCTTGAGCACACTACTTTCCTGGACGTTGCGCAACAGAGAACTTCTGAAGTCGTTTCAGAAACACAGACAAAAATAGACATCAGATTCCTAATTCATTAACATGGATTTTGTTGAGAAACTCAATTTAGTCACCTTTAGACTTCAAAACCTTTTATGACTCGGTATCACAAGTGAAACTGAAAAACAGTACCATCTCATCATACTGGTAGGAAATGTCTGTTTGTTGTCAAACAATAGCACTAAAAATGAGAGTGAAAGATGTTTAGTTATGGCAAGAAGGGACGTGTTCAGTAAGGTGACAGGAAATACTGTGTTAAGATGATGAA